>NW_028225251.1:600000-978391 GCF_052327205.1 Somniosus microcephalus
AGGGGCGGTACTGAGGGAGCGCCGCACTGTCGGAGGGGCGGTACTGAGGGAGCGCCGCACTGTCGGAGGACAGTACTGAGGGAGCGCCGCACTGTCGGAGGGGCAGTACTGAGGGAGCACTGAACTGTCGGAGGGGCAGTACTGAGGGAGTGCCGCACTGTCGGAGGGGCAGTACTGAGGGAGCACTGAACTGTCGGAGGGGCAGTACTGAGGGAGTGCCGCACTGTCGGAGGGGCAGTGCTGAGGGAGCGTCGCACTGTCGGAGGGGCAGTACTGAGGGAGGGCTGAACTGTCGGAGGGGCAGTACTGAGGGAGCGCTGAACTGTCGGAGGTGCAGTACTGAGGGAGCGCCGCGCTGTCGGAGAGGGAATACTGAGGGAGCGCTGCACTGTCGGAGGGGCAGTACTGAGGGAGCTCCGCACTGTCGGAGGGGCAGTACTGAGGGAGCACCGCACTGTCGGAGGGGCAGTACTGAGGGAGCACTGAACTGTCGGAGGGGCAGTACTGAGGGAGCGCCGCACTGTCGGAGGGGCAGTACTGAGGGAGCACCGCACTGTCGGAGGGGCAGTACTGAGGGAGCACCGCACTGTCGGAGGGGCAGTGTTGAGGGAGCGCCGCACTGTCGGAGGGGCAGTGCTGAGTAGCACGGAGTCCAGTTCTACGGAGTACTGCTTCTACAGAGTACTTAACTTGGAGATTGGGTGAGTGAGTGAATTCGATGAGGTGAGGGTAAGAGGTGCTGCTTGATACGTAAAAAAAATAAACAACGAGAATTTAATTAGGACTGTGGGCTAAGTTACAGTAAAGATCTAAAGCATATAACTAAATGTAGTAAATTAAAGAAGGTTATTACCTAGTTTAAAAACTATTAATAGACAATTGGGTATTTCATAACTTGAAAACCTAATTAGTTAAATAAAATACAATGGAGATGGCGGGGCAGGTGATGTGTTGCAGCTGTAGCATGTGGGAGCTGGTGGACCCCAGTGTGATCCACAGCAACCACATAGAGTCATAGAGGCACAGAAGGAGGCCATTCGGCCCATCGAGTCCGAGCCGGCTCTCTGTGGAGCAATCCAGTCAGTCCCACTCCCCCGCTCTATCCCCGTAGCCCTGCAAGTTTATTTCCCTCAAGTGCCTATCCAGTCTCCCCTTGAAAACATTGAGTGTCTCCGCTTTCACCACTTCCGTCGGCAGTGAGTTCCAGGTCCTCACCACTCGCTGCATAAAAAAGTTTTTCCTCACGTCCCCCCTGTATCTCTTGCCCAAAACATTAAATCTGTGTCCCCTAGTCCTTGTACCATCAACTAGTGGGAACAGCCTTTCCCGTCCAGCCTATCCAAACCCGTCATAATCTTGTACACCTGTCAAATCAGCCCTCAACCTCCTTTGCTCTAATGAAAACAAATCCAGCTTCTCCAACCTGTCCTTGTAGCTAAGATCCCCCATCCCCGGAACCATTCTGGTAAATCTCCTCTGCACCCTCTCAAGGGCCTTCACATCCTTCCTAAAGTGTGGTGACCAGAAGTGTCTGCAGCTCGAGGAACTTTGGCTCAGAGTTGATGAGCTGGAGTCCGAGCTTCGGACACTGAGATACATCAGGGAGGGAGAAAGTTACCTGGACACTTTGTTCCAGGAGGCAGTCACACCCCTTAGGTTAAATCCTTCAGATTTGGTCTGTGGTCAGGGACAGGAGGGTGTGACTACGAGTGGGGCAGGTATGGGGATTCAGAAGTTAACATTGGAGGAGCCTCAGCCCTTGCACTTGTCCAACAGGTACGAGGTTCTTGCAGCCTGTGTGGATGAGAGCAGGGACTGCAGGGAGGATGAGCAAACTGACCACGGCACCGTGGTACAGGGGGCCATTCAAGTAGCGGGAGTAAAAAGGAATGTAGTAGTGGTAGGGGACAGTATAGTTAGGGGGATAGATACTGTTCTCTGTAGCCGAGAGCGTGAGTCCCGAAGGCTATGTTGCCTGCCCGGTGCCAGGGTTAAGGACATCTCCTCTGGGCTGGAGAGGAACTTGGAGTGGGAGGGGAAGGATCCAGTTGTTGTGGTCCACACACGTACCAATGACATAGGTAGGGCTAAGAAAGAGGTTCTACTGAGGGAGTACGAGCAGCTAGGGGCTAAATTAAAAAGCAGAACCACAAAGTAATCTCTGGATTACAAAGTGAGCCACGAGCAAATTGGCATAGGGTCAATAAGATGAGACAGTTGAATGCGTGGCTCAGGGATTGGTGTGGGACAAATGGGTTTCGATTCATGGGGCACTGGCACCAGTACTGGGGAAAGAGGGAGCTGTTCCGTTGGGACGGGCTTCACTTGAAGCGTGCGGGGACCAGTGTCCTGGCGAATCGAATAACTAGGGCTGTAGATAGGGCTTTAAACTAAATAGTGGGTGGGGGGGGGTGGGGGTGGTGGTGGTTCAGGTGAGGTGGAACCTAGAAAGTTAAAGAGAAAGGACAAGGCAATAGTGCTGGGTAGCGATAGGGGTAATGATAACCAGAGTGTGACAGGAAGGGACAGAGCGTACAAGCATAAGAGTGTACCAGCAAATAAGGTCAGAGTAGGGAAAAATGGTAAAAAGACAAAATTAAAGGCTCTTTATCTGAATGCACGCAGCATTCATAACAAGATAGATGAGTTGACGGCACAAATAGAAATAAATGGTTATAATCTGATCGCCATTACAAAGACATGGTTACAAGGTGACCAAGGCTGGGAATTGAATATTCAGGAGTATTTGACATTTTGGAAGGATAGGCAGAAAGGAAAAGGAGGTGGGGTAGCTCTGTTAATAAAGGATGAGATCAGTAGTGGTGAGAAATGATCTTGGCTCGGGAGATCAAGATGTAGAATCAGTTTGGGTGGAGATAAGAAATAATAAGGGAAAGAAGTCACTGGTGGGAGTGGTCTATAGGCCCCCTAACAGTAGCTACACTGTGGGACAGAGTATAAATCAAGAAATAATGGAGGCTTGTAAGAAAGGTACTGCAATAATCGTGGGTGATTTTAATCTTCGAATCAAATTGGCAAAGGTAGCCTTGAGGACGAGTTCATAGAGTGTATTCAGGACAAATTCTTGGAACAATATGTTGTGGAACCCACCAGGGATCAGGCTATTTTAGATCTGGTAATGTATAATGAGACAGGATTAATTAATGATCTCATAGTAAAGGATCCTCTAGGGAACCTGCTCATAACATGATCGAATTTCACATTCAATTTGAGGGTGAGAAACTTGAGTCTGAAACTAGTGTCTTAAACTTAAATAAAGGCAATTACAAGGGTATGGAGACAGAGTTGGCTAAAGTGGACTGGGAAAATAGATTAATTCAATTCAATTCAATTTTATTTGTCATATATGCAGCAGACGTGTGTACTGCACAATGAAATGTTGATTTTTATGAACCCTCCCAACATTGGAATAAATATGGCATAACAATGATAAAAATACTAATAGAAATACAGTAATAATAAATAAAACTACAGTAATAAATAATAAATTATTCGTTCATGAGTCTTATGGCCTGGGGGTAGAAGCTGTTTCAAAACCTGTTGGTACGAGACCGTATGCTTCGGTATCTCTTACCGGACAGGAGCAGGGCAAAGAGGTTGTGGCTGGGGTGGCTCAGGGCCTTCCCCCGGCACCTCTCGGGGTAGATATCCTGGACAGCGGGTAGTTTAATTTCTATAGTATGTTGTGCAGCTTTCACCACCATCTGTAGAGCCTTGTGGTCTGTGGCGGTGCAGTTGCCATACCAGGTAGTGATGCAGCCGGACAGGATACTCTCGATGGTGCACCGGTAGAAGTTGGTGAGAATCTGGGGGGCCATTCCAAATTTCTTCAGTCTCCTGAGGAAGAACAGGCATTGGCATGCCTTCTTTGTTATGACGTCGATGTGATGCGACCACATTAAGTCCTCCGTAATGAATACACCCAGGAATTTGAAGCTGCTGACCCTCTCCACCTCAGCCCCTTCGATGTAGATTGGGGTGTGTCCCTCGCCCTGCCGTTTCCTGTAGTCCACGATCATCTCCTTTGTTTTGCTGATGTTGAGGGAGAGGTTGTTGTACTTGCACCATTCTGCTAGAGCTCTTACCTCCCCCCTGTAGCCTGTCTCGTCGCCATCTGTGATCAGGCCTACAACGGTAGTGTCATCAGCAAACTTGATGATGGAGTTGGAGTTGTGCGTGGCCACGCAATCGTGAGTAAACAGGGAGTACAGAAGGGGGCTGAGCACACAACCCTGGGGAGCTCCCGTGTTCAGGATCAGTGTTGAGGAGGTGTTACTGCCTATTTTCACCACCTGGGGTCTGCCCGTCAGGAAGTCCAGGATCCAGTCGCATAGGGAGGTGTTAAGTCCTAGCTCACTGAGCTTGTTGACAAGCTTGGAGGGGATAATGGTATTGAATGCTGAACTATAATCAATGAACAACATTCTCACATAGGTGTTCCTCTTATCCAGGTGTGATAAAGCAGTGTGCAGTACAGTGGCGATGGCATCATCCCTCGATCTGTTTGGGCGGTAGGCAAATTGGAGTGGGTCCAGTGTGTCAGGTAGTAACGAGTTGATGTGGGTTTTGACCAGCCTCTCAAAGCACTTCATGATGACAGAAGTGAGTGCTATTGAGTGGTAGTCATTTAAACAGGTAACTTGTTTTTTTGGGGACTGGAATAACCAATGTCATCTTGAAGCAGGTAGGGACTACAGACTGGTACAGTGAACAGTTGAATATATCCATAAACTCGGCTGCCAGCTGGTCAGCGCATGCTCTAAGGACACGCCCAGGGATTGCATCTGGACCGGGTGCTTTGTGGGTGTTCACTCTCTTAAAAGTCTTGCTCACGTCAGCCACGGAGATTAAAAGGTAAGACGGTAGATAAGCAGTGGCAGACATTTAAGGAGATATTTCATAACTCTCAGCAAAGATATATTCCAATGAGAAGGATGAACTAAGGAAGTTAAGGAGGTTATCAAATTGAAGGAAAAGGCATACAATGTTGTGAAGATTAGTGGTAGGCCAGAAGATTGGGAGATTTAAAAAACTTGGAAAGGATGACAAAAAATAATAGTGAGAAGATGAATTATGAGAGTAAACTGGCAAGAAATATAAAAACAGACAGTAAGAGCTTCTACAAGTATATAAAAAGTGTGGTGTATGTGCCTTTAAGAGCCCCAGGTGTGCGTAATGCCGGTAATTGCCACTTGGGCTATATAAGCCTGTGTATTGTGTATATCCTTTAGAAACCCCCCCCCAGACTTGCTTAGTAAATACCTATGAACCAACTCCTGTCTTCAGTGTCTTTATCTACACACGGACACTACAGTGGCGACGAAGTGGAAGCGGACTTACCTGCAATTCGGCAGCACCTCAAGGACATCGATTCCTCCAGCGTCCAGAAGACTCAAGGAAGTAAGAGAAACTGTGGTTTCACCAGCTGGCCAAGCTGGTGACAGGTACTGCGCTAATCCTTCCTGGGCGTCAGGCTGGAGCTCCAGCGGCGGGCTCTACAGCTGAGACAGGCAGCGAAATTGGAGGCAAGCAATAACGGACTGGGAGGGTGCACTCGAGAGACGGCCGGCGCGGCAAGCAGGTCAGCGTTTAGACCTCCGTCGGGAACGAGTCTCCAACAGTGAATAAACGGAAACCACAGTAAAACAGCGTTGTTATCGGTAGCAGCGGCGGGAAAGCGCGGGAAGCGCCATATCTTTTCTGAAATGCCTAAATCTGGTAATATTGAGGCTTTTGATGGCGAAATAGAGGATTGGACCACATATGTGGAAAGAGTAGAGGTTTATTGCACTGCAAATGGAATAACAGATGAAAAAAAAGCTTCAGTACTTCTGAACTTAATGGGCGCGAAGACATACGGGCTGTTATGAAATTTAATCACTCCAGCCAAACCAAAGGACAAGACTTTTAAAGAAATTGTTGATGCCCTGCAGGAGCATTTAGGCCCGACACCGCTGCTGATAGCGGAACGATTCAAGTTCTTCAAGAGAAATCAACACAAGAATGAAAGTAACGCTGATTACCTAACTGAATTAAGAAAGCTATCAAAGTACTGCCAATTCGGACCAGGACTATCAGATTATCTTCGAGACAAATTTGTTTGCGGTCTCTTAAGTGAAGGAACACAAAAAAGACTGCTTTCTGAAAAAGATTTAACATTGGACAAAGCTTTCAGTATGGCTGTATCATACGAAGCAGCAGCAAAAGGAGCTGCAGAGATACAACAAGAGACACAGGACTTCGGCACCCATAAAATGACACAGGAGTTCGGAAGATGTTATCGCTGCGGCAGATCCACCCATAACCAGAGGGACTGCTGGTTCAAGGGCAAGCATGCAGGCAATGTGGTAAGATTGGACACATTGCACGGGTATGCCAATCTGGACAAAATAAATCCACTGACAGAAAACAAAAAATCAATAAAGAAAAGTACAGGAAGGTACAAATGATGACGGACAATAGCTCCGAAGACCAGAATAGCGATAGCGACTCCGAAAACAAGAGACTAAGCTGTCTCAAATTACATAATGTACTTGCCAAAGAGGATTACCAAACCATTTGGGTTACCCTCACAATAGCAGGGTCCCCAGTTAAAATGGAGCTAGATACAGGATCAGCTCTAACCGTAATAAATCAACGAGATTACGAGAGGCTATTTTCGCATATACCTCTAAAAGACACATCCATTATCTTAAAAACATATACGGGGCAGAAAGTCTACCCCAAAGGAAAAATAAGGGTGCCTGTGGTATACAACGGCAAAGAAATACAAAAGTTGTATTTATACATTCTACAAGATGGTGGTCCACCGTTGTTGGGACGTGAATGGATAAGGAAGATACGTTTAGACTGGCACTCCATTCAGGCACTGACGGTGACCAGTAAGGAAAAAAAACAATGATGACATCATACCTGAACGATTAAAAGACATCTTGGCCAACGCCAAAGAAGTGTTTCAAGAGAAACTAGGAACCTTGAAAGGCATCACCGCCTCAATAAAAGTGGAAGATACAGCAATTCCAAAAAATTTTAAGGCAAGACCGGTGCCATACGCAATACGTCCGGCAGTCGAGGCAGAGCTGAAGAATTTGGAAAAGGCAGGCGTATTATCCAAAATAGATTGGAGCGAATGGGCAACACCCATTGTTCCAGTCATGAAAAAAACATTGAAAAATAACTCTGAGGATCAGAAAGAAATTCGCATCTGTGGGGACTTTAAGGTGACTGTAAACCCAGTCCTTCACACGGTACAGTATCCTCTTCCGAGGATAGAAGATATTTTCGCCTCACTATCCGGAGGGAAACGTTTCACAAAAATTGACTTGGCACAGGCATATCTACAGATGGAGGTTGAGGAGACCTCTAAAAAGTATCTCACAATAAACACACACAAAGGTCTGTACCAGTACAATCGACTGGTTTTTGGAATAGCATCAGCTCCAGCTATCTGGCAAAGAGCTATGGAGCAAGTCCTGCAAGGGATTCCGGGAACTCAATGCTACCTAGACGACATCCTTATAACAGGAGAAAATGACAACAAGCACCTTGCCAATTTGGAGCAGGTGCTCACTAGGCTGAAAGAACGGGGCCTACGAGCAAATCGCCCCAAGTGCGAATTTTTCCAAAATCAGATATATTGTGGCCACATAATTAATAAGGAAGGGTTGCATAAGTCACCTGAAAAAAATTGAAGCAGTTATAAAAGCCCCAGCACCTGAAAATGTTTCACAATTAAGGTCATTCCTGGGATTAATAAATTACTATCATAAATTTTTACCGAACTTATCAACTATTCTACACCCTCTTAATGATCTTCTACAGACAGGAGTGATTTGGAAATGGAACGAAGACTGTAAACGTGCCTTCCACAAATGTAAAGACTTAATCACATCCGAGAAAATTTTGGCTCATTACAACCCATCACTACCAATCAGACTGGCGTGCGATGCATCCCCTAACGGCATAGGAGCGGTATTGTCCCATAGATTCCCTGATGGCTCGGAACGGCCGATAGCTTTTGCGTCACGCTCATTGAACTCAGCTGAGCGTAACTATGCCCAGATAGACAGGGAAGCACTCAGCCTAGTATGGGGAGTGAAGAAATTCAACCATTACCTACACGGACAAAAATTTACCTTGCTGACTGACCACCAACCCCTCATCTCCATATTCAACCCTAAAAAAGGTGTCCCCATTATGACGGCACAAAGACTACAGAGGTGGTCCCTTTTTCTAGGGGCACACCAATACAACATTGAATACAAAGGGTCAAAGCAGCATGGGAATGCTGATGGTTTATCACGCCTACCGTTGCCAACGATAGAAGAGGCACCTACAGTAGACCCAGTAGAGATATTCCACTCTACCATAGTGGAATGTCTACCGGTGACAAATTCTGCCATTGAAAGGGAGACAAGAAATGACCCTACTCTCTCACGGGTCTACGATTTAACAGTGAAGGGATGGCCAGCACATGGCGAACCACTGTTGCCAGCATTCTCGCAAAGAAGAGAACAGCTGTCAGTGTGCCGAGGAACCTTGATGTGTGGATCCAGAGTGGTGATTCCACCCAAACTCCAGGATAAAGTGCTAAAGGAGCTTCACGAGGGGCATCTGGGTGGAGTGAAAATGAAGAACCTAGCTAGGGCGTTTGTATGGTGGCCAGGTATCGATGGAGACATCGAAGACATGACCAAGAGCTGCCTAGGATGCCAGAAGGTCCAAAATGCTCCGCCACAGGCCCCTCTACATCCATGGGAGTGGCCCTCATCTTCCTGGCAAAGGGTGCACATCGACTTTGCTGGTCCATTTATGGACTCAATGTTCTTAATCGCAGCTGATGCACACTCCAAGTGGCCGGAGGTAATAAAGATGTCCTCCACCACCACGGAAAAAACCATCACAGTATTAAGGACCATATTTGCCAGGAATGGGCTGCCGGAGCAGATATGTTCTGATAATGGACCGCAATTTGTGTCCGAAGAATTCAGAAAGTTCTTAAAGAACAATGGGGTAAAGCACTACACGTCCGCCCCATACCATCCCGCCACCAATGGATTGGCTGAAAGGTTTGTCCAGACCTTCAAGAAGGCCATCAAGGCCATGGGTAATGAAGACATAAAACTTCAGCACAAGGTGGATAACTTCTTATTTGCATATAGGAATGCGACGCATATGGTTACTAACCAAACTCCCGCCATGATGTTCTACAATAGAAACCTAAGATGCCGGCTGGATTTGGTCAAGCCCAACATCCGAAGGGACGTGGAGAACCGGCAGTTTCAGGGCATGAATGAAAGGCCAACTAGGGCCTTCCAGATAGGCCAACCGGTTTTGGCCCGGGACTACCGTACCGAGAAATGGCAGCCTGGAACTATCTGCACACGATTAGGACCACTGATGTATACCGTGGACATCGGAGACAGCATAATAAGGCGCCATGCTGACCAAATCATCAAGTCACCCGAAAAGGGACAACCTACACCACCACTCTATACATCTAACGATGAAGTAGAGATACCCATATCTACCTCCGATCCGGTGATACTGGAGCCCGATGAACCCGACACTGGCCTTCAAGCCGCATCAGCCTTGCCAGAAGAACCTACTACACCACCAGAAACTACTACATCCCCGAGGCATTATCCGGACCGAGTCAGGAAGCCTCCAGAGAGACTAACTTATAATTAATTAATACAGCAATGTATATTATTTTGCATATAACATGTAATTAATAATTACTTAAAATATGATGTACTAGTTAGCTAGAAGGGGAGGAATTGTGGTGTATGTGCCTTTAAGAGCCCCAGGTGTGCGTAATGCCGGTAATTGCCACTTGGGCTATATAAGCCTGTGTATTGTCTATATCCTTTAGAAACCCCCCCCAGACTTGCTTAGTAAATACCTATGAACCAACTCCTGTCTTCAGTGTCTTTATCTACACACGGACACTACAAAAAGGAAGAGAGTAGCTAAAGTAAACGTTGGTCCCTTAGAGGATGAGACTAGGGAATTAATAATGGGAAACAAGGAAATGGCAGAGACGTTGAACAAATATTTTGTATCTGCCTTCATGGGACAAGACACTAAAAGCATCCCAATAATAGTGGAAAATCAAGGGGCAAAAGGGAGGGAGGAACTTAAAACTATCACTAGAGAAAAAATACTAGGCAAACTAATGGGACTACAGGCTGACAAGTCCCCTGGACCTGATGGCCTGCATCCTAGGTTGATTCCTGGGATGAAGGGGTTGTCTTATGAGGAAAGGTTGAGCAGGTTGGGCCTATACTCATTGGAGTTTCGAAGAATGAGAGGTGATCTTATTGAAACATGCAAGATTCTGAGGGGGCTTAACAGGGTGGATGCTGAGAGCCAGCACGTGAGTGCAAAAGACAAGGCTGAAGCGTTTGCAACCATCTTCAGCCAGAAGTGCCGAGTGGATGATCCATATCGGCCTCCTCCTGCAGTCCCCACCATCACAGAAGCCAGTCTTTAGCCAATTCGATTCACTCCACGTGATATCAAGAAACGGCTGAGCGCACTGGATTCAGCTGTTGTGGAGTATTTTAAACCAACCCTCGACACAAGGTTTTAGATCGATAGTCAAGTTGTCTTTATTGCACCGGTGGGGAAACAGTCTGCTCTGTCTTAGCCAGACCTTTCCAAATTGGTACAGCAAACACGACATTTTTATACATTACAACACACGTCAAAATTCATTCCTGCCACCTGATTGGACCTTGGCCCGCATGCATCTTCACTGATTGGTTGCCTATGCCGCGTTACATTAAAGTACCGCCTTTATTATTGGCCGTTATCCCCAAGCTTTTGTTTCACCTATGACCTTTGTTTATGCCAGATGGGTCTCATTGTACTTCTGACTCATTGTCCTCCTTTCCTGCCTCTCTCTGTCCTCCTTTCCTGCCTCTCTAGGCCTCTTTTACTTCCAACTCATTGTTTTACTTTCCTGCCAGAACAGAACTTACATCCTCTCGGCCTCTTCTGGTTCCATGTCCAGCTATGTTATCTCCACTGCCAATTCAGCAACTTAGAAAAAGCTTACTACTGCAAAGAATGGTCTTTATTACACTAGTCAGTGAAACTGCCAGCGATGTCAGTTTAACTCTTTCCCCACTACACAGACACACACACACATACAGTCAGACAGACACAGATACTCACAAAAATACAGTCAGACACACACTCAGATTTTTTCTGCATGAACATTTTATTATTAATTTCAAAGACTTTAAGAAAAAGGTGGGAGTGGTGGGCGGAGGGCTCTTAAAGGGACAGGGACTCTCCTTTTCAATGTGAATTTCATTAAAGGGACCGAGTCACTCCTTGCCTGTGGAGGACCAGTTTTAAAAGGACAGCATCTTGAAATCAGGTGCAGTCTGCGTGTGCACCACCTCCTCCCAATTTCCTGCCAAGCGATCCCTGCGAGCACCACTCCACTCTAGGAGTGGCTCCTAGAATCATACAGCACAGAAGGAGGCCATTCAGCCCATCGTGCCTGTGCCGGCTCTTTGAAAGAGCTCTCCATTTAGTCCCACTCCCCTGCTCTTTCCCCATAGCCCTGAAAATGTTTCCCCTTCAAGTATTTATCCAATTCCCCAGTGAACGTTATTATTGACTCTGCTTCCACCGCCCTTTCAGGCAGCGCATTCCAGATCACAACAACTCGCTGCGTCAATAAAATTCTCCTCACCTCGCCTCTGGTTCTTTTGTCAATGACCTTAAATCTGTGTCCTCTGGTTACTGACCCTCCTGCCACTGGAAACAGTTTCTCCTTATAAGCTACAGCTATACAAAGACCTGGTTAGACCCCAGAGAGTCATAACGGCACAGAAGGAGGCCATTCGGCCCATCCAGTCCATGCCGGCGCTCTATACAATCCAGTCAGTCCCATTCCCCCGCTCTATCCCCGTAGCCCTGCAAGTTTATTTCCCTCAAGTGCCTATCCAGTCTCCCCTTGAAAACATTGAGTGTCTCCGCTTCCACCACTTCCGTCGGCAGCGAGTTCCAGGTCCTCACCACTCGCTGCATAAAAAAGTTTTTCCTCACCTCCCCCCTGTATCTCTTGCCCAAAACCTTAAATCTGTGTCCCCTAGTCCTTGTACCGTCAACTTGTGGGCACAACCTTTCCCCGTCTAGCTTATCCAAACCTGTCATAATCTTGTACACCTCTGTCAAATCACCCCTCAACCTCCTTTGCTCTAATGAAAGCAAATCCAGCTTCTCCAACCTGTCCTTGTAGCTAAGATCCCCCATCCCCGGAACCATTCTGGTAAATCTCCTCTGCGCCCTCTCAAGGGCCTTCACACCCTTCCTAAAGTGTGGTGACCAGAACTGGACGCAATACTCTAGTTGTGGCCTAACCAGCGCTTTATAAAGGTTCAGCATAACTTCTCTACTTTTGTACTCAATACCTCTATTTATGAAGCCCAAGATCCCATATGCTTTGTTAACCACTCTCTCAATATGTCCCGCCACCTTCAGGGACCTACGCACAGTAACTCCCTGGAGCACTGTGTACAGTTCTGGGCACCGCACCTCAGAAAGGATATACTGGCCTTGGAAGGAGTGCAGCGCAGATTCACCAGAATGTTACCCGGGCTCCAAGGGTTAGATCATGAGGGAGAGATTACATAAACTAGGCTTGTGTTCCCTGGAATCTAGAAGGTTAAGGAGTGATTGAGGATTTTAGGATTTTGAAAGGAATTGGTAGAGTAGATAGAGAGAAACTTTTGGGTTTAAATGCTCCTGCAGGGTATCAACAATTTCTTTAAAAGTCTTGTCCTTTGGTTTGGCTGGAGTGATTAAATTTCGTAACAGCCCGTATGTCTTCGCGCCCATTAAGTTCAGAAGTACTGAAGCTTTTTTTTCATCTGTTATTCCATTTGTAGTACAATAAACCTCTCTTTCCACGTATGTGGTCCAATCTTCTATTTCGCCATCAAAAGCCTCAATATTACCAGATTTAGGCATTTCAGAAAAGATATGGCGCTTCCCGCGCTTTTTTTTTTTCTCTCTGTAGCAACGATATGGCGCTTCCCGCACTTTCCCACCGCTGCTACCGATAACTGGTTTCCGTTTATTCACTGTTGGAGACTCGTTCCCGACGGAGGTCTAAACGCTGACCTGCTTGCCGCGCCGGCTGTCTCTCGAGTGCACCCTCCCAGTCCGTTATTGCTTGCCTCCGATTTCGCTGCCTGTCTCAGCTGTAGAGCCCGCCGCTGGAGCTCCAGCCTGACGCCCAGGAAGGATTAGCGCAGTACCTGTCACCAGCTTGGCCAGCTGGTGAAACCACAGTTTCTCTTACTTCCTTGAGTCTTCTGGACGCTGGAGGAATCGATGTCCTTGAGGTGCTGCCGAATTGCAGGTAAGTCCGTTTCCACTTCGTCGCCACTGTAGTGTCCGTGTGTAGATAAAGACACTGAAGACAGGAGTTGGTTCATAGGTATTTACTAAGCAAGTCTGGGGGGGGTTTCTAAAGGATATACACAATACACAGGCTTATATAGCCCAAGTGGCAATTACCGGCATTACGCACACCTGGGGCTCTTAAAGGCACACACACCATAATTGTTCTTAAAGGCACATACACCACAACCAAGGCCCTATATAATTGCGGTAAGACTTTACTCTTATACTCCAATCCTTTTGTAATAAAGACTAACATACCATTTGCTTTCCTAATTGCTTGCTGCACCTGCGTGTTAAGATGAGAAATGATAAAGGCAAGAAGTCACTTGTGGGAGTGGTGTACAGGCCCCCTGACAGTAACCACACGGTAGGATGGAGTATAAAGGAAGAAATAACGAGAGCTTGTCCGAAAGGTATGGCAATAATCATGGGGGATTTTAATCTACATATAGACTGGAAAAATCAGATGGGCAAAGGTAACCTAGATGAGGAGTTCATAGAATGTTTTCGGGATAGTTTCTTAGAACAGCACGTTCTGGAGCCAACCAGAGAGCAGGCTATACTAGACCTGGTATTGTGCAATGAGATAGGATTAATTAATGACCTCATAGTGAAGGCGCTCCTAGGTAGCAGCGATCATAATATGATTGAATTTTACATTCAGTTTGAGGGAGAGACGAGTGGGTCCAAGACTAGTATTTTAAACTTAAATAAGGGCAATTATGAGGGCATGAAAGCAGAGCTAGCTAAAGTGAACAGGCAAATTAGGTTAAGGATAGGTCAATAGAGTTGCAGTGGCAGACATTTAAGGGGATATTTCAGAATACACAGAATAGATACATTCCAACGAGAAAGAAAAATTCCAAGGGGAGGACCCACCATCCGTGGTTAACTAAAAAAGTTAAAGATAGTATCAGACTTAAAGAAAAAGCATATAATTGTGCAAAGATGGCTGGCAGGTCAGAAGATTGGACAGAATATAAAAAACAGCAAAGATTGACTAAAAGATTAATAAGGAGAGAAAAATGAGAGTACCAGAGAAAGCTAGCTAGAAATATAAACACAGTTAATAAGAGTTTCTATAGATATTTAAAAAAGAAAAGAGTTAACAAAGTGAGCATTGGTCCTATAGAAAGTGAGTCTGGGGAATTAATAATGGAAAATAAGGAGATGGCAGTTGAATTGAACAGGTATTTTGCATCGGTCTTCATTATAGAGGATTCAAGTAACATCCCAGAAATAGCTGTAAATCAGGAAATGGAAGGGAGGGAGGAACTGAAGAAAATTACAATCACCAGGGAAGTGGTACTGAGCAAATTGTTGGAGCTGTGGGCTGACAAGTCCCCGGGTCCTGATGGACTTCATCCTAGGGTCTTAAAAGAAGTGGCTAGTGAGATAGTTGATGCGTTGGTTTTAATTTTCCAAAATTCCCTAGATTCGGGGAAGGTTCCATTAGATTGGAAAATAGTGAATGTAACTCCTTTATTCAAAAAGGGAGGGAGACAGAAAGCAGGAAAGTACAGGCCAGTTAGCTTAACATCTGTCACAGGGAAGATGTTAGAAGCTATTATTAAAAACGTTATAGCAGGGCACTTGGAAAAGTTCAAGGTAATCAGGCAGAGTCAACATGGTTTTGTGAAAGGGAAATCATGTTCAACCAATTTATTGGAGTTCTTTGAGGAAGTAACATGTGCTGTGGATAAAGGGGAACTGGTGGATGTACTGTACTTAGATTTCCAGAAGGCATTTGATAAGGTGCCACATCAAAGGTTATTGCGGAAAATAAAAGCTCATGGTGTAGGGAGTAACATGTTGGCATGGGTAGAAGATTGGCTAGCTAATAGGAAACAGAGAGTAGGCATAAATGGGTCATTTTCTGGTTGGCAAGATGTAACGAGTGGTCTGCCACAGGGATCTCAACTTTTTACAATTTATATAAATAACTTGGATGAAGGGACCGAAGGCATGGTTGCTAAATTTGCTGATGACACAAAGATAGGTAGGAAAGTAAATTGTGAAGAGGACATAATGAGGCTACAAAGGGATATAGATAAGTTAAGTGAGTGGGCAAAGATCTGGCAAATGGAGCATAATGTGGGAAAATGTGAAGTTGTCCATTTTGGCAGGAAGGATAAAAAAGAAGCATATTATCTAAATGGTGAGAGATTGCAGAGCTCTGAGATGCAGAGGGATCTGGGTGTCCTAATGCATGAATCGCAAAAGGTTAGTATTCAGGTACAACAAGTAGTCAGGAAAGCTAATAGAATGTTATTGTTTATTGCGAGGGAAACTGAATACAAAGGTAGGGAGGTTATGCTTCAGTTATACAGGGCATTGGTGAGACCACATCTGGAGCACTGTGTACAGTATTGGTCTCCTTATTTAAGGAAGGATGTAAATGCATTGGAAGCAGTTCAGAGAAGGTTTACTAGACTAATACCTGGAATGGGCGGGTTGTCTTATGAGGAAAGGTTGGACAGGCTAGGCTTGTATCCGCTGGAGTTTAGAAGAGTAAGAGGTGACTTGATTGAAACATATAAGATCCTGAGGGGTCTGGACAGGGTGGATGTGGAGAGGATGTTTCGTCTTGTGGGAGAATCTAGAACTAGGGGTCACGGTTTAAAAATAAGGGGTCGCCCATTTAAGACAGAGATGAGGAGAAATGTTTTCTTACAGACGGTCGTGAGTATTTCGAACTCTCTTCCTCAGAGGGCGGTGGAAGCAGAGTCTTTGAATATTTTTAAGGCAGAGGTAGATAGATTCTTGATAAGCAAGGGGGTGAAAGGTTATCGGGGGTAGGTGGGAATGTGGAGTAATCAGATCAGCCATGATCTTATTGAATGGCGAGCAGGCTCGAGGGGCCGAGTGGCCTACTCCTGCTCCTAATTCGTATGTTCGTATGTAACCTGTGCAGCAGCTGGGGCCTGAAAATCAGCTTCACTGCCCCTGGGCTGGGAAAGGGGGGCATGAAGCAACATTCTCCCTCTTACCCCTTTCTACACTCCTTTTACAGGGTTTTAGAAGTGGAGCATTTACAGACAGGAAGCTCAGACCGAACATCACGTCAAGAACAGACAGAGTCGCTCGATTCATCAGGACCTGATTCAGTCGCTCCTCCAATCTGCTGGCACACCAGCGAGTTCACACTGATGAGAGACCTTTTAAATGTTCTGAGTGTGGGAAGAGCTTCAAAATATACAAGTACCTGAAGCAACAGCAGTGGCTACACACTGGGGAGAGCCCGTTCACCGGCCCCGTGTTCCAGAAGAGATTCACTCAGTCATCCGCTCCGATGATACACCAGCAGGATCACACTAGGGAGAGACCTTTAACCCGCTCCGTGTGCTGAGACACCAGCTTGTCCACACCAATGAGAGACCGTTGACCTGCTCTGTGTTTTTGAAGCGATTCTCTCATTCTGCCACCCTCCTGAGTCACCAGCTTGTTCACATTAAATGTTCTGACTGTGGGAAGAGATTTAAAATGTCCCAGGATCTGAAGAGACACCAGCTGGAGAGAGCAGGAGAGATTCTGTTCACCTGCCCCGTGTGTGGGAAGAGATTCACTCGGTCATCCCACCTCCTGACACACCAGCGAGTTCACACTGATGAGAGACTATTTAAATGTTCTGCCTGTGGGAAGAGCTTTAAAACCTCTGGGGATCTGAAGCAACATCAGCGAGTTCACTCCGATCAGAGACCATTTACATGTTCTGTCTGTGGGAAGAGCTTTAAAAGCTCCGGGAATCTGAACAGACACCAGCCAGTTCACACTGGGAAGAGGCCATTCACCTGCTCCGTGTGTGGGAAGGGATTCACTCGGTCATCCAACCTGCTGACACACCAACGAGTTCACACTGATGAGAGACCATTTAGATGTTCTGACTGTGGGAAGAGCTTTAAAACCTCTGGGAATCTGAAGGAACACCAGCGAGTTCACACTGGTGAGCGGGCGTTCACCTGCTCCGTGTGTGGGAAGAGATTCACTCAGTCATCCCACCTCCTGACACACCAACAAGTTCACACTGATGAGAGACCATTTAAATGTTCTGACTGTGGGAAGAGCTTTAAAACCTCTGGGAATCTGAAGGAACACCAGCAAGTTCACACTGGTGAGCGGGCGTTCACCTGCTCTGTGTGTGGGAAGGGATTCACTCGGTCATCCAACCTGCTGACACACCAGCAATATCACACTGATGAGAGACCATTTCGATGTTCTGACTGTGGGAAGAGCTTTAAAACCTCTGGGGATCTGAAGCAACATCAGCGAGTTCACACCAGGGAGAGGCCGTTCACCTGCTCCGTGTGTGGGAAGGGATTCACTCGGTCATCCCACCTGCTGACACACCAGCTTGTTCACACTGATGAGAGACCATTTAAATGTCCTGACTGTGCTCAGAGCTTTAAAAGCTCCGGGGAGCTGAAGAGACACCAGCGAGTTCACACTGTTCTGTAGCACAGGGCCCTGTAGACAGCTGGGGTGACATGAACATGGAATGGATGAATGTTTTATAAATTCTTGGACTGCTGTTTAATGTTTCAATCTGTTGTGCTGATGATTCCCTTCGATTGATTGTTGATGGTGTTACATAGAATGCACAGCACAGAAACAGGCCATTCGACCCAACTGGTCCATGCTGGTGTTTATGCCCCACACCCACTCTACTTCAATTAACCCGATCAACATCTCCTCCCATTCCTTTCTCCCTTGTGTGGCTTCCCCATAAATCCATCTGTGCTGTTCACCTCAACTACTCCCTGTGGTAGCGAGTTCCCCATTCTCACCATTCTCTGGGTAAAGACACTTCTCCTGAATTCATTACTGGATTTATTAGTGACTATTTTAAGTTTGTGGCCTCATAAATATGATGAGACTCTGTTAAGCTGACCAGTATGTTGTTGTACTTTGTCTTTTTCTGATGAATTAAACATTACTGAGCCCTTGTACGCGTGTTATGGGATGAAGTTTTTTTTTAATTCGTTCATGGGATGTGGGCGTCGCTGGAAAGGCCAGCATTTATTGCCCATGCCTAATTGCCCTTTAGAAGGTGGTGGTGAGCCACCTTCTTGAACCGCTGCAGTCCGTGTGGTGAAGGTACTCCCACAGTGCTGTCAGGGAGGGAGTTCCAGGACTTTGACCAGCGACGATGAAGGAATGGCAATATACTTCCAAGTTAGAATGGTGTTTGACTTGGAGTTGGTGGTCATAGAGTCATAGAGTTATACAGCACAGAAAGAGGCCCTTCGGCCCATCGTGTCTACACCGGCCATCAAGCCCTGTCTATTCTAATCCCATTTTCCAGCACTTTGTCCGTAGCCTTGTATGCTATGGCGGTTCAAGTGCTCATCTAAATGCTTCTTGAATGTTGTGACGGTTCCTGCCTCTACCACCCTTTCAGGCAGAGAGTTCCAGTTTCCAACCACCCTCTGGGGGGAAAAAAGTTTTTCCTCAAATCCCCTCTAAACCTCCTGCCCCTTACCTTGAAACGAATGGTTATTGACCTCTCTACTAAGGGGAAAGTTCCTTTCTATCTACCCTATCTATGCCCCTCAAAATTTTGTACACCTCAATCAGGTCCCCCCTCAGCCTTCTCTGCTCTAAGGAAAACAACCCCAGCCTGTCCAATCTCTCTTCATAGCTGAAGCGCTCCAGCCCAGGTAACATCCTGGTGAATCTCCTCTGCACCCTCTCCAATGCAATCACATCCCTCCTGTAGTGTGACGAGCAGAACTGCACAGTATTCCAGCTGTGGCCTAACTGGTGTTTTGTACAGCTCCGTCATAACCTCCCTGCTCTTATATTCTATGCCTCGGCTAATGAAGGCAAGTATCCCATCAGCCTTTTTAACCACCTTTTCTGCCTGTCCTGCTGCCTTCAGGGATATATGTATTCTATCAGGTGTTCCCATGCGCCTGCTGTCCTTGTTCTTCCAGGTAGAAGAGGTTGTCGGTTTGGGAGGTGCTGCCGAAGAAGCCTTGGCGAGTTGCTGCTGTACATCTTGTAGATGGTACACACTGCAGCCACGGTACGCCAGTGGTGGAGGGAGTGAATGTTTAAGGTGGTGGATGGGATGCCAATCAAGCGGGCTGCTTTGTCTTGGGTGGTGTTGAGCTTCTTGAGTGTTGTTGGAGCTGCACTCATCCAGACAAGTGGAGAGTATTCCATCACACTCCTGACTTGTGCCTTGTAGATGGTGGAAAGGCTTTGGGGAGTCAGGAGGTGAGACACTCGCCACAGAATACCCAGCCTGTGACCTGCTCTTGTAACCACAGTATTTATGTGGCTGGTCCAGTTAAGTTTCTGGTCAATGGTGACCCCCAGGATGTTGATGGTGGGGGATTCGGTGATGGGAATGCTGTTGAATGTCAAGGGGCGGTGATTAGACGCTCGCTTGTCAGAGATAGTCATTGCCTGGCACTTGTGTGGTGTGAATGTTACCTGCCACTTATCAGCCCAAGCCTGAATGTTGTCCAGGTCTTGTTGCATGCGGGCATGGACTGCTTCATTATCTGAGGAGTTGCAAATGGAACTGAATACTGTGCAGTCACCAGCGAACATTCCTACTTCTGACCTTATGATGGAGGGAAGGTCATTGATGAAGCAGTTGAAGAGGGTTGGGCCGAGGACACTGCCCTGAGGAACTCCTGCAGCGATGTCCTGGGGCTGTGATGATTGACCTCCAACCACCACAACCATCTTCCTTTGTGCTCGGTCTGACTCCAGCCAGTGGAGAGTTTCCCCCCGATTCATTAGCATTGAGGTAATAGTGAGAGTAATAGAAATATAGAAACATAGAAGATAGGAGCAGGAGTAGGCCATTCGGCCCCTCGAGCCTGCTCTGACATTTAATGAGATCATGGCTGATCATCCAAATTCAGTACCCCGTCCCTGCCTTCTCCCCATATCCCTTGATCACTTTAGCCTTAAAAAATATATCTAACTCCTTCTTTAATATATTTAATGAATTGGCCTCCACTGCCTTCTGTAGTAGAGAATTCCACAGGTTCACCACTCTCTGGGTGAAGAAATTCCTCCTCATCTCCGTCCTAAATGGCTTACCCCTAATCCTTCGACTGTGACCCCTGGTTCTGGACTCCCCGGCCATCGGGAACATCCTTCCTGCATCGAGGCTGTCTAGTCCTGTTAGAATTTTATAAGTTTAAATGAGATCCCCTCTCATTCTTCTAAACTCCAGCGAGTACAAGTCCAATCGACCCAATCTCTCCCCATACGTCATTCCTGCCATCCCAGGTATCAGTCTGGTGAATCTTCGCTGCACTCCCTCCATGGCAAGAACATCCTTCCTCAGATAAGGTGATCAAAACTGCACACAATACTCAAGGTGTGGTCTCACCAAGGCCCTGTACAACTGCAGCAAGACATCCTTGTTCCTGTACTCGAACCCTCTCGCTACGAAGGCCAACATACTATTTGCCTCCTTAAAATCGCCTGCTGCACCTGCATGCTTACTTTCAGCGACTGGTGCACATGGACGCCCAGGTCTCGTTGCACTTCCCCTTCTCCCAATCTATTGCCATTCAGATAATAATCTGTCTTCCTGTTTTTGCCACCAAAGTGGATAACCTCACATTTATCCACGTTATATTGCATCTGCCATGCTTTTGCCCAATGACCTAACCTATCCAAATCATACTGGAGTTTCTCAGCATCCTCCTCACAGCACACACACCCACCCAGCTTTGTGTCGTCTGCAAATTTGGAGATATTACATCTAGTTCCCTTGTCTGGATCATTAATATATATTGTGAATAGCTGGGGTCCAAGGACCGATCCCTGCGGTACCCCACTAGTCACTGCCTGCCACTCGGAAAAAGACCCGTTTATTCCAACTCTTTGCTTTCTGTCTGCCAACCAGTTCTCTATCCAAGTCAATACCTTGCCCCCAATCCCACGTGCCTTAACTTTACATGCTAATCTCTTATGCGGGACATTATCAAAAGCCTTCTGAAAGTCCAAATACACCACACCCACTGGTTCTCCCTAATCTATTTTACCAGTTACATCCTCAAAAAATTCCAGTAAATTAGTCAAGGCATGGAATGAATTCAGCAAAGATTCACCAGGCTGACACCTGGGATGGCAGGAATGACGTATGAGGAGAGATTGGGACGATTGGGCTTATACTCACTGGAGTTTGGAAGAATGAGAGGGGATCTTATTGAAACTTATAAAATTCTGACAGGACTTGACAGACTAGATGCAGGAAGGATGTTCCCGATGATCGGGGAGTCCAGAACCAGGGGCCACAGTCTAAGGATAAGGGGTAGGCCATTTAGGACAGAAATGAGGAGGAATTTCTTCACCCAGAGAGTGGTGAACCTGTGGAATTCTCTACCACAGAAGGCAGTAGAGGCCAATTCATTAAATATATTCAAGAAGGAGTTGGATATATTGCTTAAGGCTAAAGGGATCAAGGGGTATGGGGAGAAGGCAGGGACAGGGAACTGAATTTGGATGATCAGCCATGATCTCATTGAATGGCAGAGCAGGCTCGAGGGGCCGAATGGCCTACTCCTGCTCCTATCTTCTATGTTTCTATGTTCTTGCATCTTTCTGTAATTTGCCTGCAAATCTGCTCCTCTATCTCCTCCCCACTATTTGGTGGCCTGTAGTAAACACCCAGCAGTGTAATCGCTCCTCTATCTCCTCCCCACTATTTGGTGGCCTGTAGTAAACACCCAGCAGTGTAATCGCTCCTCTATCTCCTCCCCACTATTTGGTGGCCTGTAGTAAACACCCAGTAGTGTAATAGCTCCTCTATCTCCTCCCCACTATTTGGTGGCCTGTAGTAAACACCCAGCAATGTAATCGCTCCTCTATCTCCTCCCCACTATTTGGTGGCCTGTAGTAAACACCCAGCAGTGTAATAGCTCCTCTATCTCCTCCCCACTACTTGGTGGCCTGTAGTAAACACCCAGTAGTGTAATAGCTCCTCTATCTCCTCCCCACTACTTGGTGGCCTGTAGTAAACACCCAGCAGTGTAATAGCTCCTCTATCTCCTCCCCACTACTTGGTGGCCTGTATTAAACACCCAGCAGTGTAATCGCTCCTCTATTGTTCCTGAATTCAAACCAATCTTTGCTCCCTCGACTACATCACCCTCTCCAGTGCTGTAATAGTTTATTTGATCAATACTGCCACCCCTTCTCTTTTTCCTTCCCTATCTTTCCTGAATACCTTGTAGCCAGGAATATTAAGATCCCAATCCTCCCTTTCTTTGAGTCTGGTCTCTGTTATTGCCCCTATATCAGAGTCCCCTGTGGCACCTTGTGCCTGCAGCTCACCAACCTTATTTACCAGGCTATGTACATTTACACACATGCACTCCAAACACATCTTAGTCTGCCTCGCTTTTGCCCCGTCTGATTCCTCCTATTTCTGAACTTTTCTTTACTCTGGTGCTATTTCTCTCTCTTATATCTGATATCGATGACAGCGAGTTCTGGTCCCCCCCGACAAGTAGAAACATTTTCTCCACGTCTACCCTATCAAACCGTTTCATAATCTAATGACCTCTATCTGGTCACCCCTCAGTCTTCTCTTTTCTAGAGAAATGAGCCCCCAGCCTGTTCAGCCTTTCCTGATCGGTATATCCTCCCAGTTCTGGTGTCATTCTTGTGAATCTTTTTTGCACGTACTACTGATGTCAGGCTAACTGGCCCAGGGGTCCTTGTTTTCTCTCGCCCTCCTTTCTTGAATGGCGGGGTTACATTTGACACCCTCCAATCCCCGGGGACCATTCTAGAATCTAAGGAATTCTGGAAGATCAAAACCAAGACTCGAGGTGTTATTGGTAAACTCCTGGAGTCTGTAATATGGGATAAAGTTAATTACAAACTCGCAGAACAAGGAGAATCGCTGTCCCTTTAACCAGCACAAATCCCTGTGTGGAGGAGAGGGGGAGATACAGTCTGTCCCAGGAACTGTCCCACAACAGAATGAGAGACCCTGTCCCTTTGATTCATGAATTTAAAAAGTCTGTATTGCAATCTGAGCCCGTGTGTTGTGAGCCAAAGAGCCTTGTGTCCAATGAGGGGAATAAAGGCCCACAGCCTCCCCTGGCCCCGGGCCCTGAACAAGGGACTGGAGAAACTCGCTGCCCTGCGGATCAGACAATCAGCCGGCGCAAGTCCCGCCCCTCAGGCTCCCCGGTTGGTTGGAGGACCCGCCGCCAGCTCGCTCCTCCAGCCCCGCCCCGCTCGTTCCCTATTGGTCGTAAGCTCCCGTCAATCAGGCCCTGGGCCCGGGTCACGAGTCCCTCACAAAGAAAGCCCCGCACGGTCACCGGGCGGAGCTATTGGTCAGCGGGAGTGGGGTCGGGAGATTAATAAACTGCGGGTAGTCCGCGCCGCAGGGTTTATAAAGCTGGAGAACGGCCTCAGGCCCGAATGAGATCCAGCGGCCTGGTCTCTGTTCCACCGGACTGCAGTTGTGAGGCTTTTTCTCGGTGACAGGCCCGGGTTACGCGCCGCCATCTTGGTGCAGGAAAGACAGACCGGTTCCACTGGCAGCACGGCGCATGCGTGGCCATCTTGGTACGGGAACAAGGAGTGGGCGGGGCTTCAGGGTCCCCGTGACCAGGAGAGACAATCATTGACTCATTGATTTTATTCTCACTCTGCACACAGCGGGTGTAGAACTGAACCCAACCAGAGTAGAGTGAGGGGGAAAACTGGGAGTGGAGGAAAGAAATGTTGGAGATGGTGCGATGGGTTTGGATTTCAGCACAGGGAGGAGGGAGAGTGTGTGGGACGGGGATTTACAGCTTTGGGGGAACGAGAGGAAAGAATGTTCCACAGAAACTAGAATTGTTTGTTCTGAATTTCTATCCTGTATTTACAGTGATGGCTTTTGTAAACTCCTTTTACAGGGTGTGAGAAGGGCAGGATTTACAGATGGGAAACTCAAACCAAACATCACATCAAGATCTGACAGAGTCACTCCATTCATCAGGACCTGAATATCATTGACCTTTGAATATGGAAGGACAAACGTTTGTTTGTTCTGTCTGTGGGAAAAGATTTCAAACATCCGTGTGACTGGAAAACACACACCCGAGTGAGAGTGTACCAGTGTACTGACTGTGGAAAGAGGTTTAACCAGTTACACAGCCTGAAAAACATCGCACCATTCACAGCGGGGAGAAACCGTACACGTGTTGTGTGTGGATGAGGCTTTAACTGATCATCCAACCTGGATAAACACAAGGACTCCCGCACCACGGAAAAACAGTGGAAATGTGGGGATTGTGGGAAGAGATTCAGTTATCCATCCAAGCTGGAAACTCATCGGCACACTCACATCGGGGAGAGGCCGTTCACCTGCTCCGTGTGTGGGAAGGGATTCGCAGAGTTATCCGAGCTCCAGATACACCAGTGAGTTCATACTGGGGAGAGGCCGTTCACGTGTATTGAATGTGGGAAGGGATTCACTCAGTCATCCAACCTCCATACGCACCAGCAAGTTCACACTGGGGAGAAACCGTTCTCCTGCTCCGTGTGTGGGAAGGGATTTGCAGACTCATCCAAGCTCCAGATACACCAGAGAGTTCACACTGGGGAGAGGCGGTTCACCTGCTCCATGTGTGGGAAGGGATTCACTGGTTCATCCACCCTGCTGAGACACCAGCTTGCTCACACTGATAAGAGACCATTTAAATGTTCCCACTGTGGGATGAGCTTTAAAAGTCCTGGGGAGCTGAAGGGACACCAGCGAGCTCACACTGGGGAGAAACCGTTCACCTGCTCTGTCTGTGGGAAGGGATTCACTCGGTCCTCCAACCTGCTGGCACATCAGCGAGTTCACACTGACGAGAGACCCTTTAAATGTTCTGACTGTGGGAAAAGTTTTAAAAGCTCCCGGGAGCTGAATGGACACCAACGATTTCACACTGGCTACCGACCATAGAGCACATATACCAGAAATGCTGTTTACGGAGGTCACGGTCCATCATCAAAGACCCTACCCACCCCAGCCACAGTCTGTTCACCCTCCTGCCATCTGGGAGATGCTACAGATGCATTTGCACCCGTACGACCAGATTTAGGAACAGCTTCTTTCCCAGGGCTGTCATCCTACTGAACTCCACAAATAAACTCTAAAGCCTGCACATCTGCCAATGCACTTTATTATGGTTATGTTTATGTTAATGTATTACAAGCCAAATGTATGTTGAATGTTTAAATGTCTTAATCTAAATGTACACTCTCGGGAGCCGCAAGCCTACATTTCGTTGTACTGCACTTGTGCACTAACAATGACAATAAAAGTTGATTTAATTTGATTTGATTTGATTCACTGTTCACCTGCACTGTGTGTGGGAAGGGATTCACTCGGTCCTCCAACCTGCTGGCACACCACCTTGTTCACACTGACGAGAGATCTGTGAAATGTTCTGACTGGGAAGAGCTTTAAAAGCTTGAAGAGCCTTAAGAGACACCAGCATCTTCACACTGATCATAGAATCTAACAGCACAGAAGGTGGTGATTCGGCCCATCCTGTCTGTGCTGGCTCTTTGAAAGAGCTGTCCAATTTAGTCCCAAACCCCAGCTTTATCCCCAGAACTCTGCAAACTAGTCCTCTTCAAGTACATGTACAATTACCGTTTGAAAGTTGCTGTGGAACCTGATTCCAGCATCCTTTCAGATGGTTCGTTCCAGATCTTAACAACCATAGAAACATAGAAACGCAGAAGATAGGAGCAGGAATGGGCCATTCGGCCCCTCGAGCCTGTTCTGCCATTCAATGCGATCATGGCTGATCATCCAAATTCAGTACCCTGTCCCTGCTTTCTCTCCATATCCCTTGATCCCTTTAGCCTTAAGAAATATATCCAACTCCTTGAATATATTTAATGAATTGGCCTCTACAGCCTTCTGTGGTAGAGAATTCCACAGGTTCACTCTCTGGGTGAAGAAATTCCTCCTTAACTCTGTCTAAATGGCTTACCCCTTGTCTTTAGACTGTGACCCCTGGTTTTGGACTCCCTGACCATCGGAAACATCGTTCCTGCATCTAGTTCCCCAGTCCTGTCAGAATTTTATAAGTTTCAATGAGATCCCCTCTCATTCTTCTAAACTCCAGTGAGTACAAGCCCAATCGACCCAATCTCTCCTCATGCGCCATTTCTGCCATCCCAGGTATCAGCCTGGTGAATCTTTGCTGAAATCCTTCCATGGCAAGAACATCCTTCCTCAGATAAGGCGACCAAAACTGCACACATTACTCAAGGATTGTTCTCACCAAGGACCTGTACAACTGCAGCAAGGCATCCTTGTTCCTGTACTCGAATCCTGTCGCTACAAAGGCCAACATGCCATTTGCCTTCTTAACCGCCTGCTGCACCTGCATGCTTACCTTCAGCGACTGGTGCACAAGGACACCCAGGTCTCGTTGCACTTCCCCTTCTCCCAACTATTGCCATTCAGATAATAATCTGCCTTCCTGTTTTGGCCACCAAAGTGGATAACGTCACATTTATCCACATTATATTGCATCTGCCATGCTTCTGCCCAATCACCCAACCTGTCCAAATCATCCTGTAGTTTCTCGGCATCCTCCTCACAGCACACACACCCACCCAGTTTTGTGTCGTCTGCAAATTTGGAGATATTACATCTAGTTCCCTTGTCTAGATCATTAATATATATTGTGAATAGCTGGGGTCCAAGGACCGATCCCTGCGGTACCCCACTAGTCACTGCCTGCCATTCAGAAAAAGACCTGCTTATTCCAACTCTTTGCTTTCTGTCTGCCAACCAGTTCTCTATCAAAGTCAATACCTTGCCCCCAATCCCATGTGCCTTAACTTTACACGCTAATCTCTTATGCGGGACCTTATCGAAAGCCTTCTGAAACCAAATACACCACATCCACTGGTTCTCCCTTATCTATTTTACCAGTTACATCCTCAAAAAATTCCAGTAGATTAGTCAAGCATGATTTACCTTTTGTAAATCCATGTTAACGTTGTCCGATCCTGTCACTGTTTTCCAAGTGCTCTGCTATTACATCTTTTATAATGAACTCTAGCATTTTCCCCACTACCGATGTCAGGCTTACCAGTGTGTAATTCCCCATTTTCTATCTACCACCTTTTTTGAATAGTGGGGTAACATTAGCTACTCTCCAATCCATGGGTTCTGTTCCAGATTCCTTCTACCATTTCTAGGGCCACTTCCTTAAGTACCCTAGGATGTAGATTATCAGGCCCTGGGGATTTATCCGCCTTCAATCCCATCAATTTCCCTAACACCATTTCCTGACAAATACTGATTTCTTTCAGTTCCCCCCTTTCATCAAACTCCATGTTCCCCGGCATCTCTGGGAGGTTATTTGTGTCCTACTTTGTGAAGACAGAACCAAAATATGTATTTAATTGGTCTGCCATTTCTTTGTTCCCCATTATAAATTCCCCTGATTCTGACTGCAAGGGACCTACGCTTGACTTCACCAATCTTTTTCTCTTCACATATCTATAAAAGCTTTTACAGTCAGTTTTTATGTTCCCTGCAAGCTTACTCTCATGTTCTATTTTCCCTTTCTTAATTAATCCCTTTGTCCTCCTTTGTTGAATCCTGAACTGCTCCCAATTCTCAGGTTTACTGCTTTTTCTGGCCAATTTATATGTCCTCTCCTTGGATCTTATGCTATCCCTAAATTCCCTTGTTAGCCACGGTTGAGTCTCCTTTTTTGTTTTATTTTTATGCCAAACTGGGATGAACAAATTCTGTCGTTCATCCATGCGGTCTTTGAATGTTTGCCATTGCCTATCCACCATCAACCCTTTGAGTGACATTCTCCAATCAATCCTACCCAACTCGCGCCTCAGACCATCGTAGTTTCCTTTATTTGAATTCAGGACCCTCGTCTCTGAGTCAATTACTTCATTCTCCATCTTAATGAAGAATTCTATCATATTATGATCGCTCCGACCCAAGGGGCCCCGTACAACAAGATTGCTAATTAATCCTTTCTCATTACATAATACCCAGTCTAAGATGACCTGATCTCTGGTTGGTTCCTCGACATATTGGTCCAGGAAACCATCCTGTAAGCACCCCAGGAATTCTTCCTCCACAGTATTGTTACTAATTTGGTTGGCCCAATTTATATGTAGATTAAAGTCACCCATGATGACTGCTGTGCCCTTATTGCACGCTTCTCTAATTTCCCTTTTAATATATACCACTTCCAATAACGTTTTCTGCCCCTTGGTATTTCTCAGTTCGACCGATACAGATTCCACATCGTCAGAGCCAATATCCTTCCTTACAATTGTGTTAATCCCTTCTTTAACCAGCAATTCTTCCACACCTGCCTTTCCTTTTTGCCTATCCTTCCTGAATATTGAATACCCCTGGATGTTGAGTTCCCAGCATTGGGAGCTTTACTCTGTATCTAACCCGCGCGTTACCTGCCCTGGCAGTGTTTAATGGGACAGTGTAGAGGGAGCTTTGCTCTGTATCCAACTCATGCTGTACCTGCACTGGGAGTGTTTGATGGGACAATGTAGACGGAGCTTTACTCTCTAACTAACCCACACTGTACCTGCCCTGGGAGTGCTGATGGGACAGTGTAGAGGGAGCTTCACTCTGCATCTAACTCATGCTGTACATGCCCTGGGAGTGTTTGATGGGACAGTGTAGAGGGAGATTTACTCTGTATCTAACCCGCGCTGTACCTGCCCTGGGAGTGTTTGATGGGACAGTGTAGAGGGAGCTTTACTCTGTATCTAACCCGTGCTGTACCTGCCCGGGGAGTGATTGATGGGACAGTGTAGAGGCAGCTTTACTCTGTATCTAACCCATGCTGCACCTGCCCTTGGAGTGTTTGATGGGACAGTGTCGAGGGAGCTTTACTCTGTATCTAACCCATGCTGTACCTGCCCTGCGAGTGTTTGATGGGACAGTGTAGAGGGAGCATTACTCTGTACCTAACCCATGTTGTACCTGCCCTGGGGGTGTTTGATGGGACAGTGTAGAGGGAGCTTTACTCTGTATCTAACGCGTGCTGTACCTGCCCTGGGAGTGTTTGATGGGACAGTGTATAGGCAGCTTTA
Source organism: Somniosus microcephalus (assembly GCF_052327205.1). NCBI lineage: Eukaryota > Metazoa > Chordata > Chondrichthyes > Squaliformes > Somniosidae > Somniosus > Somniosus microcephalus. Next base: position 629,533 of record NW_028225251.1, read on the forward strand.
CTCTGTATCTAACCCGCACTGCACCTGCCCTGGGGGTGTTTGATGGGACAGTGTAGAGGGAGCTTTACTCTGTATCTAAATCATGCTGTACCTGCACTGGGAGTGTTTGTTGGGACAATTTAGAGGGAGCTTTTCTCTGTACCTATCCCACGTTGTACCTGCCCTGGGAGTGTTTGATGGGACAGTGTATAGGCAGCTTTACTCTCTATCTAACCCGCACTGTACCTGCCCTGGGAGTGTTTGATGGGACAGTGTAGAGGGAGCATTACTCTGTATCTAACCCATGTTGTACCTGCCCTGGGAGTGTTTGATGGGAAAGTGTAGAGGGAGCTTTACTCTGTATCTAACACATGCTATACCTGCCCTGGGTGTGTTTAGTGGGACACTGCAGAGGGAGCTTTACTCTGTATATAACCTGCGCTGTACCTGCCCTGGGGCTGTTTGATGGGACAGTGTAGAGGGAGATTTACTCTGTATCTAACTCATGCTGTACCTTCCCTGGGAGTGTCTGATGGGACAATGTAGAGGGAGCTTTACTCTCTATCTAACCCGCGCTGTACCTGCCCTGGGAGTGTTTGATGGGACAGTGTAGAGGGAGCATTACTCTGTATCTAACCCATGTTGTACCTGCCCTGGGGTGTTTGTTGGGACAATTTAGAGGGAGCTTTACTCTGTATCTAACTCATGCTGTACCTGCCCTGGGAGTGTCTGATAGGACAGTGTAGAGGGAGCTTTACTCTGTATCTAACCCGTGCTGTACCTGCCCTGGGAGTGTTTGATGGGATAGTGCAGAGGGAGCTTGACTCTATATCTTACACGTGAATTACCTGCCCATGGGAGGTTTAATGGGACACTGTAGAGGGAGCTTTACTCTGCATCTAACCCGTGCTGTACCTGCCCTGGGTGTGTTTGATGGGACAGTTTAGAGGGAGCTTTACTCTGTACCTAACCTGCGCTGTACCTGTCCTGGGAGTGTTTGATGGGACAGTGTATAGGCAGCTTTACTCTGTATCTAACCCGCACTGTACCTGCCCTGGGGGTGTTTGATGGGACAGTGTAGAGAGAGCTTAACTCTGTATCTAACTCATGCTATACCTGCCCTGGGTGTGTTTAATGGGACAGTGTAGAGGGAGCTTTACTCTGTATCTAACCTGTGCTGTACCTGCCCTGCGAGTGTTTGATGGGACATTACAGAGGGAGCTTTACTCTGTATCTAACCCATGCTGTACCTGTCCTGGGAGTGTTTGATTGGTTAATGCAGAGGGAGATTTACACTGTATCTAACCCACGCTTTACTTGCCCTGGGGGTGTTTGATGGGACACTTTAGAGGGAGCTTTACTCTGTATCTAACCCGTGCTGTACCTGCCCTGGGGAGGTTTAATGGGACACTGTAGAGGGAGCTTTACTCTGTATCTAAATCATGCTGTACCTGCGCTGGGAGTGTTTGTTGGGACAATTTAGAGGGAGCTTTTCTCTGTACCAATCCCGTGTTGTACCTGCCCTGGGAGTGTTTGATGGGACAGTGTAGAGGGAGCTTTACTCTGTATCTGACCCATGCTGAACATGCCCTGGGAGTGTTTGATGGGACAGTGTAGAGGGAGATTTACTCTGTATCTAACCCGCACTGCACCTGCCCTGGGGGTGTTTGATGGGACAGTGTAGAGGGAGCTTTACTCTCTATCTAACCCACACTGTACCTGCCCTGGGAGTGTATGATGGGACAGTGTAGAGGGAGCTTAACTCTGTATCTAACTCATGCTGTACCTGCCCTGGGAGTGTTTGATGGGACAATGTAGAGGGAGCTTTACTCTCTATCTAACCCACGCTGTACCTGCCCTGGGAGTGTATGATGGGACAGTGTAGAGGGAGCATTACTCTGTATCTAACCCATGTTGTACCTGCCCTGGGGGTGTTTGTTGGGAAAATTTAGAGGGAGATTTACTCTGTATCTAACTCATGCTGTATCTGCCCTGGGAGTGTTTGATGGGACAGTGTAGAGGGAGCTTTTCTCTGTATCTAACCCGTGCTGTACCTGCCCTGGGAGTGTTTGATGGGACAGTGTAGAGAGAGCTTTACTCTGTATCTAACCCGTGCTATACCTGCCCTGGGAGTGTTTGATGGGACAGTGTAGAGGGAGCTTGGCTCTATATCTTACACGTGAATTACCTGCCCATGGGAGGTTTAATGGGACACTGTAGAGGGAGCTTTACTCTGTATCTAACCCGTGCTGTACCTGCCCTGGGGGTGTTTGATGGGGCAGTGTAGAGGGAGCTTAACTCTGTATCTAACTCATGCTATACCTGCCCTGGGTGTGTTTAATGGGACAGTGTAGAGGGACCTTTACTCTGTATCTAACCCGTGCTGTACCTGCCCTGGGAGTGTTTGATGGGACAGTGTAGAGGGACCTTTACTCTGTATGTAACCCGTGCTGTACCTGCCCTGGGAGTGTTTGATGGGACATTATAGAGGGAGCTTTACTCTGTATCTAACCCATGCTGTACCTGTCCTGGGAGTGTTTGATCGGTTAATGCAGAGGGAGATTTACTCTGTATCTAACCCACGCTTTACTTGCCCTGGGGGTGTTTGATGGGACAGTTTAGAGGGAGCTTTACTCTGTACCTAACCCATGCTGTAGCTGGCCTGGGAGTGTTTGATGGAACAGTGTAGAGGGAGCTTTACTCTGTATCTAACCCGTGCTGTACCTGCCCTGGGAGTGTTTGATGGGACAGTGTAGAGGGAGCTTTACTCTGTATCTAAATTGCACTGTACCTGCCATGAGGAGGTTTGATGGGACAGTGTAGAGGGAGCTTTACTCTGTATTCAACCCGTGCTGTACCTGCCCTGGGAGTGTTTGATGGGACAGTGTAGAGGGTGCTTTACTCTGTATCTAACCCGTGCTGTACCTGCCCTGGGAGTGTTTGATGGGACAGTGTAAGGGGAGCTTTACTCTGTATCTGACCCATGCTGTACTTGCCCTGGGAGTGTTTGATGTGCCAATGTAGAGGGAGATTTACTCTGTATCTAACCCATGGTTTACCTTCCCTGGGGGTGTTTGATGGGACAGTTTAGAGGGAGCTTTACTCTGTATCTAACCCATGCTGTACTTGTCCTGGGAGTGTTTGATGGGACAGTGTAGAGGGAGCTTTACTCTGTATCTAACCAGTGCTGTACCTGCCCTGGGAGTGTTTGATGGGACACTGTAGAGGGAGCTTTACTCTGTATCTCACCCATGCTGTACCTGCCCTGGGAGTGCTTGATGGGACAGTGTAGTGGAAGCTTTACTGTGTATCTAAACAATGCTGTAGCTGTCCTGGGATTGTTTCATGGGACTGTGTAGAGGGAGCTTTATTCTGTATCTAAAACGTGCTGAACCTGCCCTGGGAGTGTTTGATGGGAAAGTATAGACGGAGCTTTACTCTGTATCTAACCCGTTCTGTACCTGCCCTGGGAGTGTTTGATGGGACAGTGTAGAGGGAGATTTACTCTATATCTAACCCGTGCTGTACCCGAATTAATAATAATCAGTTTTATGTTGAAGGATTCTTGGGCTGAACGGTATCTGTGAAATGTGGAGAGGGGAGTCGAATCATCGTCACACTAACTGGGACTGGATGGAGGTCACTAGATTCACAGAGCCGATCAGGTGGGAGTAAGACCCCTCCATAGGTGAGAGTCTAACCAGCCACAGGGTGCTGTCTGACAGCTGCCAGAAGACTCGGCCTTTGATGCGACCAGTTGACCCGAGCTTAACTCGTGTGTGAAGCTACCTGGGAGTGCTTGACACTTACATGTAGAGGGATTTTTATTCTGCATTCTTACTATGCATTACCTGAGCTGGTGTGCATCATTGGATAGTGCAAGAGGAGCTGTACGCTGCATTTAACACATGCTGGATCTGAGTTGGCTGTGGTTGGTGAACCAATTTAGAGAGAGCTTTCCTCTGTATCTAACCTGTGCTGTTCCTGTCCTGGGAGTGTTTGACAGGACAGTGTAGAGGGAGCTTTACTCTGTATCTAATGCCTGCTGTCCGGGCAGGCATTACACTGTCCCATCAAACACTGCCAGGGCAGGGACAGCACGGGAGTGTTTGATGGGACAGTGTAGAGGGAGATTTACTCTGTATCTAATCCGTGCTGTACCTGCCCTGGGCGTGTTTGATGGGACAGCGTAGAGGGAGTTTTACTCTTTATTTAACCCATGCTGGATCGGCCCTGGGAGTGTTTGATGGGATAGTGTAGAGGGAGCTTTACTCTGTATCTAACCCATGCTGTACCTGCCCTGGGAGTGTTTGATGGGACAGTGTAGCGGGATCCTTAATCTGTATCTAACCCGTGCTGTCCCTGCCCTGGCAGTGTTTGATGGGGCAGTGTAGAGTAGAGCTTTATGCTGTTTCTAACCCGTGCTGTACCTGCCCTGGGAGTGTTTGATAGGACAAGGTAGAGGGAGCTTTACTCTGTATCTAACCCGTGCTGTACCTGCCCTGGGAGTGTTTGATGGGATAATACAGAGGGAGCCTATTGCCCATGATGCACCCTCCAATTAATGCTCTGATGGTCGCAGCACTTGATCCCCCTGAAGATCCCTTCACTTATTGCTTCTGGTGCCCTTCCTGTTACAGGGAATAGACTTGTTTCAGAGCACAAAGGAGGGAGAGGTAATACCCTTGCCGTATCCCAAACACCATTCCCACAAGCCGTCTCTCTCTGCCAAAGCAGGATGGAGACACACCGAAATAAAGTGAGGGGAGACTTTCTGGAGTATAAAGCAAGAGGTAGAAATGGGGGCCTTTGAATAGTGGGACCTCACATTCAGAGGATGGGAGGGAGAATTTATCAGTGGTAATTTTGGGAGTCAGTGCTCCCTGCCTGGAGTCTCAGTACGCGGGAGCAGGGTTGGAGATGGGACTGATTGTACAACCTGCGTTCATGCCCAGTGGGACTGCACACCAGGAGCAGAGCCTGGTCATGTGACTCTGCAATACCTAGAGTGGGAGGGATTTGGGCTGCTTTGTGACATGGTCCCTGGCTCCTTTCTGATGTCACCTGGAGATGGTTTATGCCCCTGGTTACACAGCATCAGTGGGAGTCAGTGTGTGTGGAGCTGGACATGGCAGCTGACACTGCCGGTGAGTCTAGTCCATATAAATAGGGGAAAGGAAAGAACAATTTAATATTAAGGTAAGTAATTCAACCTAATGTCATTAATTACAAATATATTCAAATTAAATCTAATCATAGTCACAAAAATTGTATTCCAATTACAGATTCTAGAATTAATAATAATCAGTTTTATGTTAAAGGATTCTTGGACTGAACAGTATCTGTGAAAAGTGGAGAGAGGAGTCGAATCATCGTCACACTAACTGGGACTGGATGGAGGTCGCTGGATTCACAGAGCCGATCAGGTGGGACTAAGACCCCTCCAGAGGTGAGTGTCTAACCAGCCACAGGGAGCTGTCTGACAGCTGCCAGAAGACTCGGCCTTTGATGCGACAAGTTGACCCGAGCTTAACTTATGTGTGAAGCTACCTGGGAGTGCTTGACACTTACATGTAGAGGGATTTTTATTCTGCATTCTTACTATGCATTACCTGAGCTGGTGTACATCATTGGATACTGTCAGAGGAGCAGTACACTGCATTTAACACATGCTGGATCTGAGTTGGCTGTATTTGACGGGACAGTGTAGAGGGAGCTTTACTCTGTATCTAACCCGTGCTGTACCTGCCCTGGGAGTGTCTGACGGGACAGTGTAGAGCGAGCTTTACTCTGTATCTAACCCGTGCTGGACCTGCCCTGGGAGTGTTTGATGGGACAGTGTAGAGGGAGCTTTACTCTGTATCTAACCCATGCTGGACCTGCCCTGGGAGTGTTTGATGGGACAGTGTAGAGGGAGCTTTACTCTGTATCTAACCCGTGCTGTACCTGCCCTGGGAGTGTCTGACGGGACAGTGTAGAGGGAGCTTTACTCTGTATCTAACCTGTGCTGTACCTGCCCTGGGAGTGTTTGATGGGACAGTGTAGAGGGAGCTTTACTCTGTATCTAACCCGTGCTGTACCTGCCCTGGGAGTGTTTGATGGGACAGTGTAGAGGGAGCTTTTCTCTGTATCTAACTCGTGCTGTCCTGGCTCTGGGAATGTTTGATGGGAAAGCATAGAGGGAGCTTTACTCTGTATCTAACCCGTGCTGTACATGCTCTGGGAATGTTTGATGGGAAAGCATAGAGGGAGCTTTACTCTGTATCTAACCCATGCTGTACCTGCGCTGGGCGTGTTTGATGGGACAGTGTGGAGGGAGATTTTCTGTGTATCTAACCCGTGCTGTACCTGCCTTGGGAGTGTTTGATGGGACAGTGTAGAGGGAGCTTTATTCTGTATCTAACCCGTGCTGTACCTGCGCTGGGCGTGTTTGATGGGACAGTGTGGAGGGAGATTTTCTGTGTATCTAACCCGTGCTGTACCTGCCTTGGGAGTGTTTGATGGGACAGTGTAGAGGGAGCTTTACTCTGTATCTAACCCGTGCTGTACCTGCCTTGGGAGTGTTTGATGGGACAGTTTGGAGGGAGATTTTCTGTGTATCTAACCCGTGCTGTACCTGCCCTGGGAGTGTTTGATGGGACAGTGTGGAGGGAGATTTTCTGTGTATCTAACCCGTGCTGTACCTGCCCTGGGAGTGTTTGATGGGACAGTGTAGAGGGAGCTTTACTCTGTACCTAACCCGTGCTGTACCTGCCCTGGGAGTGTTTGATGGGACAGTGTAGAGGGAGCTTGTCTCTGTATCTAACCTGTGCTGTACCTGCCCTGGGAGTGTTTGATGGGACAGTGTAGAGGGAGCTTTACTCTGTACCTAACCCGTGCTGTACCTGCCCTGGGAGTGTTTGATGGGACAGTGTAGAGGGAGCTTTACTCTGTATCTAACCCGTGCTGTACCTGCCCTGGGAGTGTTTGATGGGACAGTGTAGAGGGAGCTTTACTCTGTATTTAACCCGTGCTGTACCTGACCTCGGAGTGTTTGACGGGACAGTGTAGAGGGAGATTTACCCTGTATCTAACCCGTGCTGTACCTGCACTGGGAGTGTTTGATGGGACAGTGTAGAGGGAGCTTTACTCTGCATCTAACCCGTGCTGTACCTGCCCTGGGAGTGTTTGATGGGAAAGTGCAGAGGGAGCTTTACTCTGGATCTAACCAATGCTTTACCTGCGCTGGTCGTGTTTGATGGGACAGTGTGGAGGGAGATTTTCTCTTTATCTAACCCGTGCTGTACCTACCCTGGGAGTGTCTGACGGGTCAGTGTAGCGGGACCTTTACACTGGATCTAACCCATGCTTTACCTGTGCTGGTCGTGTTTGATGGGACAGTGTGGAGGGAGATTTTCTCTTTATCTAACCCGTGCTGTACCTGCCCTGGGAGTGTTTGATGGGAATGTGTAGAGGGAGCTTTACTCTGTATCTAACCCGTGCTGTACCTGCCCCGGGAGTGTTTGATGGGACAGTGTAGAGGGAGCTTTACTCTGTATCTAACCTGTGCTGTACCTGCCCTGGGAGTGTTTGATGGGGACAGTGTAGAGGGAGCTTTACACTGCATCTAACCCGTGCTCTACCTGCCCTGGGAGTGTTTGATGGGGCAGTGTAGAGGGAGCTTTACTCTGTATCTAACCCGTGCTGTACCTGCCCTGGGTGTGTTTGATGGGACAGTGTAGAGGGAGCTTTAGTCTGTATCTAACCCGTGCTGTACCTGCCCTGGGAGTGTTTGATGGGATAATACACAGGGAGCCTATTGCCCATGATGCACCCTCCAATTACTGCTCCGATGGTCCCAGCACTTGATCCCCCTGAAGATGCCTCCACTTCTTGCCTCTGGCGCCCTTCCTGTTACAGGGAATAGACTTGTTTCAGAGCACAAGAAGGGAGATGTAATATCCTTGCCGTATCCCAAACACCATTCCCACAAACTGTCTCTCTCTGCCAAAGCAGGATGGAGACACACTGAATTAAAGTGAGGGGAGACTTTCTGGAGTATAAAGCAAAAGGTAGAAATGGGGGCCTTTGAATATTGGGACCTCACATTCAGAGGATGGGAGGGAGAATTTATCAGTGGTAATTTTGGGAGCCAGTGCTCCCTGGCTGGAGTCTCAGTACGCGGGATCAGGGTTGGAGACGGGACTGATTGTACAACCTGCGTTCATGCCCAGTGAGACTGCACACCAGGAGCAGAGCCTGGTCATGTGACTCTGCAATACCTAGAGTGGGAGGGGTTTGGGCTGCTTTGTGACATGGTCCCTGGCTCCTTTCTGATGTCACCTGGAGATGGTTTATGCCCCTGGTTACACAGCATCAGTGGGAGTCAGTGTGGGTGGAGCTGGACATGGCAGCTGACACTGCCGGTGAGTCTAGTCCATATAAATAGGGGAAAGGAAAGAACAATTTAATATTAAGGTAAGTAATTCAACCTAATGTCATTAATTACAAATATATTCAAATTAAATCTAATCATAGTCACAAAAATTGTATTCCAATTACAGATTCTAGAATTAATAATAATCAGTTTTATGTTAAAGGATTCTTGGACTGAACAGTATCTGTGAAAAGTGGAGAGAGGAGTCGAATCATCGTCACACTAACTGGGACTGGATGGAGGTCGCTGGATTCACAGAGCCGATCAGGTGGGACTAAGACCCCTCCAGAGGTGAGAGTCTAACCAGCCACAGGGAGCTGTCTGACAGCTGCCAGAAGACTCGGCCTTTGATGCGACAAGTTGACCTGAGCTTAACTCATGTGTGAAGCTACCTGGGAGTGCTTGACACTTACATGTAGAGGGATTTTTATTCTGCATTCTTACTATGCATTACCTGAGCTGGTGTGCATCATTGGATAGTGTCAGAGGAGCTGGACGCTGCATTTAACACATGCTGGATCTGAGTTGGTTGTGGTTGGTGAACCAATTTAGAGGGAGCTTTACTCTGTATCTAACCCGTGCTGTACCTGCCCTGGGAGTGTTTGATGGGTCAGTGTAGAGGGAGCTTTACTCTGTTTCTAACCCGTGCTGTACCTGCCCTGGGAGTGTTTGATGGGACAGTGTAGAGGGAGCTTTACTCTGTGTCTAACCCGTGCTGTACCTGCCATAGGAGTGTTTGATGGGATAGTGTAGAGGGAACTTTACTTTGTATCTAACCCGTGCTGTACCTGCCCTGGGAGTGTTTGATGGGACAGTTTAGAGGGAGCTTTACTCTGTATATAACCCGTGCTGTACCTGCCCTGGGAGTGTTTGCTGGGACAGTATAGAGGGAGCTTAACTCTGTATCTAACCTGTGCTGTACCTGCCCTGGGAGTGTTTGATGGGACAGTGTAGAGGGAGCTTAACTCTGTATCTAACCCGTGCTGTACCTGCCCTGGTAGTGTTTGATGGGACAGTGTAGAGGGAGCTTTACTCTGTATCTAACCCGTGCTGTACCTGCCCTGGGAGTGTTTGATGGGACAGAGTAGAGGGAGCTTTACTCTGTATCTAACCCGTGCTGTACCTGCCCTGGGAGTGTTTGATGGGACAGTGTAGAGGGAGCTTTACTCTGTACTAACCCATGCTGGACCTGCCCTGGGAGTGTTTGATGGGACAGTGTAGAGGGAGATTTACTCTGTATCTAACCCGTGCTGTACCTGCCCTGGGAGTGTTTGATGGGACAGTGTAGAGGGAGCTTTACTCTGTATCTAACCCGTGCTGTACCTGCCCTGGGAGTGTTTGATGGGACAGTGTAGAGGGAGCTTTACTCTGTATCTAACCCGTGCTGTACCTGCCCTGGGAGTGAATCCAGAAGGCTGTAAAGTGCCTAATCGAAAGAGGAGGTGCTGTTCCTCGAGCTTACGTTGAGCTTCATTGGAACAGTGTAAGAGGTCGAGGACAGAGAGGTCAGAGTGGGAGTAGAGCGGAGAATTAGTGACAGGCGACCGGAAGCTCGGGGTCACCCTTACCGACTGAACGGAGGTGATCTGCAAAGCGGTCGCCCAATCTGCGTTTCGTCTCCCCAATGTAGAGAATTAAAGTGACAGACTAATCTAATTGAATTTTTTGATGCAGTAACAGGGAGGACTGATGAAGGGAATGCAATGGATGTTGTCTACATGGATTTTCAGAAGGCGTTTGACAAAGTACCACATTAGAAGGCTGGTTAACAAAATTGAGTCTCATGGAATAGGTGGGTCAGTGGCAGCTTGGAAAGGAAATTGGCTTAAGGACAGAAAACAGCGAGTTGTGGTAAATGGCTGTTTTTCAAACTGGAGGATGGTAGACAGTGGTGTTCCCCAAGGGTCAGTGCTGGGCCCACTGCTTTTCTGGATAGATAGATAGATAAATATCAACATAGTAGATGCATTGCTGGTCATCTTCCAAAATTCGATAGTCTCTGGAACAGTTCCCATGGATTGGAGGGTAGCTAATGTTACCCCACTGTTTAAAAAAGGTGGAAGAGAGAAAACAGGGAATTATAGACTGGTAAGCCTGACATCAGTAGTGGCAAAAATGCTAGAGTCCATTATAAAAGATGTAATAGCAGAGCACTTGGAAAACAGTGACAGGATCGGACAAAGTCAACATGGATTTACTAAAGGTAAATCATGCTTGACTAATCTACTGGAATTTTTTGAGGATGTAACTGGTAAAATAGCTAAGGGATGTGGTGTATTTGGACTTTCAAAAGGCTTTTGATAAGGTCCCGCATAAGAGATTAGCGTGTAAAGTTAAGGCACATGGGATTGGGGGCAAGGTATTGACTTGGATAGAGAACTGGTTGGCAGACAGAAGCAAAGAGTTGGAATAAATGGGTTTTTTTCTGAGTGGCAGGCAGTGCCTAGCGGGGTACCGCAGGGATCGGTCATTGGACCCCAGCTATTCACAATATATATTAATGATCTAGATGAGGGAATTGGATGTAATATCTCCAAGTTTGCAAACGACACAAAGCTGGGTGGGCATGTGTGCTGTGAGGAGGATGCTGAGAAACTCCACTATGATTGGACAGGTTGGGTGATTGGGCAGAAGCATGGCAGATGCAATATAACTTGGATAAATGCGAGGTTATACACTTTGGTGTCAAAAACAGGAAGGCAGATTATTATCAGAATGGCAGTAGGTTGGGAGAAGGGGAAGTGCAAAGAGACCTGGGTGTCCTTGTGCATCAGTTGCTGAAGGTAAGCATGCAGGTGCAGCAGGCGGTTAAGAAGGCAAATGGTATGTTGGCCTTCGTAGCGAGAGGGTTTGAGTACAGGAACAAGGATGTCTTGCTGCAGTTGTACAGGGCCTTGGTGAGACCACACCTTGAGTATTGTGTGCAGTTTTGGTCACCTTATCTGAGGAAGGATGTTCTTGCCATGGAGGGAGTGCAGCGAAGATTCACCAGGCTGATACCTGGGATGGCAGGAATGACGTATGAGGAGAGATTGGGTCGATTGGGCTTATACTCGCTGGAGTTTAGAAGAATGAGAGGGGATCTCATTGAAACTTATAAAATTCTAACAGGACTAGACAGACTAGAAGCAGGAAGGATGTTCCCGATGGTCGGTGGGTCCAGAACCAGGGGTCACAGTCTAAGGATAAGGGGTAAGCCATTTAGGACGGAGATGAGGAGGAATTTCTTCACCCAGAGAGTGGTGAACCTGTGGAATTCTCTACCACAGAAGGCAGTAGAGGCCAATTCATTAAATATATTCAAGAAGGAGTTGGATATATTTCTTAAGGCTAAAGGAATCAAGGGATATGGAGAGAAGGCGGGAACAGGGTACTGAATTTGGATGATCAGCCATGATCTCATTGAAAGGTGGAGCAGGCTCGAGGGGCCGAATGTCCTACTCCTGCTCCTATCTTCTATGTTTCTTTGTTTCCCTCATTGATTGCAGCTCTTAACCAACACCGACTTTACAAAGAAAGCCCCGCGCAGCAGCCTGGAGCTCGGGCCCAGCGCGCAGGCGCGGGGGAGGATGATTGACAGGGGCCCAGGGTGTGTGCTGAGCATGTGCGGTGCGGGCCGGGCGCCTGTGGAGCAGGAGGGGGCGGGGCCATGGGGCGCATGCGTGGTGTCAGCCACAACTCAGCGCGGCGGCCGGAGCGCTTTCTGGAGCGCGGGGGCTTGTGGGGATTGCAGCCGCCATTACTGTTGATCCTTTCAACCAACCTGTGCAGCAGCTGGGGTCTGAAAATCAGCTTCACTGCCCCTGGGCTGGGACAAGGGGGACATGAGACAACATTCTCCCTCTTACCCCTTTCTACACTCCTTTTACAGGGTTTTAGAAATGGAGCATTTACAGACAGGAAGCTCAAACCAAACATCACCTCAAGATCTGTCAGAATCGCTGGATTCATCAGGACCTGAATATCATTGGCCTGTGCACATGGAAGGAGAGAGCAGCGATCGCAGTGCAGACAAACTGCACACATGTTCCGTGTGTGGACTTGCCTTCAGCCGATCGCCTGACCTCGCGAGACACGTGCACCGTCACACCGGGGAGAAACTGGGTGAGGGTGGTGACAGCGGGAAGGGATTCAGTTCCCCGTCTGCATCAGAAGTTCATCGGTGCACTCACACTGGGGAGAGGCCATTCACCTGCTCCGTGTGTGGAAAGGGATTCTTGCAGTCCACCAAACTGCTGGCACACCAGATTGTTCACACTGGGGAGAGGCCATTTCCCTGCTCTGTGTGTGGGAAGGGATTCTCTGTTTCATCCAACCTGCTGAGACACCAGCATGTTCACACTGATGAGAGACCATTTAAATGTTCTGTCTGTCAGAAGAGCTTTAAATGCACCGGGGAACTGAAGCAACACCATCTTGTTCACACTGTTGAGAAACCATTTAAATGTTCTGACTGTGGGAAGAGCTTTAAACGCCCTGGGGATCTGAAGCAACACCAGATTGTTCACACTGATGAGAGACCGTTTACATGTTCTGACTGTGGGAAGAGTTTTAAAAGCTCCGGGGCTCTGACCACACACCAGCGAGTTCACACCGGGGAGAGGCCATTTCCCTGCTCTGTGTGTGGGAAGGGATTCTTGCAGTCCACCAACCTGCTGGCACACCAGCTTGTTCACACTGATGAGAGAGCGTTTACATGTTCTGACTGTGGGAAGAGCTTTAAAAGCTCCAATGACCTGCTGAGACACCAGCGAGTTCACACTGTTCTGTAGCGCAGGGCCCTGTAGACAGCTGGGGTGACATGAACGTGGAATGGATGAATGTTTTATAAATTCTTGTACTGCTGTTTAAACTTTCAATCTGTTGTGCTGATGATTCCCTTGATTTGACTGTTGGTTATTTTTGTTTTCCTCCTTATCACAGGCAATTGCCTATTAAAAGTCAACCATCACAACCAATAAAACATGTAACACAACCAAAAAAAGTTTAAAGGAAACTTAAATTAAATTAAAATTCTATTTTCGGTGGTGATGATGCACACCAGTCCCTCCGGTACCCACCGGTCACGGAAGGCCTCGAGCGCGCCGGTGGACTGTTCATGTTATTACATCGAATGTACAGCACAGAAACAGGCCATTCGGCCCAACTGGTCCATGTCGGGGTTTATGCTCCACGCGAGCCTCCTCCGACATATCCTCCTATGTTTACCTGGCTTCTCCTTAAATACATCTATACCATTGGCCTCAAATACTCCCTGTGGTAACGAGTTCCCCATTCTCACCACTCTCTGGGTAAAGAAGTTTCTCCTGAATTCCCTCCTGGATTTATTAATGACTATTATATTTATGGCCCCATAAATATGATGAGATTCTGTTAAGCTGCCCAGTACATTGTTGTACTTTGTCTTTTTCTGATGAATGAAGCATTACTGAGCCCCTGTACCCGTGTTATGGGATGAAGTGCCAGACAAGTGAAGGCACAACGTCTGGGTGTGAATCTGATAATAACCTCACGGACCGTATAGGTGTGATAACCAGACGGGCTTGTGGTTATAGTCTGGTCACAGATGGACTAAATTCCCTGAATTAGCAGGAGTTCAGGAGGCGGTCAACAGACGGGTCCAAACAATCCCATTTCCTGAGTGGTAACCAAGCTTGTGCATAAGAACAGGCCACTTAAGCCGTTGTCAGTTGGAACAGACTCGAGAAGATCGCGCACGAATCCACTGCACTTCTATTCTCCAGATTGAGGGAATTATCACCCGATCTGTGTTATTCAGCGCTCTTAATAAAGCCTGGAGAGACAATTTGTGTTCTTGTGAGCTTGATTATCTGGTATCCGAACCCCTGGGACCCCCGATCATTAGAGTCAACCTCAGTGTGTGGAAAGGGATTCCTTGGTGTATCCCACCCGCTGACACACCAGAGTGTCCACAGTGTGACTGCGGTGGGTCGATTCCGTTGTTTCCGGTGCCTTTAATCACATCCAGGACTGAACCATGTTAATTCAGGCAACTGGGGCTTGTTAATGTTAAAAGCCCCCAATAACTGGGCTGGATTTAAAGATTATTCCCTGTTCTCTCAGTACTAGTGAGCAGAGAGAAGCTGATGTTATAGAATCATAGAGCACAGTAGGATGCCTTTCGGCCCATCGTGCTGGTGCCGGCTCTCTGAAAGAGCGATGCAATTAGTCCCACTGCCCTGCTCTTTCCCCACAGCCCTGCAAATTTCTGCTTTTAGTATATATCCAATTCCCTTTTGAAAGTTACTATTGAATCTGCTTCCACCTCCCATTCAGGCAGTGCATTCCAGATCATCACAATTCGCTGTGTAAAAAAAGTCTCCTCATTTCCTCCCTAGATTCCTTGCCAATGATCTGAAATCTGTGTCCTCTCGTTACCGACCCTCCTGCCAGTGACAACAGCTTCTCCTTGTTTGCTCGATCAAAACCCCTCATAATTTTGAGCACCTCGATCACAGCTCCACTTAACCGTCTCTGCTCCAAGTTATATTGCCATTGTTTTGTGAATTGTTGCTGTGATCGAGGTGCTGGATGTCCGTGCCTGGGGAATGGGACATTCTATCCTCGTGAGCACCGAGTGTCAGCATCCAGCAATCTCTGGTCAGGGACTGTCTTTTTGAACTGCCTCACCTGAGCTTTTTGACTCCCTGATTTCATTATTAAACATTTCAGAGTTTTTGCAGAGTGACCAAGTCTAAACAGATAAATGTGAGGTATTACATTTTGGTAGGAAGAATGGGGAGGTCACTTATCACTTGGAGGGTGCGAGTCGAGGTGGGGTAGAGGAACAAAGGGATCTCGGAGTACAAATACACAAATCACTAAAAGTTGCGACACAGGTTAGCAAGGCCATAAAAAAAGCAAACCAAGCACTAGGGTTTATTTCTAGAGGGATAGAATTGAAAAGTAGTGAATTTATGCTAAACCTGTATCGAACCTTGGTTAGACCACACTTCGAGTACTGCGTACAGTTCTGGTCGCCATATTATAAAAAGGATATAGAGGCACTGGAGAGGGTGCAGAGAAGATTTACAAGGATGATACCAGAAATGCGAGGGTATACATATCAGGAAAGGATGAACAGGCTGGGTCTCTTTTCTCTTGAAAACAGAAGGCTGAGGGGTGACCTAATAGAGGTCTTTAAAATTATGAAAAATGTTGATAGAGTGGATCCAGAGAGAATTCGCTGCTCACGATGTGGTCTCCTCTACATTGGGGAGTCCAAACGCAGATTGGGTGACCACTTTGTGGAACACCTCCGTTCAGTCCGTAAGGGGGACCCCGAGCTTCCGGTCGCCTGTCATAGAGTCATAGAGTAATACAGCACGGATAGAGGCCCTTCGGCCCTTCGTGTCCGCGCCGGCCATCAAGCCCTGTCTAATCTAATCCCATATTCCAGCATTTGGTCCGTAGCCTTGTATGCTATGGCATTTCAAGTGCTCATCCAAATGCTTCTTAAATGTTGTGAGGGTTTCTGCCTCCACAACCCTTTCAGGCAGTGAGTTCCAGACTCCAACCACCCTCTGGGTGAAAAAGTTCTTTCTCAAATTACCTCTAAACCTCCCGCCCTTTACCTTGAATCTATGCCCCCTAGTTATTGACCCCTCTACTAAGGGAAAAAGCTGCTCAGCATCCATCCTATCTATGCCCCTCATAATTTTGTACACCTCAATCATGTCCCCCCTCAGCCTCCTCTGCTCCACGGAAAACAAACCCAATCTGCCCAGTCTCTCTTCATAGCTGAAGCGCTCCAGCCCTGGTAACATCCTGGTGAACCTCCTCTGCACCCTCTCTAACGCGATCACATCCTTCCTGTAGTGTGGCGACCAGAACTGCACACAGTATTCCAGCTGTGGCCTAACCAGTGTTTTATACAGCTCCATCATAACCTCCTTGCTCTTATATTCAATGCCTCGGCTAATGAAGGCAAGTATCCCATATGCCTTTTTTACCACCTTATCCACCTGTTCCGCCGCCTTCAGGGATCTGTGTACTTGCACACCCAGATCCCTCTGACCCTCCGTCTTGCCTAGGGTCTTTCCATTCATTGTGTATTCCCTTGCCTTGTTAGTCCCCGCAAAGTGCATCACCTCGCACTTTTCCGGGTTAAATTCCATTTGCCACTGTTCCGCCCATCTGACCAACCCATCTATATCGTCCTGCAGACTTGAGGCTACCCTCCTCGCTATTTACCACCCTACCAATTTTTGTATCATCCGCGAACTTACTGATCATACCCTTTACATTCATATCCAAGTCATTAATGTAGACCACAAACAGCAAGGGACCCAGCACCGATCCCTGTGGTACCCCACTGGCCACAGGCTTCCAGTCACAAAAACAACCTTCGACCATCACCCTCTGCCTTCTGCCACTAAGCCAGTTTTGTATCCAATGTGCCAAGGCACCCTGGATTCCATGGGCTCTTACCTTCTTGCCCAGTCTCCTGTGCGGGACTTTATCGAAGGCCTTACTGAAATCCATGTATACCACATCCACTGCGTTACCCTCATCCACACACCTAGTCACCCCCTCAAAAAATTCAATCAAATTAGTCAGACATGATCTTCCCTTGACAAAGCCATGTTGACTATCCCTGATTAATCCTTGCCTCTCCAAGTGGAGACAAATTTTGTCACTCAGGATTTTCTCCAATAATTTTCCTACCACTGATGTTAGGCTCACTGGCCTGTAGTTCCCCGGTTTTTCCCTACTACCCTTCTTGAATAATGGTACTACATTAGCGGTTCTCCAGTCCTCTGGCACATCCCCTGTGGCCAGAGAGGTCCTGAATATATGTGTTAGAGCCCCCGCAATCTCCTCCTTTGCCTCACACAGCAGCCTGGGATACATTTCATCCGGGCCTGGGGATTTATCCATTTTTAGGCCAGCTAAAACCGCCAATACCTCCTCCCTCTCGATGTTAATATGTTCGAGCATGTCCCCCCGCCCTATTTCTATGTCTACATCGTCCTTCTCCATAGTGAAAACAGATGCAAAAAATTCATTTAGAACCCCTCCTACATCTTCCGGCTCCACACACAGATTGCCACTTTTGTCCCTAATGGGCCCTATTTTTTCCCTAGTTATCCTCTGATGTGCCTCAATTATTCCGAGACTCGAAGTTAGCAGAACAAAAGTAAGGCTTTTATTAACTTAGAACATAACACACGTAAACTAGAGAGATGCCTTCCTTCAGGAGGCTGCTGCCCGACTGACTTAGATTACAAAGGAGCCAGGTATGGGCGGAGCCCTGCACACAACCAATTCCAGCACATTCCAATACATAATACATGAGGACTGGGGGAAGGGAAAAGACACAGAAAGCAGGCAGTTACAAGACACAGAAAACAGGCAGTGATGAATGGAATATATTTCATCACATTCACCCCTTCTATAGATTTAGTCTGTTCGGGGGTTTGATAGTCCTCTGCGACCGACGTGGCTGTTGTGGTGCCGCGGGTGTCGGCTGGGTGTCCCCGGTAGCCTCCTGGATCTCTGCCGGGGGTGCCGCCGGGGTTGTTGAAGGGGTAGTTGGTGGGGGTGCCGTTGGTCGATGTTCTTCCGGGGGTGATGAAAGAGTAGTGGGTGGGTAAGGGTTGCTGTGATCGTCGTCGCTGCTATTGCCGTGGTTGTTGTCGATGCCGGCTGGGGCGACGTCTTTTATGGACACGGTGTCCTCCCTTCCGTCGGCGTGCCGGACATATGCATATTGGGGGTTGGCGTGGAGTAGGTGTACTGGCTCCACGAGAGGGTCCGTCTTGTGGCCCCTCACATGCCTTCGCACGAGTACCGGACCTGGGGTGGAGAGCCATGACGGCATGGATACGCCTGAGGTGGATTTCCGAGGAAAGACAAACATTCGTTCATGAGGCGTGGCATTAGTGGCCGTACACAATAGCGACCGTATCGAATGGAGCACATCCGAGAGGACTTCCTGCCAGCGGGAGATAGGGAGGCCCTTGGTCCTTAGAGCTAGAGTGACTGCTTTCCACACTGTCCCGTTCTCTCGCTCCACCTGGCCGTTACCCCGGGGGTTGTAGCTGGTGGTACGGCTCGTGGCGATCCCCTTGGACAGCATGTACTGGCGTAGCTCCTCACTCATGAAGGACGCCCCCCTATCCGTGTGGATATAGCTCGGCATACCGAACAGGCAGAACAGGCTGTTGAGGCATTTAATGACCGTGGCGCTGGTCATGTCTGGGCAGGGGAAGGCGAATGGGAAACGGGAGTATTCGTCCACAATGTTCAGGAAGTAAACGTTGCGGTCGACGGACGGGAGGGGGCCCTTGAAATCTAAGCTGAGCCGCTCGAAGGGCCGTGTAGCTTTGATTAAGTGGGCTCTATCTGGGCGGTAGAACCGAGGCTTGCACTCAGTGCAAGTGCGGCAGTTCCTGGTCAGAGACCGAACTTCCTCAATCGAGTAGGGTAAGTTACGGGACTTTATGAAGTGGAACAGCCGCGTGACCCCTGGGTGGCAGAGGTCGTTGTGGAGGGTCTGTAGCCGATCCTCGGTGGCGCTGGCACACATCCCTCGTGAGAGGGCGTCAGGGGATTCGTTAAGGGCCCCTGGCCGGTAAATGATGTCGTACTCGAAAGTGGAGAGCTCGATCCGCCACCTAAGAATCTTATCATTTTTAATCTTCCCCCTCTGTTTATTGTTGAACATAAACGCTACCGACCGCTGGTCGGTAAGTAGGGTGAAGCGTTTGCCGGCTAGGTAGTGGCGCCAGTGGCGCACTGCCTCCACGATGGCTTGGGCCTCCTTTTCCACGGAGGAGTGTCTGATCTCGGGCCCTTGGAGGGTCCTCGAGAAGAAAGCTACGGGCCGCCCTGCCTGGTTGAGGGTGGCCGCCAAGGCAAAGTCGGACGCATCACTTTCCACTTGAAATGGAGTGTTCTCGTCCACTGCCTGTAGCGTGGCCCGCTCAATATCCTGCTTAATGCTTTTGAAGGCGGCGTGGGCCTCAGCAGAGAGCGGAAAAGAGGATGCTTTCAAGAGGGGGCGGGCTTTGTCGGAGTAGTTGGGGACCCATTGGGAATAGTAAGAAAATAACCCCAGGCACCTTTTCAGGGCTTTGGGAGTGTTGGGCAGGGGCAGCTCCCGTAGGGGGCGCAATCGGTCGGGGTCTGGTCCGATTTCCCCATTCTCCACCACACTGCCCAGTATGCAGAGGCGCGTGGTGTTGAAAATGCACTTGTCCTCGTTATAGGTGAGGTTGAGTTTTTGTGCGGTTTTCAGGAACCTCTCGAGGTTCGAGTCGTGATCCTGCTGGTTGTGACCGCAGATGGTGACGTTGTCGAGGTAGGGGAAGGTTGCCTGCAAGTGGTGGTCATCGACCATGCGATCCATCTCCCTCTGAAAGACCGAGACCCCGTTCGTCACCCCAAAGGGGACTCTGAGGAATTGGTAGAGGCGTCCGTTCGCCTCGAAGGCGGTGTACGGGCGGTCCTCTGGTCTGATAGGGAGCTGGTGGTACGCTGACTTGAGGTCGATGGTGGAGAACACCCGGTATTGGGCGATTTGGTTCACCATTTCTGATATGCGGGGTAGCGGGTAGGCGTCTAGTAGGGTGTACCTGTTGATCGTTTGACTATAGTCGATCACCATCCGTTTCTTCTCGCTACCCCTTACCACTACCACTTGGGCGCGCCACGGGCTGTTGCTGTGTTCAATAATGCGCTCTTTCAGGAGCCTGTCTACCTCGGTCGCGATAAACCGCCTGTCCTCCCAGCTGTACCTCCTGCTTTTGGTCGCTATTGGCCGGCAGTTAGGGGTAAGGTTCGCGAATAGCGAAGGTGGCTTTACCTTCAGGGTAGCCAGACCGCACACTGTGAGGGGCGGCTGGGACCCACCGTACTTGAGCGTGATGCTTTGGTGGTTGCACTGGAAATCCAAACCCAAGATCACGCTCGCACATAGATTCTTCATGATTAATACTTTAAAATTATCATACACAGTTCCGTTAACGCACAATTGTACCGTGCAGTAACCCAGAATGGTCGATGTCTGGGTTTTATCGGCCATAGAGATGGTACCCTGAGCAGGGACCACCTTTAGGGAGAGTTGTTGTGCCAGTTCAGGGTGGATAAAACTCTCCGTGCTTCCACTGTCAATTAAGCATTTAACCCGGCACCCGTTTACCTCGATGTCCACCATTGATTTGGATAGCGGATGCGGCCTGGTCTGGTCCACTGTGACCGATGCCACAGTAGGGCCCTGATCGAGACAAGATGGCGTCCACGCTGTCTGCTCATAAGGTGGCGGACCCCACGAGGTCGGGCGAGATGGCGTCCAAGATGGCCGCTCCCACGGCGCACACGCGGCGGTGGCGGGTTTTCCGGCGGTTGGTTTTCCGGCGGGGTTCCCTCTGCACACCTTCCCGAAGTGCCCCTTCTTACCGCACTTAAAGCAGGTGGTGCCTTTCGCCGGGCACAGGTTTCTGGTGTGCTTTGGCTGCCCGCAGAAGTAGCAGTTGGGTCCTTGACGCGTCGCGGCTGTCGTAGGGCTTCTGGGGGGAGAGCTGGGCCCCGCCGGTGTCGGGCTGCCGGGCGGGGAAGATGCCTTCCAAGATGGCGGCGCCCTCGGCGCACACGTGGCGGCGTGGGCGGCGCGGGCTGAAGAGTAGGCGTCTGAGTTTCTCTGGGCCATCTCCAGGGACCGCGCGGTGTCCGCAGCCTGTTTCAGGTCCAACTCCGTTTTTTCCAGCAGTCTTTGCCGGATGTGAGTGGAGCTGAGGCCTGTGATAAAGGCATCGCGAACAAGCTCGTCGGTGTACACTGCGGCTTTTACATCTCGGCACTTACAGTCCTTGCCAAGCTTTTTCAGGATGCTTAGGAACTCCTCCACCGATTCCCCAGGTCGCTGTGCGCGAGTAGCGAGTAGATGCCTAGCATACACCTCATTCGTAGGCTGCTGGTAATGCGCCTTTAAGATGTTGCAGGCGGCCAGGTACGTATCGGCGTCTTGGATGAGGGGGTAAACCCGGTGGCTTACCCAATTCCGTAGCATTCCGAGTCTCATCTTCGCAGTGTCCGTAGCGTCTTTGACGGCTGCGGAATTGTCCAGGAAGAATTCCATACAGTCAAACCAGTGTCCGAAGCGTGCTGATGCGTCCAGAGCATGTTGATCCAAATCCAAACGTTCGGGTTTCAGGAGTTGATCCATAGTGTTGAAAATTTAAGTTAATAAAATTGATGTGCCTCAATTATTCCGAGACTCGAAGTTAGCAGAACAAAAGTAAGGCTTTTATTAACTTAGAACATAACACACGTAAACTAGAGAGATGCCTTCCTTCAGGAGGCTGCTGCCCGACTGACTTAGATTACAAAGGAGCCAGGTATGGGCGGAGCCCTGCACACAACCAATTCCAGCACATTCCAATACATAATACATGAGGACTGGGGGAAGGGAAAAGACACAGAAAGCAGGCAGTTACAAGACACAGAAAACAGGCAGTGATGAATGGAATATATTTCATCACATCCTCTTACCCTTAATATACTTATAAAACATCTTCGGATTTTCCTTTATTTTGCTCGCCAGTGTTATTTCATGGCCCCTCCTTGATCTCCTAATTTCTTTTTTAAGTATCCCCCTGCACTTTTTGTACTCCTCTAGGGCTTCCTCCGTCTTTAGCCTTTTGTATCTACCAAAAGCCCTCCTTTTTTTCCTAATCCATTCTCGTCTATCCCCTGACATCCACGGTTCCCTGTGGTTTTTGGAACCACTCTTGACCTTTACGGGAACATGTTGCCATTGTATGATCTCAATCTCCCTTCTGAAAGCCTCCCATTGCTCCGATGCGGATTTTCCTACAAGTAGCTGATCCCAGTCCATTTTGGCCAGATCCTGCCTTATCCTATTAAAATTGGCCTTCCCCCAATTTAGAACCTTTATTTCCAGCCCATCCCTGTCCTTTTCCATGGCCACCTTAAATCTTACCATATTATGGTCACTATCACCAAAGTGCTCACCTACTAGCACTTTTTCCACTTGGCCGGCCACATTCCCTAGAATTAGGTCCAGTACCGCCCCCTCTCGTAGGACTTTCTACATGCTGGCTCAAAAAGCTCTCCTGGATGCACTTTAAGAATTCTACACCCTCTGAGCCTTTCACACTCTGACTATCCCAGTTAATATTGGGGAAGTTGAAATCCCCCATTATTATTACCCTATTATTTGCACATTTCTCTGAGATTTGCCTACATATCTGTTCCTCTATCTCCCCCTGACTGTTTGGAGGCCTATAGTACACTTCCAGCAAAGTGCTTGCCCCCTTTTTGTTTTTAAGCTCCACCCATATGGCCTCATTAGAGGACCCTGCTAATATATCATCCCTCCTTACTGCAGTAATTGTCTCCTTAATTAATATTGCGACACCCCCTCCTCTTATACCTCCCCCTCTGTCTCGCCTGAAGATTCTGTACCCCGGAATATTGAGCTGCCAGTCTTGCCCCTCCCTCAACCATGTCTCCGTGATAGCAACAATATCATACTCCCATGTGTTTATCAACACCTTCAGTTCATCCACCTTATTTGCAAGACTCCTTGCATTAAAATAAATGCCATCCAGCCTTGCCCTTATATATTTGCCCTGTCTACCAAGCTGACTTGTTTTTTCCTCTATAATTGGCAGCACATCCCCCCCTATTTCAGCTCCCCTCTGTATCCCATCCCCCTGCCAAGTTAGTTTAAACCCCCCCCCAACAGTGCTAGCAAACCTCCCCGCAAAGATATTTGTCCCGCTCTGGTTCAGGTGCAACCCGTCTGACTTGTACAAGTCCCACCTTTCCCAGAAGCAGGCCCAGTGATCCAGGAAAGTAAAACCCTCCCCCCTACACCAACTCTTTAGCCACGCATTCATCTGCTCTATCCTCCCATTCCTATAATTACTAGCATGTGGCACTGGGAGTAATCCAGAGATTACAACCTTTGAGGTCCTGCTCTTTAATCTGTTACCTAGCTCCCTAAATTCTTGATGCAGGACCTCATCCCTCTTTTTACCTATGTCGTTGGTACCAATGTGGACCATGACCACTGGCTGTTCACCCTCCCCCTCCAGAATGCCCTGCAGCCGCTCAGTGACATCCTTGACCCTGGCACCAGGGAGGCAACAAACCATCCTGGATTCACGTCTACGGCCACAGAAACACCTATCTGTTCCCCTTACTATAGAATCCCCTACCACTATTGCTCTCCCACTCTTTTTCCCCCCTTCCTGGGCAGCAGGAGCACCCCCAGTGCCAGGAAGTTGGCTGCTGCCACCTTCCCCTGGTGAGTCATCCCCCTCAACAGTATCCAAAGCAGTATACTTGTTTGAAAGGGGGATGTCCGCAGGGGTTCCCTGCACTACCTGCCTGCCTTTGTTGTTTTAATTCACCGCTCCATTCCCACTCAGACCTCACCATCCTCGGGCTCTTGTATTGTTCCACGGAAACCCAGCGTAAGCTCGAGGAACAGCACCTCATCTTCCGATCAGGCACTTTACAGCCTTCCGGACTCAATATCGAGTTCAACAATTTCAGATCATAACCACGGCCCCCAATACATTTTTACATATTTTTTATCCACCCCTTTGTTTTGGCCCTTCCCCCTTTTTCTCTCTCCCACATGGCAGCTGTCTCTCATTCTCCCAGAATATTTCACACTTCACACTGCATCCATTGAATAAACATCTCGAGCTGTCTTTTGTCTCTTTACTGGTCCGATCTTCACTTCTCTTTTGTTCTTTCATCCCCATTTCCCAGCCCCCAAACTGGCCTTTTAATCGGTTTCATTTCCTGTGTTTCCTCTCAGTCCTGACGAAGGGTTTCAACCTGAAACGTTGACTCGATTTCTCTCTCCACAGATGTTGCCTGGCCTGCTGAGTTTTTCCAGCATTTTCTGTTGCTCAGCACACACCCTGGGCCCCTGTCAATCATCCTCCCCCGCGCCTGCGCGCTGGGCCCCTGAGCTCCAGGCTGCCGCGCGGGGCTTTCTTTGTAAAGTCGGTGTTGGTGAAGAGCTGCAATCAGTGAGGGACAGTGAGTTTTCCCCCAGATCCGATTGAGATCAGAGGAGGGGAGAGAATAAAGGGGAATCCAAACCTGAGAGCCCGTGGATGCGGGCCCCAAGCAGAGCTTCTTCAGTAAGACAAAGGTCCTCTACCAACCTGCCCCCGCCACGCAGTGCTGCTCCCGATTATCAAAATCCACGACAAGGCCTTGGACAATGTGGACCACTTTCCATACCTCGGGAGCCTACTGTCAACAAGGGCAGACGTCGCCGACAAAGTCCAACACCGCCTTCAGTGTGCCAGTGCAGCCTTCGGTCGCCTGAGGAAGAGAGTGTTTGAAGACCAGGACCTCAAACACGGTTCTAAGCTCATGGTCTACAGAGCAGTAGTGATACCCGATCTCCTGTATGCCTCAGAGACATGGACCATGTACAGCAGGCACCTCAAAGCAAAAAATAAACCCTATTCAATTTAATTTAAAATAAGACAATATTTTAGAAAATAGTATTAAATATAAAATAAATATTCACAACCTCCGCCTTTTTACTTCAGACACGCCCCTCCTCCAGCATTCATCTGTGTGAAAGGCTCAGAGGGTGCTGATACGCTTATCAATTACTTCATAAAAGGTGATGAGTCGAAGAAGAGATGATGAGTCGAAAGAAGAGATGAATAAGGCTTTTATTAGCTAAGAAGAGACCATGCTTCTTCGTGAGTGACTGAACAAGTCTGAACGAAACCCACACAGTGGTGGGTGGAGTCAGCTGAGGCATGCCTCCATACACAGCGCCACCCAGAGGTGGCAATATACAATACAGTGGTTTACCACATTCACCCCTTGTTTAATGTGAAGTCCGGCGGGGTGAAGGGTACTACAAGTTAAGTCTATCAGGAGGCCTTGTCTGACGTCCTGATCGTCGTGGTGGCGGCGGTGGTGTTGCAGCATCCGACGTCGGGTCTGGTGTCTGGGTGGTTGGCGAAGATTCCTGGGGCTTTGGCATGCCGTCTGCAGGGGTTGGGTTGGGAGGGGTGGTGGGGGATAACAGTGGTAAGGGGGATAACGGTGGTAAGGGGGATAACGGTGGTAATTCAGGGGTACCCGAGGGTGCGAGATCTCGTATGGAGACCGTGTCCTCCCGCCCGTCTGGGTATGTCACCCAGGCATACTGGGGGTTGGCGTGTAGGAGGTGCACCCGCTCGACCAGGGGGTCCGTTTTATGCGTCCTCACGTGCCTCCGCAGTAGGACGGGCCCAGGAGAAGTCAACCATGCCGGTAGCGAGGTTCCCGATGTAGACTTCCGGGGGAAAACGAACATTTTCTCATGAGGGGTCGCATTAGTGGCAGTACAAAGCAGTGACCGAATGGAGTGAAGCGCTGCAGGGAGGACCTCCTGCCAGCGGGAGGTCGGAAGGCCCTTAGATTTTAGTGCTAAGAGGACTGCCTTCCAAACCGTCGCGTTCTCCCTTTCCACCTGGCCGTTCCCCCGGGGGTTGTAACTGGTGGTCCTGCTCGTGGCGATACCTCTTGTTAGCAGGTACTGCCGAAGTTCGTCGCTCATGAACGATGAGCCCCTGTCGCTATGTATATAGCTGGGGAACCCGAACAGAGCGAAGATGTCATTCAGACACTTGATGACCGTGGTACTGGTCATGTCTGGGCAAGGGATGGCAAAGGGGAAACGGGAGTACTCATCAACTATGTTGAGGAAGTACACATTGCGGTCAGCGGAGGGGAGGGGCCCTTTAAAATCGACGCTCAGGCGTTCGAAGGGGCGGGTGGCCTTGATCAGGCTTGCTCTGTCCGGCCTATAGAAGTGCGGTTTGCACTCGGCGCAGATTTGGCAGCTCTTGGTCATGGTCCTGACCTCCTCGATGGAGTAGGGCAGGTTACGGGATTTGATAAAATGGAAAAACCTGGTGACCCCCGGGTGGCAGAGGTCATTGTGGAGGGACTGCAGCCTATCACTCTGCGCGTTGGCGCATGTACCACGTGATAGGGCATCTGGGGGCTCATTGAGTTTCCCTGGCCGATACAAGATATCATAATTGTAGGTGGAGAGTTCGATTCTCCACCTCAAGATCTTGTCGTTCTTGATTTTACCCCTCTGCTTATTATTAAACATAAAAGCTACTGAACGCTGGTCAGTGAGCAGGGTAAATCGTTTCCCGGCCAGGTAATGCCTCCAGTGACGCACCGCTTCTACAATAGCCTGGGCCTCCTTTTCGACGGAGGAGTGTCTCGTCTCGGGGCCCTGGAGGGACCTTGAGAAAAAGGCCACGGGTCTGCCCGCCTGGTTAAGGGTCGCGGCTAGGGCGAAGTCGGAGGCATCGCTCTCCACTTGGAAGGGGATGGACTCATTCACCGCGTGCATTGCGGCCTTCGCGATATCGTTCTTGATAAGAGTGAAGGCTGCACACGCCTCTGGTGTCAGGGGGAAGGAGGTGGCTTTGATGAGGGGCCTGGCTTTGTCTGCATAGAGGGGCACCCACTGGGCGTAGTAGGAGAAAAACCCCAGGCATCTCTTCAGTGCTTTTTGGCAGTGGGGAAGGGGTAGCTCCATTAGGGGGCGCATTCTGTCGGGGTCGGGCCCGATGACTCCGTTCTCCACCACGCAGCCGAGGATGGCCAGGCGCTTGGTGTGAAACATACATTTTTCCTTATTGTACGTTAGGTTCAGCCGTTGGGCCGTACGGAGGAAATTTGCTAGATTAACGTCGTGGTCCTGCTGGTCGTGGCCGCAGATGGTGACGTTATCCAAATAGGGGAAGGTTGCCCGCAGCGCGTTCTGGTCAACCATTCGGTCCATCTCCCTTTGGAAGACCGAAACCCCGTTGGTGACGCCGAAGGGGACCCTAAGGAAGTGGTAGAGGCGGCCGTTTGCCTCGAAGGCAGTATACTGGCGGTCCTCATGGCGGATGGGCAGCTGGTGGTACGCTGACTTAAGGTCGATGGTGGAGAATACTTTGTATTGCGCAATCTGATTGACCATATCAGATATGCGAGGGAGGGGGTACGTGTCCAGCTGGGTGTACCGGTTTATGGTTTGGCTGTAGTCGATTACCATGCGGCGTTTTGCAGTGGTTTTAACGACTACAACCTGGGCTCGCCAGGGGCTAGTGCTACCTTCGATAATGCCCTCCTTCAAGAGCCGCTCCACCTCAAAGCTGATAAAAGCTCTGTCCCCGGCACTGTACCGCCTGCTTTTGGTAGCGATGGGTTTACAGTCGCGGGTGAGGTTAGCGAACAGGGGAGGGGGGGGACTTTTAATGTGGAAAGGCTGCAGGTGGTTTGCAGCGGGCGATTTAAAAGTTGTTGGTTGCAGACTGTGAGTGGGGGGAGGGGTCCACCGTATGCTAGTGTGACACTCTTAAGGTGGCACTGAAAATCCAACCCTAGCAGGACGGCAGCGCAAAGACGGGGCAGGACTAGCAGTTTAAATTTTTGATATTCAGTGCCCCCTACTGACAGGGTCACCACACAGTAGCCGCTGATGTCCATTGACTGGGACTTGGACGCCATAGAAATGCGATGGTGCGTTGGCAGAATCGTGAGGGAGTGGCTACGTACCGTGTCGGGGTGGACGAAACTCTCTGTGCTCCCGCTGTCGATCAGGCAACTGGTGGCGCGGCCGTTTACCGCGATATCCATCATGGAGCTGGATAGATGGTGAGGGTGGCCTTGATCCAGCGTCACGGAGGCCAGTATGTGGCTTAGTGAGTCACTATAGTCATCCGCCGAGACGGTGGTCGGTTCCGGTGACGAAATGGCGGTTGAGTGCGTTGGATACGATGGCGGCGGATGCCATGCGGCCGGGGGTACACAAAATGGCGGATAAGATGGCTGCTCCCACGGCCCGCACGCTGCGCTGCTGGCTGGCTTCCCCTTGCAGGCGTTAGCGTAATGGCCTTTCTTCCCGCAGCCCGAGCAGGTAGCTGTCTTAGCTGGGCAGTGCGCTCTGGGATGTTTTAACTGGCCACAGAAATAGCATTTTTGGGCCTGGTTACTGGGCATCGAAGCAGTTCTTACCGGAGGCTGCTGTCTCGGTTGGGTCGCTGCAGCGGTTGGTGCCGGGGGCGGCGGTCCCGTGTCCCACGGTTTCGATTGCCATGTCTCGGCGCCGTTACGGGGGTATGCCTCGAGGTTTCGGTGGGCCTCCTCTAACGAGAGCGCAAGGGCAATGGCCGTCTTCAGGTCGGGTTCCTTGCTTTCTAGCAGTCTCTGCCGGGTGTGGTCTGACTGGAGGCCCCTGACGAAGGCATCACAGGCGAGTCCCTGCGCGTGCTCCACAGCCGTTACCGCTTTACAATCGCAGTCTCTGCAGAGTGCCAGTAGCGCCCGTGCAAATGCCCCTACCGATTCTCCCGGTTGCTGCCTGCGGGATCCCAAGAGGTGTCGGGCGTAAATTGTGTTCACTGGGCGCGTATATTGCCCTTTTAGTAGCTCGAGGGCCGCCACGTACGTATTAGAGTCCCGGATTAGCATATATACTTGATGGCTCACCTGGGCGGTCAAAATTTTCAGTTTGTGATCCTCCTCTGTAACCTGTGAGATTGCGAGGAAGGATTCAAAGCAGCTCAGCCAGTGTTCAAACTTGGCTGATGCACCCACATCTTGAAGGTCGAGGTCCAGGCGTGGTGGTCTGAGGGCTCTCAGCAATGTCTGCTGTATCCGTTGCTGTTGTTGCTCCTCAGGTGTCGCCATTTAACTTTTAGCTAATAAAATTGATACGCTTATCAATTACTTCATAAAAGGTGATGAGTCGAAGAAGAGATGATGAGTCGAAAGAAGAGATGAATAAGGCTTTTATTAGCTAAGAAGAGACCATGCTTCTTCGTGAGTGACTGAACAAGTCTGAACGAAACCCACACAGTGGTGGGTGGAGTCAGCTGAGGCATGCCTCCATACACAGCGCCACCCAGAGGTGGCAATATACAATACAGTGGTTTACCACAGGTGCGGAATTCTTAAAGTGCATCCAGGAGAGCTTTTTGAGCCAGCATGTAGAAAGTCATACAAGAGAGGGGGCGGTACTGAACCTAATTCTAGGGAATGTAGCTGGGTGTGTGGTAGAAGTGTCAGTAGGAGAGCATTTTGGTGACAGTGACCATCATTCAGTGAGATTTAAGGTAGTCATGGAAAAGGACAAAGATGGACCAGAAATAAAGGTTCTAAATTGGGGGAAGGCTGATTTTAATATGATGCGGCAGGATCTGGCCAAAGTGGACTGGGATCAGCTACTTGTAGGAAAATCCACATCGGAGCAATGGGAGTCTTTCAGAAAGGAAAGAGAGAGAGTACAATGGCAACATGTTCCCGTAAAGGTCAAGGGTGGGACCAACAAGCCCAGGGAACCCTGGATGTCAAGGGATATACGAGAATGGATTAGGAAAAAAAGGGAGGCTTTTGGCAGATACAAAGGACTAAAAACAGTGGAAGCCCTAGAGGAGTATAGAAAGTGCCGGGGGGGTACTTAAAAAATAAATTAGGAGAGCAAAGAGGGGGCATGAAATAACACCGGTGGGCAAAATAAAGAAAAATCCCAAGGTGTTTTATAAGTATATTAAGGGCAAGAGGATAACCAGGGAAAGAACAGGGCCCATTAGGGACCAAAGTGGCAATCTGTGTGTAGAGCCAAAAGATATAGGTGGGGCTTCAAATGAATATTTTGCATCTGTGTTCACTATGGAGAAGGACAATGTAGGCATAAAAATCAGGCAGGGGGATTGTGATACACTTGAACAAATTATTGTCGAGAGGGAGGAGGTACGAGCAGTTTTAGCGGGCTTAAAAGTGGATAAAGCCCCAGGCCCAGATGAGATGTATCCCAGGCTGCTGTGTGAGGCAAGGGAGGAGATTGCAGGGGCTCTGACACAAATTTTCAGAACCTCTCTGGCCACAGGGGAGGTGCCGGAGGACTGGAGGACAGCTAATGTAGTACCATTATTCAACAAGGGTAGTAGGGATAAACCAGGGAATTACAGGCCAGTGAGCCTAACATCAGTGGTCGGGAAATTATTGGAAAAAATTCTGAGGGACAGAATTAGTCTCCACTTAGAGAGGCAAGGATTAATCAAGGATAGTCAGCATAGCTTTGTCAGGGAGAGATGCTGTCTATCCAATTTGATTGAATTTTTTGAGGGGGTGACTAGGTGTGTGGATGAGGGTAGTGCAGTTGATGTAGTCTACATGGACTTTAGTAAGGCTATTGACAAAGTCCCACATGGGAGATTGGTCAAGAAGGTAAGAACCCATGGGATCCAGGGCAATTTTTTTTTTAAATTCATTGATGGGGTGTGGGCGTCGCTGGCTGGCTAGGCCTGCATTTAGTGCCCATCCCTAATTGTCCTTGAGAAGATGGTGGTGAGCCGCCTTCTTGAACCGCTGCAGTCCATATGGTGTAGGTACACCCACAATGCTGTTAGGAAGGGAGTTCCAGGATTTTGGCCCAGCGACAGTGAAGGAACGGCGATACAGGTCCAAGTCAGGATAGTGTGTGGCTTGGAGGGGAACTTGTAGGTGGTGATGTTCCCATGCATCTGCTGCCCTTGTCCTTCTAAGTGGCAGATGTCGCGGGTTTGGAAGGGGCTGTTGAAGGAGCTTTGGCGAGTTGCTGCAGTGCATCTTGTAGATGGTACACACTGCAGCCACAGTGTGCCGGTGGTGGAGGGAGTGAATGTTGAAGGTGGATGGAGTGCCAATCAAGCGGGCTGCTTTATCCTGAATGGTGTCGAGCTTCTTGAGTGTTGTTGGAGCTGCACTCATCCAGGCAAGTGGAGACTATTCCATCACACTCCTGACTTGTGCCTTGTAGATGGTGGAAAGGCTTTGGGGAGTCAAGAGGTGAGACACTCGCCGCAGAATTCCCAGCCTCTGGCCTGCTCTTGTAGCCACGGTATTTATATGGCTGGTCCAGTTCAGTTTCTGATCAATGGTAACCCCCAGGATGTTGATAGTGGGGGATTCAGTGATGGTAATGCCATTGAATGTCAAGGGGAGATGGTTAGAGTCTTGCTTGTTGGAGATGGTCATTGCCTGGCACTTGTGTGGTGCGAATGTTACTTGTCAGCCCAAGTCTGAATGTTGTCCAGGTCTTGCTGCATATGGACACGGACTGCGTCAGTATCTGACGAGTCTCGAATGGTGCTGAACAGTGTGCAATCATCAGCGAACATCCCCACTTCTGACCTTATGATGGAGGGAAGGTCATTGATGAAACAGCTGAAGATGGTTGAGCCTAGGACACTGCCCTGAGGAACTCCTGCAGTGATGTCATGTGATTGAGATGAATGACCTCCAACAACCACAGCCAACTTCCTTTGTGCTAGGTATGATTCCAACCAATGGAGAGTTTTCCCCTTGATTCCCATTGACTTCAGTTTTGCTAGGGCTCCTTGATGCCACACTCGATCAAATGCTGCCTTGATGTCAAAGGCAGTCACTCTCACCTCACCTCTTGAGTTCAGCTCTTTTGTCCATGGTTGGACCAAGGCTGTAATGAGGTCAGGAGCTAAGTGGCCCTGGCGGAACCCAAACTGGGCGTCAGTTAGCAGGTTATTGCTGAATAAGTGCCGCTTGATAGCACTGTTGACGACACCTTCCATCACTTTGCTGATGATTGAGAGTAGACTGATGGGACGGTAATTGGCCGGGTCGGATTTGTCCTGCTTTTTGTAGACAGGACATACTTGGGCAATTTTCCACATTGCTGGGTAGATGCCAGTGTTGTAGAGTGCAGCGAAGATTCACCAGGCTGATACCTGGGATGGCAGGAATGATGTATGAGGAGAGATTGTGTCGATTGGGCTTATACTCACTGGAGTTTAGAAGATTGAGAGGGGATCTCATCGAAACCTATAAAATTCTGTCAGGTCTGGACAGACTAGATGCAGGAAGGATGTTTCTGATGGCCGGGGAGTCCAGAACCAGGGGTCATAATCTAAGGATAAGGGGTAAGCCATTTAGGACTGAAATGAGGAGGAATTTCTTCACCCAGAGAGTGGTGAACCTGTGGAATTCTCTGCCACAGAGGGCGCTGGAGGCCAGTTCATTAAATATATTCAAGAAGGAGTTGGATATATTTCTTGAGGCTAAAGGGATCAAGGGATATGGGGAGAAGGCAGGGACAGGGTACTGAATTTGGATGATCAGCCATGATCTCATTGAATGGCGGAGCAGGCTCGAGGGGCCGAATGGCCTACTCCTGCTCCTATCGTCTATGTTTCTATGGAACATTGGATCCAACATTAGCTTCGTGGCAGGAGGTAGAGGATGATGGTCGAAGGTTGTTTTTGTGACTGGAAGCCTGTGTCCAGTGGTGTACCGCAGGGATCGCTGTTGGGTCCTTTGCTGTTTGTAGTGTACATTAATGATTTAGATATGAATGTAGGAGGTATGATCAGTAAGTTTGCAGATGACACGAAAATTGGTGGAGTGGTAAATAGCGAGGAGGGAAGCTTCAGGCTACAGGACAATATAGACAGGTTGGTTAGATGGGCAGAACAGTGGCAAATAGAATTTAACCCTGAAAAGTGTGAGGTAATGCATTTTGGGAAGACTAACAGGGCAAGGGAATACACAATGAATGGTTGGACCCTAGGAAGGACAGAGGATCAGAGGGGCCTTTGTGTGCATGTACATAGATCCCTGAAGGCTGCAGGACAGGTAGATAAGGTGGTTAAAAAGGCATATGGGATACTTGGTTTCAATAGCCGAGGCATAGAATATAAGAGCAGGGAGGTTATGATGGAGCTGTACAAAATGCTGGTTAGGCCACAGCTGGAATACTGTGTGCAGTTCTGGTCGCCACACTATAGGAAGGATGTGATTGCATTGCAGAGGGTGCAGAGGAGATTCACCAGGATGTTACCTGGGCTGGAGTGCTTCAGCTATGAAGAGAGACTGGGCAGGCTGGGGTTGTTTTCCTTAGAGCAGAGAAGGCTGAGGGGGGACCTGATTGAGGTGTACAAAATTATGAGGGGCATAGATAGGGGAGATAGAAAGGAACTTTTCCCCTTAGTAGAGGGGTCAATAACCAGGGGGCATAGGTTCAAAGTAAGGGGCAGGAGGTTTAGAGGGGATTTGAGGAAAAACTTTTTCACCCAGAGGGTGGTTGGAATCTGGAACTCACTGCCTGAAAGGGTGGTAGAGGCAGGAACCCTCACAACATTCAAGAAGCATTTAGGTGAGCACTTGAAACGCCATAACATACAAGGCTACGGACCAAGTGCTGGAAAATGGGATTAGAATAGACAGGGCTTGATGGCCGGCGCAGACACGATGGGCCGAAGGGCCTCTTTCTGTGCTGTATAACTCTATGACTCTAACTCTGAGCCGAAGTTCCTCGAATTGCAGACACTTCTGGTCACCACACTTTAGGAAGGATGTGAAGGCCCTTGAGAGGGTGCAGAGGAGATTTACCAGAATGGTTCCGGTGATGGGGGATTTTAGCTACAAGGACAGGTTGGAGAAGCTGGATTTGTTTTCATTAGAGCAAAGGAGGTTGAGGTGTGATTTGATAGAGGTGTACAAGATTATGACCGGTTTGGATAGGCTAGACGGAGAAAGGCTGTTCCCACTAGTTGATGGTACAAGGACTAGGGGACACAGATTTAAGGTTTTGGGCAAGAGATACAGGGGGGGATGTGAGGAAAAACTTTTTTACGCAGCCACTTGTGAGGACCTGGAACTCGCTGCCGACAGAAGTGGTGGAAGCGGAGACACTCAATGTTTTCAAGGGGAGACATAGAAACATAGAAGATAGGAGCAGGAGTAGGCCATTCAGACCCTCAAGCCTACTCCGCCATTCAATGAGATCATGGCTGATCATCCAAATTCAGTACCCTGTCCCTGCCTTCTCCCCATATCCCTTGATCCCTTCAGCCTTAAGAAATATATCTAACTCCGTCTTGAATATATTTAATGAATTGGCCTCTGCTGCCTTCTGTGGTAAAGAATTCCACAGGTTCACCACTCTCTGGGTGAAGAAATTCCTCCTCACCTCAGTCCTAAATGGCTTACCCTTTATCCTTAGACTGTGACCCCTGGTTCTAGACTCCACCGCCATCGGGAACATCCTTCCTGTATCTAGCCTGTCTAGTCCTGTTAGAATTTTATAAGTTTCAATGAGATCCCCCCTCATTCTTCTTAAATCCAGGGAATATAAGCCCAATTGCCCCAATCTCTCCTCATACGTCATTCCTGCCATGCCAGGTATCAGCCTGGTGAATCTTCGCTGCACTCCCTCCATGGCAAGAACATCCTTCCTCAGATAAGGCGACCAAAACTGCACACAATACTCAGTGTGGTCTCACCAAGGCCCTGTACAACTGCAGCAAGACATCCTTGTTCCTGTACTCAAACCCTCTTGCTACGAAGGCCAACATACCATTTGCCTTCTTAACCGCCTGCTGCACCTGCCTGGTTACCTTCAGCGACTGGTGCACAGGGACACCCAGGTCTCGTTGCACTTCCCCTTCTCCCAATCTATTGCCATTCAGATAATAATCTGCCTTCCTGTTTTTGACAGCAAAGTGGCTAACCTCGCATTTATTCACATTATATTGCATCTGCCATGCTTCTGCCCAATCACCCAACCTGTCCAAATCATACTGGAGTTTCTCGGCATCCTCCTCACAGCACACACGCCCACCCAGCTTTGTGTCATCTGCAAACTTGGAGATATTACATCTAGTTCCCTCGTCTAGATCATTAACATATATTGTGAATAGCTAGGGTCCTAGGACCGATCCCTGCAGTACCCCACTAGTCACTGCCTGCCACTCGGAAAAAGACCCGTTTATTCCAACTCTTTGCTTTCTGTCTGCCAACTAGTTCTCTATCCAAGTCAATACCTTGCCCCCAATCCCATGTGCCTTAACTTTACACGCTAATCTCTTATGCGGGACCTTATCGAAAGCCCTCTGAAACTCCAAATACACCACATCCACTGGTTCGTCGTTATCTATTTTACCAGTTACATCCTCAAAAAATTCCAGTAGATTAGTCAAGCATGATTTACCTTTTGTAAATCCATGTTGACTTTGTCTGATCCTGTCACTGTTTTCCAAGTGCTCTGCTATTACATCTTTTATAATGGACTCTAGCATGTTCCCCACTATCGATGTCAGGCTTACCGGTCTGTAATTCCCCATTTTCTCCCCACCACCTTTTCTGAATAGTGGGGTAACATTAGCTACTCGCCAATCCATGGGAACTGTTCCAGATTCCATCGAATGTTGGAAGATGACCAGCAATGCATCTACTATTTCTAGGGCCACTTCCTTAAGTTCCCTAGGATGTAGATTATCAGGCCCTGGGGATTGATCGGCCTTCAATCCCATCAATTTCCCTAACACCATTTCCCTAGAAATACTAATTTCTTTCAGTTCCTCCCTTTCATCAGACCCCTTGCTCCCCGACATCTCTGGGAGGTTATTTGTGTCTTCCTTTGTGAAGACAGAACCAAAGTATGTATTTAATTGGTTTGCCATTTCTTTGTTCCCCATTATAAATTCCCCTGATTCTGACTGCAAGGGACCTACGCTTGACTTCACCAATCTTTCTCTCTTCACATATCTATAAAAGCTTTTACAGTCAGATTTTACGTTCCCTGCAAGCTTACTCTCATATTCTATTTTCCCCTTCTTAATTAATCCCTTTGTCCTCCTTTGTTGAATCCTAAACTGCTCCCAATCCTCAGGTTTACTGCTTTTTCTGGCCAATTTATATGTCCTCTCCTTGGATCTTATGCTATCCCTAATTTCCCTTGTTAGCCACAGTTGAGTCACCTTTTTTGTTTTATTTTCATTCCAAACTGGGATGAGACTAGATCGGCACTTGAGGGAAATAAACTTGCAGGGCTACGGGGATAGAGCGGGGGAATGTGTCTGACTGGATTGCTCTACAGAGAGCTGGCATGGACTCGATGGGCCGAATGGCCTCCTGTGCCTCTATGACTCTATGTGGTTGCTGTGGATCACACTGGGGTCCACCAGCTCCCACATGCTACAGCTGCAACACATCACCAGCCCGGCCATCTCTATTGTATTTTATTTAACTAATTAGGTTTTCAAGTTTTGAAATATCCAATTGTCTATTAATAGTTTTTAATCTAGGTAATAACCTTGTTTAATTTATTAAATTTAGTTATATGCTTTAGATCTTTACTGTAACTTAGCCCACACTCCTAATTAAACCTTAGTTGTTTATATATTTTTTAATGTATCAAGCAGATGGTGGCCGTTGAGCCGGGCCTGTCACTGGGAGAAAGCCCCGCAGCCGCCGCCCCGCTCGGGGCAAATGGGGGACCCGTAGGTTCTTATTCGGGGGCTTGAGGCCTACACCGGGTGTTTATAAAGCCTCCCCGCCGGTTCCATTGCACCCCTGCACCCCTCCGCCTCCCCGCTCCGGAATCTTCTCTCCGCCTTCCGCTGCCATCACCCGATTGGCGGCACTAACTGCGCACGTGCGGGACCCGCCCCACCCCCACCCTGCGCCTGCACACCAGGCCCCTGCAGCATTGATAGGGCCTATTCTACCTCGCGGTGCGTTCTGGGTAACAACTATCGCCATTGTCTCTGCTGCCTGAGGTGTGCAAAGATACATTTAGAGCAAGCAATAGGAGGAGGAGGAGAAAATCAATGAAAGTTGATTCTTGTAATTTCAGACACTGGGATGAGCCGCGCGGCGTCCATTGGAGTAATGCTCGGATACACACAGCGCATGGGCAACTAGCACAATTTTAGAAAGGGTTAGAAGATGAGATTAATATGTTATTGTTTATTATTCTATTTAGAAAATTAAGTGGATGATTAGCATGGGTAAGATACAGATTAAGACTCCCTCCAGCACTGTCCCATTAAACACTCCCAGGACCAGTACAGCAGGGATGAGATACAGAATACAGCTCCCTCTACATTTATGGGGTGTGGGCATCACTGGCAAGGCCAGCATTTATTGCCCATCCCTAATTGCCCTTGAGCAGGTGGTGGTGAGCCACCTTCTTGAACCGCTACAGTCCTTGTGGTGAAGGTACTCCCACAGTGCTGTTAGGGAGGAAGTTCCAGGATTTTGACCCAGTGACGATGAAGGATCGGCGATATATTTCCAAGTCAGGATGGTGTGTGACTTGGAGAGGAACTTACAGGTGGTGGTGTTCCCATGCACCTGCTGCCCTTGTCCTTCTAAGTGGTAGAGATCGCGGGTTTGGGAGGTGCTGCTGAAGAAGTATTGGCGAGTTGCTGCAGTGCATCTTGTAGATGGTACACACTGCAGCCACGGTACGCCGGTGGTGGAGGGAGTGAATATTTAAGGTGGTGGATGGGGTGCCAATCAAGCAGGCTGCTTTGTCCTGGATGGTGTCGAGCTTCTTGAGTGCTGTTGGAGCTGCACTCATCCAGGCAAGTGAAGAGTATTCTATCACACTCCTGACTTGTGCCTTGTAAATGGTGGAAAGGCTTTGGGGAGTCAGGAGGTGAGACACTTGCCACAGAATACCCAGCCTCTGACCTTTGGAATTCTCTTCCCCAGAGAGCTGTGGAGGCTGGGTCATTGAGTGTGTTTAAGGTGGAGATAGACAGATTTTTGAACAATAATGGAGTCAAGGGTTATGGGGAGCGGGCAGGGAAGTGGAGTTGAGGCCAAGATCAGGTCAGCCATGATCTTATTGAATGGCGGAGCAGGCTCGAGGGGCCAAATGACCTACTCCTGCTCCTACGCCTTATGTTCTTGTGTCTCTCATCAGCTCCGGCCGCCGGGTTGAGTTGTGTCTGACCCCGTGCATGCGCCCCATGGCCCCACCCTCTCCTGCTCCACAGGCGCCCGGCCCGCACCGCGCATCCTCAGCACACACCCTGGGCCCCTGTCAATCATCCTCCCCCGCGCCTGCGCGCTGGGCCCGAGCTCCAGGCTGCCGCGCGGGGCTTTCTTTGTAAAGTCGGTGTTGGTGAAGAGCCGCAATCAGTGAGGGAAAGTGAGTTTTCCCCCAGATCCGATTGAGATCAGAGGAGGGGAGAGAATAAACGGGAATCCAAACCTGAGAGTCCGCGGATCCGGGCCCCGAGCAGAGCTTCTTCAGTTTGGCGGAGCGCGCTCCAGTGACACGTGGCCCAGGGCCTGATTGATGGGAGCTTCCGACCAATAGGGAGCGAGTGGGGCGGGGCTGGAGGAGCGAGCCTGTGGCGGGTCCTCCAACCAATCGGGGAGCCTGAGGGGCGGGACTTGCGCCGGCTGATTGTCTGATCTGCAGGGCAGCGAGTTTCTCCAGTCCCTTGTTCAGGGCCCGGGGCCAGGGGAGGCTGTGGGCCTTTATTCCCCTCATTGGACACAAGGCTCTTTGGCTCACAACACACGGGCTCAGATTGCAATACAGACTTTTAAAATTCATGAATCAAAGGGACAGGGTCTCTCATTCTGTTGTGCGACAGTTCCTGGGACAGACTGTATCTCCCCCTCTCCTCCACACAGGGATTTGTGCTGGTTAAAGGGACCGCGATTCTCCTTGTTCTGCGAGTTTGTAATTAACTTTATCCCATATTACAGACTCCAGGAGTTTACCAATAACTCCTCGAGTCTTGGTTATGATCTTCCAGAATTCCCTAGATTGTAGAATGGTCCCTGGGGATTGGAAGGTGTCAAATGTAACCCCGCCGTTCAAGAAAGGAGGGCGAGAGAAAACAAGGACCCCTGGGCCAGTTCGCCTGACATCAGTAGTACGTGCAAAAAATATTCACAAGGATGACACCAGAACTGGGAGGATATACCGATCAGGAAAGGCTGAACAGGTTGGGGGCTCATTTCTCT
Organism: Somniosus microcephalus; assembly: GCF_052327205.1. NCBI lineage: Eukaryota > Metazoa > Chordata > Chondrichthyes > Squaliformes > Somniosidae > Somniosus > Somniosus microcephalus. The sequence goes on from NW_028225251.1 coordinate 668,747, forward strand.
GGAAAAGAGAAGGCTGAGGGGTGACCAGATAGAGGTCATTAGATTATGAAAGGGTTTGACAGGGTAGACGTGGAGAAAATGTTTCCACTTGTCGGGGGGGACCAGAACTAGCTGTCATAGATATAATAATGAGAGAAATAGCACCAGAGTAAAGAAAAGTTCAGAAATAGGAGGAATCAGACGGGGCAAAAGCGAGGCAGACTAAGATGGGTTTGGAGTGCATGTGTGTAAATGTACATAGCCTGGTAAATAAGGTTGGTGAGCTGCAGGCACAAGGTGCCACAGGGGACTCTGATATAGGGGCAATAACAGAGACCAGACTCAAAGAAGGGGAGGATTGGGATGTTAATATTCCTGGCTACAAGGTAATCAGGAAAGATAGGGAACGAAAAAGAGAAGGGGGTGGCAGTATTGATGAACTAAACTATTACAGCGCTGGAGAGGCTGATGTAGTCGAGGGAGCAAAGATTGGTTTGAATTCAGGAACAATAGAGGAGCGATTACACTGCTGGGTGTTTACTACAGGCCACCAAATAGTGGGGAGGAGATAGAGGAGCGATTACACTGCTGGGTGTTTACTACAGGCCACCAAATAGTGGGGAGGAGAGAGAGGAGCAGATTTGCAGGCAAATTACAGAAAGATGCAAGAACTACAGAGTAGTGATAATGGGGGACTTCAATTATCCGAATATAGACTGGGATAATAACAGTGTAAAGGGCAAATTGGGGAGGAATCCCTGAAATGTGTACAAGAGAACTTTCTGGATCAGTGTGTTTCCAGCCCAAGGAGGAAGGAAGCAGAGCTGGATCTAGTTCTGGGGAATGAAGTGGGGTGCGTGGAGCGTGTTTCAGTGGGAGAGTATTTGGGGGATCAGTGATCATAATATCATCAGGTTTAGAATAGTTATAGATAAGGACAAAGAACAATCAAGCATAAAAAATATTTAACTGGAGGAGGGCTAACTGCAGTGAGAGGAAAAGGGATCTGACCCAGGTGGATTGGAGTCAAAAATTGGGAAGCAAAACAGTAAATGACCAATGGGAGGCCTTCAAAGAGGAGCTGGTTCGGGTACAGAGCAGACACATTCCTATGGGGGGGAAAGGAAGGGCATCCAAAGCTAGAGCTCCCTGGATGACTAAAGATAGAGGTTAAAGTGAGAAAGAGGAGGTTTATGACAAATGTAAGGTTGATAATACAGTGGGGAATCATGCTGAATATAGAAAGTACAGAGGAGATCTAAACAATGGAATAAGAGGGGCAAAGAGAGAGTATGAGAACAGATTAGCAACTAACATAAAAGGGAACCCAAAAGTATTTTATAAACACTTAACTAGTAAAAGGGCAGTCAAAGGAAGGGAGGGGCTGATTGGGGACCTAAAGGGAGATTGTCTTGTGGAGGCAGAGGGCTGGGCTGAGGGACTAAATGAGAACTTTGCATCTGTCTTCACTGGAGAAGAGGATGCTGCCAATGTAGCAGTAAAGGAGGAGGCCGGAGCGATACTGGATAGGATACAAATAGAAAAAGAGGAGGGACTTCAAAGGTTGGCAGTCCTCAAAGTAGAAAAGTCACCGGTCCGGATGGGATTTGTCCTCGGTTACTGGGGGAAGTAGGGGTGAAAATTGCGGAGGCTCCGGCCACAATCTTCCAATCCTCCTTGGACATGGGGATGGTGCCAGAGGACTGGAGGATTGCAAATGTTACAGCCCTGTTTAAAATAGGGGAGAGGGATAAACCCGGCAACTACAGGCCAGTCAGCCCAACGTCGGTGGTGGGGAAACTTTTAGAGACAATAATCCGGGACAAAATTCATTGGTCCTTAGAAAAGTCTGGGCTAGTAACTGAAAGTCAGTTTGTTAAAGGCAAATCGTGTCTGACTAACTTGATGGAGTTCTTTGATGAAGTAACGGAGAGGGTTGAGGGTAGAGCGGTTGATGTTGTGTATATGGACTCTCAAAAGGCGTTTGACAAAGTCCCACATAATAGACTTGTTGGCCTTAGTCCATGGGATTAAAGGGACAGTGACAGCATGGATCTAGAATGGGCTCAGGGACAGAAGGCAGAGAGTAGTGGGGAACGACTGTGTTTCAGACTGGAGGGAGGGATTCAGTGGGGATCCCCAGGGCTCGCAATTAGGACCACTGCTCTTTTTGATCCATATTAATGACCGGGACTTGGGTGTACAGGGCTCAATTTCAAAGTTTGCAGAGGACATGAAACTTGGAAATGTCGTAAACAGTGAGGATAGTAACAGACTTCAGGAGGACACAGACAGACTGGTGAAATGGGCAGAAACGTGAGATGAAATTTAACACAGGAGTGTGAAGTGATACATTTTGGTAGGAAGAATGAGGAGAGGCAATAAAACTAAATGGTCCAGTTTTAAAGAGGGTGCAGGAACAGAGAGGCCTCGGGGTGTATGCACACAAATCTTAGAAGGTGGCAGGACAAGTTGAGAAGGCTGTTAAAAAGCATACAGGATCCTTGACTTTATTAATAGAGGAATAGAGTACAAAAGCAAGCAGGTTATGCTAAGCCTTTATAAAACACTGGTTAGGCCTCAGCTGGAGTATTGTGTTCAATTCAGGGCACCACACTTTAGGAAGGATGTCAAGGCCTTGGAGAGGGTGCAGAGGAGATTTACTGGAATGGTACCAGGGATGAGGGACTTCAGTTATGTGGAGAGACAGGAGAAGCTGGGATTGTTCTCCTTGGAGCAGAGAAGGTTAAGGGGAGATTGACCAGAATGGTACCGGGGATGAGGGACTTCAGTTATGTGGAGAGACAGGAGAAGCTGGGATTGTTCTCCTTGGAGCAGAGAAGGTTAAGGGGAGATTTACTAGAATGGTACCAGGGATGAGGGACTTCAGTTATGTGGAGAGACTGGAGAAGCTGGGGTTGTTCTCCTTGGAGCAGAGAAGGTTAAGGGGAGATTTACTGGAATGGTACCAGGGATGAGGGACTTCAGTTATGTGGAGAGACTGGAGAAGCTGGGGTTGTTCTCCTTGGAGCAGAGAAGGTTAAGGGGAGATTTACTAGAATGGTACCGGGGATGAGGGACTTCAGTTATGTGGAGAGACGGGAGAAGCTGGGGTTGTTCTCCTTGGAGCAGAGAAGGTTATGGGGCGATTTACTAGAATGGTACCGGGGATGAGGGACTTCAGTTATGTGGAGAGACTGGAGAAGCTGGGGTTGTTCTCCTTGGAGCAGAGAAGGTTAAGGGGAGATTTGATAGCGGTGTTAAAAATCATGAATAATTTGGATAGAGTAAATAAGGAGAAACTGTTTCCAGTGGAGGAAGGGTCGGTAACCAGAGGACACAGATTTAAGGTGATTGGCAAAAGAACCAGAGGTGACCTGAGGAAACTTTTTTTCCACAGCGAGTTGTTGTGATGGGGAACGCGCTGCCTGATAGGGCGGTGGAAGCAGATTCAACAGGAGCCTTCAAAAGGGGACGGGATAAATACTTGAACTGAAATAAATTGCAGGGATATAGGGAAAGAGCGGAGGAGTGGGACTAACTGGATTGCTCTTCGAAAGAGCCGGCACAGACTCGATGGGCCGAATGGCCTCCTTCTGTGCTATTCTGTGATTCTATGAATACAGAGAGACAATGTCCCTTTAAATATTGAGGTGTTACGCTGAGGGAAGGAGACACATTGTCCCTTTAGTTACAAAGGAGAAGACAAAAAGATCACAGACTCTTTAACTGACACCAATACTCCGAGGGAAGAGGATGTGACGGTCGATGTCCCTTTAACTGGGCCGCACATGCCTGTGATTAAAGGCATCGGAAACAGTGGAATCGACCCACCGCAGTCACACTGTGGACACTCTGGTGTGTCAGCGGGTGGGATACACCAGGGAATCCCTTTCCACACACTGAGGTTGTCTCTAATGATCGGGAGTCCCAGGGTTTCGGATACCAGATAATCAAGCTCACAAGAACACAAATTGTGTCTCCAGACTTTATTAAGAGCGCTGCATAACACAGATTGGGTGATAATTCCCTCAATCTGGAGAATAGAAGTACAGTGGATTCACGCGCGATCTTCTCGAGTCTGTTCCAACTGACAACGGCTTAAGTGGCCTGTTCTTATACACAAGCTTGGTTACTGCTCAGGAAATGGGATTGTTTGGACCCGTCTGTTGACCGCCTCCTGAACTCCTGCTAATTCAGGGAATTTAGTCCATCTGTGACCAGACTATAACCACAAGCCCGTCCAGTTATCACACCTATACGGTCCATGAGGTTATTATTCGATTCACACCCAGACGTTGTGCCTTCACTTGTCTGGCACTTCATCCCATAACACGGGTACAGGGGCTCAGTAATGTTTCATTCATCAGAAAAAGACAAAGTACAACATACTGGTCAGCTTAACAGAATCTCATCATATTTATGTGGCTATAAATATAAAAGGCACTAAGAAATCCAGTAGTGAATTCAGGAGAAAAATCTTTACACAGAGAGTGGTAGAATGGGGAACTTGTTACCACAAGGAGTAGTTGCGGTGAACAGCACAGATGCATTTAACGGGAAGCCACACAAGGGAGAAAGGAATGGGAGGATGTGTTGATCGGGTTAATTGAAGTAGGGTGGGTGTGGGGCATAAACACTGGCATGGACCAGTTGGGTCGAATGGCCTGTTTCTGTGCTGTACATTCCATGGAACAACATGAACAGTCAATCGAAGGGAATCATCAGCACAACAGTCTTAAATATTAAACAGCAGTACAAGATTTATAAAACATTCATCCATTCCATGTTCATGTCGCCCCAGCTTACTACAGGGCCCTGCACTACAGATCAGTGTGAACTCGCTGGTGTCCCTTCAGATTCCCGGAGCTTTTAAAGCTCATCCCACAGACAGAACATGTAAATGGTCTCTGATCGGAGTGAACTTGCTGGTGTTGCTTCAGATCCCCAGAGGTTTTAAAGCTCTTCCCACAGTCAGAACAGTTAAATGGTCTCTCATCAGTGTGAACTTGCTGGTGTCTCAACAGGTTGGCTGACAGAGTGAATCCCTTCCCACACACGGAGCAGGTGAATGGCCTCTTCCCAGTGTGAACTCGCTGGTGTCCGTTCAGATTCCTGGAGCTTGTAAAGCTCATCCCACAGACAGAACATGTCAATGGTCTCTGATCGGAGTGAACTTGCTGGTGTTGCTTCAGATCCCCAGAGGTTTTAAAGCTCTTCCCACAGACAGAACATTTAAATGGTCTCGCATCACTGTGAACAAGCTGGTGTTGCTTCAGATTCCCGGAGCTTTTAAAGCTCTTCCCACAGTCAGAACAGTTAAATGGTCTCTCATCAGTGTGAACTTGCTGGTGTCTCAACAGGTTGGCTGACAGAGTGAATCCCTTCCCACACACGGAGCAGGTGAACGGGCTCTCATCAGTGTGAACCCGCTGGTGTGTCAACAGGTGCAATGACAGAGTGAATCCCTTCCCACACACGGAGCAGGTGAATGGCCTCTTCCCAGTGTGAACTCGCTGGTGTCCGTTCAGATTCCTGGAGCTTGTAAAGCTCATCCCACAGACAGAACATGTAAATGGTCTCTGATCGGAGTGAACTTGCTGGTGTTGCTTCAGATCCCCAGAGGTTTTAAAGCTCTTCCCACAGGCAGAACATTTAAATGGTCTCGCATCACTGTGAACAAGCTGGTGTTGCTTCAGATCCCGAGAGGTTTTAAAGCTCTTCCCACAGGCAGAACATGTAAATGGTCTCTCATCAGTGTGAACTCGCTGGTGTCCGTTCAGATCCCCAGAGCTTTTAAAACTCTTCCCACAGGCAGGACATGTAAATGGTCTCTCATCAGTGTGAACTCGCTGGTGTAACGTCAGTTCCGTGGAGCTTTTAAAGCTCTTCCCACAGGCAGAACATGTAAATGGTCTCTCCCCGGTGTGAACTCGCTGGTGTGTCAGTAGGTTGGCTGACAGAGTGAATCCCTTCCCACACACGGAGCAGGTGAACGGCCTCTTTCCTGCTCTCTCCAGCTGGTGTCCCTTCAGCTCCTGGGACCTTTTAAAGCTTTTCCCACAGTCAGAGTGCTTCACCGGTCTCTCCCCAGTGTGAACTCGCTGGTGTGCCAGCAGATTCGAGGACCGAGTAAATCTCTTCGCACACACGAAGCAGGTGAACAGAATCTCTCCTGCTCTCTCCAGCTGGTGTCTCTTCAGATCCTGGGACCTTTTAAATCTCTTCCCACAGTCAGAACATTTAATTGGTCTCTCATCACTGTAAACAAGCTGGTGTCTCAGGAGGGTGGCAGAATGAGAGAATCGCTTCAAAAACACAGAGCAGGTCAACGGTCTCACATCGGTGTCGACAAGCTGGTGTCTCAGCAGCACGGAGGGTGCAATTAATCCCATCCCACACACGGAGCGGGTTAAAGGTCTCTCATTGGTGTGGACAAGCTGCTGTCTCAGCAGCACGGAGGGTGCAATTAATCCCTGCCCACACACGGAGCGGGTTAAAGGTCTCTCCCTCGTGTGATCTTGCTGGTGTATCATCGGAGCGGATGGCTGAGTGAATCCCTTCTGGAACACGGGGCCGGTGAACGGGCTCTCCCCAATCTGTAGCCACTGGTGTCGCTTCAGGTGCTTGTAGATCTTGAAGCTCTTCCCACACTCAGAACATTTAAAAGGTCTCTCATCAGTGTGAACTCTGGTTCACTGGTGTGCCAGCAGATTGGAGGACCGATTGCATCAGGTCCTGAGGAATCCTGTAACTCTGTCAGATCTTGACGTGATGTTAGGTCTCAGCCTCCTGTCTGTAAAGGCTCCACTTCTAAAACCCTGTGAAAGGAGTGTAGAAAGGGGTAAGAGGGAGAATGTGGTCTCCATTTTTTTAATATAATCATTCATAGAAACATAGAAGATAGGAGCAGGAGTCGGCCATTCGGCCGCTCGAGCCTGCTCCGCCATTCAATTGATCCCTTTAGCCTTCACGGGATGTGGGCGTCGCTGGCAACACCAGCATTTATTGCCCATCTCTAGTTGCCCTTGAGAAGGTGGTGGTGAGCCGCCACCTTGAACCGCTGCAGTCCGTGTGGTGAAGGTGTTCCCACAGTGCGGTTACACTTCTTTACAGTGGTTTGGTACAACTGAGGGGCTTGCTAGGCCACTTCAGAGGGCAGTGAAGAGACAACCACATTGCTGTGAGTCTGAAGTCACATCTAAGCCAGTCAGATTAGTGAACCAGATGGGTTTTTAACGACGGTTTCATGGTCACCATTACGAGCCTTTTAATTCCAGATTTATTTAATTAACTGAATTTAAGTTCTGCAGCTGCCGTGCTGGGATTACATGGAAACTTAGAATATAGGAGCTGGAGTAGGCCATTCAGCCCCTCGAGCCTGCTCCGCCATTCAATGAGATCATGGCTGATCATCCAAATTCAGTACCCTGTCCCTGCCTTCTCCCCATATCCCTTGATCCCTTTAGCCTTAAGAAATATATCTAAGTCCTTCTTGAATATATTTAATGAATTGTTAAATATATTCAAGAAGGAGTTAGATATAGTTTTCACTTGAACTCAATTCTCCAGATCACTAGTCCAGGCCTCTGGAGAACTAGTCCAGTAACATAACCACTATGGTACGATACCTGTACTCATGTCCCCCTTTTCCCAGCCCAGGGGCAGTGAAGCTGATTTTCAGGCCGCAGCTGCTGCACAGGTTGGTTGAAAGGATCAGCAGTAATGGCGGCTACAATACCCACAAACCCCCGCGCTCCAGAAAGCGCTCCGGCTGCTGCGCTGAGTTGTGGCTGACCCCACGCATGCGCCCCATGGCCCCGCCCTCTCCTGCTCCACAGGCGCCCGGCCTGCACCGCGCATGCTCAGCACACACCCTGGGCCCCTGTCAATCATCCTCCCCCCGTGCCTGCGCGCTGGGCCCCTGAGCTCCAGGCTGCCGCGCGGGGCTTTCTTTGTAAAGTCGGTGTTGGTGAAGAGCCACAATCAGTGAGGGAAAGTGAGTTTTCCCCCAGATCCGATTGAGATCAGAGGAGGGGAGAGAATAAAGGGGAATCCAAACCTGAGAGTCCGCGGATCCGGGCCCCGAGCGGAGCTTCTCCAATTTGGCGGAGTGCACCCGTAAGACAAAGGTCCTCTACCAACCTGCCCCCGCTGCGCAGTGCTGCCCCCCGATTATCAAAATCCACGACAAGGCCTTGGACAACGTGGACCACTTTCCATACCTCGGGAGCCTACTGTCAACAAGGGCAGACATCGACAACAAAGTCCAACACCGCCTTCAGTGTGCCAGTGCAGCCTTCGGTCGCCTGAGGAAGAGAGTGTTTGAAGACCAGGACCTCAAACCTGGCACTAAGCTCATGGTCTACAGAGCAGTAGTGATACCCGCCCTCCTGTATGCCTCAGAGACATGGACCATGTACAGCAGGCACCTCAAAGCAAAAAATAAACCCTTTTCAATTTAATTTAAAATAAGACAATACTTTAGAAAATATGATTAAATATAAAATAAATATTCACAACCTCTGCCTTTTTACTCCAGACACGCCCCTCCTCCAGCATTCATCTGTGTGAAAGGCTTAGAGGGTGCGGAATTCTTAAAGTGCATCCAGGAGAGCTTTTTGAGCCAGCATGTAGAAAGTCCTACAAGAGAGGGGGTGGTACTGGACCTAATTCTAGGGAATGTAGCTGGGCGTGTGGTAGAAGTATTAGTAGGAGAGCATTTTGGTGACAGTGACCATAATTCGGTGAGATTTAAGGTAGTCATGGAAAAGGACAAAGATGGACCAGAAATAAAGGTTCTAAATTGGGGGAAGGCCGATTTTAATATGATAAGGCAGGATCTGGCCAAAGTGGACTGGGATCAGCTACTTGTAGGAAAATCCACATCGGGGCAATGGGAGTCTTTCAGAAAGAAAATAGAGAGAGTACAATGGCAACATGTTCCCGTAAAGGTCAAGGGTGGGACCAACAAGCCCAGGGAACCCTGGATGTCAAGGGACATACAAGAATGGATTAGGAAAAAAAGGGAGGCTTTTGGCAGATACAAAGGACTAAAAACAGTGGAAGCCCTAGAGGAGCATAGAAAGTGCAGGGGGGTACTTAAAAAAGAAATTCGGAGAGCGAAGAGGGGGCATGAAATAACACTGGCGAGCAAAATAAAGTTTAAGTATATTAAGGGCAAGAGGATAACCAGGGAAAGAGTAGGGCTCATTAGGGACCAAAGTGGCAATCTGTGTGTAGAGCCAGAAGATGTGGGTGAGGTTTTAAATGAATATTTTGCATCTGTGTTCACTATGGAGAAGGACGATGTAGGCATAGAAATCAGGCAGGGGGATTGTGATATACTTAAACAAATTAGTATTGCGAGAGAGGAGGTACTAGTGGTTTTAGTGGGCTTAAAGTGGATAAATCCCCAGGCCCAGACAAGATGTATCCCAGGCTGCTGTGTGAGGCAAGGGAGGAGATTGCAGGGGCTCTGACACAAATTTTCAGAACCTCTCTGGCCACAGTGGAGGTGCCGGAGGACAGCTAACGTAGTATCATTATTCAACAAGGGTAGTAGGGATAAACCAGGAAATTACAAGCCAGTGAGCCTAACATCAGTGGTAGGGAAATTATTGGAAAAAATTCTGAGAGACAGAATTAGTCTCCACTTGGAGAGGCAAGGGTTAATCAAGGATAGTCAGCATGGCTTTGTCAGGGAGAGATCATGTCTAACCAATTTGATTGAATTTTTCAAGGGGGTGATTAGGTGTGTGGATGAGGGTCGTGCAGTTGATGTAGTCTACATGGACTTCAGTAAGGCTATTGACAAAGTCCCACATGGGAGATTGGTCAAGAAGGTAAGAGCCCATGGGATCCAGGGCAATTTGGCACATTGGATCCAAAATTGGCTTAGTGGCAGGAAGCAGAGGGTGATGGTCGAAGGTTGTTTTTGTGACTGGAAGCCTGTGTCCAGTGGTGTACCGCAGGGATCGGTGCTGGGTCCTTTGCTGTTTGTAGTGTACATTAATGGTTTAGATATGAATGTAGGAGGTATGATCAGTAAGTTCGCAGATGACACAAAAATTGGTGGATTGGTAAATAGCGAGGAGGGAAGCCTCAGGCCACAGGCCGATATAGACAGATTGGTCAGATGGGCAGAACAGTGGCAAATGGAATTTAACCCTAAAAAGTGTGAGATGATGCATTTTGGGAGGACTAACAAGGGAATACACGATGAATGGTAGGACCCTAGGAAGGACAGAGGATCAGAGGGACCTTGGTGTGCATGTACATAGATCCCTGAAGGCAGCAGGACAGGTAGATAAGGTGGTTAAAAAGGCATATGGGATACTTGCCTTCCTTAGCCGAGGCATAGAATATAAGAGTAGGGAAGTTATGATGAAGGTGTACAGAATGCTAGTTAGGCCACAGCTGGAATACTGTGTGCAGTTCTGGTCGCCACAATATAGGAAGGATGTGATTGCATTGGAGAGGGTGCAGAGGAGATTCACCAGGATGTTTCCTGGGCTGGAGCGCTTCAGCTATGAGGAGAGACTGGACAGGCTGGGGTTGTTTTCCTTAGAGCAGAGAAGGCTGAGGGGGGACCTGATTGAGGTGTACAAAATTATGAGGGGCATAGATAGGGTAGATAGAAAGGAACTTTTCCCCTTAGTAGAGGGGTCAATAACCAGGGGGCATAGTTTCGAGGTAAGGGGCAGGAGGTTTAGAGGGGATTTGAGGAAAAACTTTTTCACCCAGAGGGTGGTTGGAATCTGGAACTCACTGCCTGAAAGGGTGGTAGAGGCAGGAACCCTCACAACATTCAAGAAGCATTTAGATGAGCACTTGAAGCGCCATAGCATACAAGGCTACGGACCAAGTGCTGGAAAATGGGATTAGAATAGACAGGGCTTGATGGCCAGCGTGGACACGATGGGCCGAAGGGCCTCTTTCTGTGCTGTATAACTCTATGACTCTAACTCTGAGCCGAAGTTCCTCGAGTTGCAGACACTTCTGGTCGCCACACTTTAGGAAGGATGTGAAGGCCCTTGAGAGGGTGCAGAGGAGATTTACCAGAATGGTTCCGGGGATGGGGGATCTTAGCTACAAGGACAGGTTGGAGAAGCTGGATTTGTTTTCATTAGGGCAAAGGAGGTTGAGGGGTGATTTGACAGAGGTGTACAAGATTATGACGGGTTTGGATAGGCTAGGCGGGGAAAGGCTGTGCCCACTAGTTGATGGTACAAGGACTAGGGGACACAGATTTAAGGTTTTGGACAAGAGATACAGGGGGGATGTGAGGGAAAACTTTTTTACGCAGTGAGTGGTGAGGACCTGGAACTCGCTGCCGATGGAAGTGGTGGAAGCGGAGACACTCAATGTTTTCAAGGGGAGACTGGATAGGCACTTGGGGGAAATAAACTTGCAGGGCTACGGGGATAGAGCGGGGAATGGGACTGACTGGATTGCTCTACAGAGAGCCGGCACGGACTCGATGGGCCGAATGGCCTCCTTCTGTGCCTCTATGACTCAGCGGTTGCTGTGGATCACACTGGGGTCCACCAGCTCCCACGTGCCACAGCTGCAACACATCACCTGCCCGGCCATCTCTATTGTATTTTATTTAACTAATTAGGTTTTCAAGTTTTGAAATACCCAATTGTCCATTAATAGTTTTTAATCTAGGTAATAACCTTGTTTAATTTATTACATTTAGTTTTATGCTTTAGATCTTTACTGTAACTTAGCCCACAGTCCTAATTAAACCCTAGTTGTTTATATTTTTTCACGTATCAAGCAGCCCCTCTTACCCCCACCTCATCGAATTCGCTCACTCACCCAATTCCCGAGTTAAGCACTCTGTAGACGCAGTACTCCGTAGAACTGGACTCCGTGCTACTTACCTCCCAAACATTTCTCCTTCCACACTCAAAAGGCCGATGAATTTCAGGTCCTGACGAATGGAGTGACTCTCTGAGATCTCGATGTGAAGTTTGGTTTGTGTTTCCCCGTCTGTCAATCCTGCCCTTCTCACAGCCTGTGAAAGGAGTTTCCAAAAGCCATCACTGAGAGTCCAGGACAGAAATTGACAACATTCTCCCCCAGCAACAATTCTCCTGTCCTCACCCAATCACGTTCCCTTAGCAACAAGGTATTGAAACTTCTTTTATACATTCTCGCAAAATATTACACACAGGTGTCTTCACCCAATCTCGCTCCCCAGCAACAACTCCCCGGTCCTCACAGGATACTAGTTTGGCAACATAAAATGATATGGAACCTTCCAGAACTTTGGGCACTTTTTAATGGTTAATTACAAAATGGGCAGTTTTGCAGCTACCAATTACTGTAATTCATCAATACTCACAATTCTGATTCATCGACTCTGCATTATAGAATAGTAGAATTACATTAATACATCCAAAGGGCTTCCAGCAAATAGTTTGCAGAAGGCTGCACCACTGAATAAATGTGAAATATTTAGTGTTTCCCACATTCAATAACTGTTCATTTTATTTTGCCTCATTTGAACACATTAATCTGACTGGCTGAAGGGCACTGATGTAATTTGATTGGAGGCCTTCTATCAATTATCTTGCCTACCCTCAATCTGGCAAGAAACTACTTAAAAATGTCGACTATTCCTCAATTCAATTAATGTCAAGCACAATGGTTTTAATGGGAACAGACACAAACAGTTAATTCCTGCCCCTTGCCCACCACAACAGCACTTAGACATACTATGGGGAATCCTCATGGGACAAAGATGGAAGCTTTGTGAATTTAACACAAAATGAGGGCAGCGAATGTTGTAAAGCCTAAGGGGGAATTACAGTTTGTGTCCCGAGCTCAGCCGCCCCGTCTTAAGCTGAGTTTGTTTTGTCTTGTTTCTTATTTACAAGTTCACTTCTTACAATACATTCTTTAATTCTTTATGTTGCTGCTTTAAGCTATATAATTTTCACCCTAACAGATATGTACTTGAAGTGCCGTAACCTACAAGGCTGCGGACCAAGTGCTGGAAAGTGGGATTAGGGTGGATAGCTCTTTGTCGGCCGGCATGGACAAGATGGGCCGAATCGCCTCCTTCTTTGCTGCAAATTTCTATGATTCTATGATTCATTGATCATCCCATTCCCAAGCTGACTCTGTGTTAACACCTCAGACGAGCCGTCCCACGTAGGGTGACTCCCTCATACTGTTCTCCCGGTTACAGAACCAGTTTGTCTCTCTCAGGAATGCCCAAGGCTCTGTTGTCTGGGCACCAACTCACTCGTGACCTCACATGTTGCAACAAGTCTGCTGCCTGAGCAGTTTGCAGTGTTATTAGGTCTGTGGGTCTCCGAGCAACCACCTCCCTTATCTAGGCAAAGGGCTCATCTCCTGACTTTGGGTGTTATCGTTCCAAACTGCAGCATTCTCCGTCTTTTAGCTTCAATCTGTCTGTGTCCACCCAGTGACAACACTGAGCTCCTCCCTCCAACCACTGACACTCACCCTCTTGCTGAGAAAGAAAGACTTGCATTTATATAGCACCTTTCACAACCTCAGGACGTCCCAGAGCGCTTTACAGCCAATGAAGTACTTCTGAAGTGTAGTCACTGTTGTAATGTAGGAAACGTAGCAGCCAATTGGTGCACAGCAAGCTCCCACAAACAGCAATGTGACAATGACCAGATAATCTATTTCAGTGATGTTGATTGAGGGATAAATATTGGCCCCAGGACACCGGGGAGAACTCCCCTGCTCTTCTTCAATGTAGTGCCATGGGATCTTTTACGTCCACCTGAAAGAGCAGATGGGGGCCTCGGTTTAACATCTCATCCGAAAGACGGCACCTCTGACAGTGCAGCACTCTCTCAGTACTGGAGTGTCAGCCTAGGTTTTTATGCTCAAGTCTCTGGACTGGGACTTGAACCCACGACCTTCTGACTCAGAGGTGAGAGTGCTGCCCACTGAGCTAAAGTGCCTGGAGCTAAGCCAGCTGGGATACTTGACATAGGATGACATCGGATATACGGCACAGAAACAGGCCATTCGGCCCAACCAGTCCATGCCGGTGTTTATGCTCCACTCGAGCCTCCTCCCGTCTTTCCTCATCTAAATCTATCAGCATAACCCTCGATTCCCTTCTCCCTCATATGCTTGTCTAGCCTCCCCTTAAATGCATCGATACTATTCGCTTCAACCACTCCCTGTGGCAGCGAGTTCCACATTCTCACCACTCTCTGGGTAAAGACGTTTCTTCTGAATTCCCTATTGGATTTCTTGGTGACTATCTTATATTGAGGCCTCTAGTTATGCTCTTCCCCACAAGTGGAAACATTCTCTCTGTATCCACTCTATCAACATTTTTCATAATTTTAAAGACCTCTATTAGGTCACCCCTCAGCCGTCTGTTTTCAAGAGAAAAGAGACCCAGCCTGTTCATCCTTTCCCGATATGTATACCCTCGCATTTCTGGTATCATCCTTGTAAATCTTCTCTGCACCCTCTCCAGTGCCTCTATATCCTTTTTATAATATGGCGACCAGAACTGTACGCAGTACTCTAAGTGTGGTCTAACCAAGGTTCGATACAGGTTTAGCATAACTTCACTACTTTTCAATTCTATCCCTCTAGAAATAAACCCTAGTGCTTGGTTTGCTTATTTTATGGCCTTGCTAACCTGTGTCGCAACTTTTAGTGATTTGTGTATTTGTACTCCGAGATCCCTTTGTTCTTCTACCCCACCTAGACTCGCACCCTCCCAGTGATAAGTGACCTCCCCATTCTTCCTCCCAAAATGTAATACCTCACATTTATCTGTTCAGCCTTGGTCACCCTGCAAAAACTCTGAAATGTTTAAGAATGAAATCAGGGAGTCAAAAAGCTCAGGTGAGGCAGTTTAAAAAGACAGTCCCTGACCAGAGATTGCTGGGTGCTGACACTCGGTGCTCACGAGGATAGAATGTCCCATTCCCCAGGCACGGACATCCAGCACCTCGATCACAGCAACAATTCACAAAACACTGGCAATATAACTTGGAGCAGAGATGGTTAAGTGGAGCTGTGATTGAGGTGCTCAAAATTATGAGGGGATTTGATCGAGCAAACAAGGAGAAGCTGTTGTCACTGGCAGGAGGGTCGGTAACGAGAGGACACAGATTTCAGATCATTGGCAAAAGAATCGAGAGAGGAAATGAGGAGACTTTTTTTATACAGCGAATTGTGGTGATCTGGAATGCACTGCCTGAATGGGAGGTGGAAGCAGATTCAATAGTAACTTTCAAAAGGGAATTGGATATATACTAAAAGCAGGAATTTGCAGGGCTGTGGGGAAAGAGCAGGGCAGTGGGACTAATTGCATCGCTCTTTCAAAGAGCCGGCACCAGAACGATGGGCCGAAAGGCATCCTACTGTGCTCTATGATTCTATAACATCAGCTTCTCTCTGCTCACTAGTACTGAGAACAGGGAATAATCTTTAAATCCAGCCCAGTTATTGGGGTTTTAACATTAACAAGCCCCAGTTGCCTGAATTAACATGGTTCAGTCCTGGATGTGATTAAAGGCATCGGAAACAGTGGAATCGACCCACCGCAGTCACACTGTGGACACTCTGGTGTGTCAGCGGGTGGGATATACCAGGGAATCCCTTTCCACACACTGAGGTTGACTCTAATGATCGGGAGTCCCAGGGCTTCGGACACCAGATAATCAAGCTCACAAGAACACAAATTGTCTCTCCAGGCTTTATTAAGAGCGCTGCATAACACAGATCGGGTGATAATTCCCTCAATCTGGAGAATAGAAGTACAGTGGATTCGCGCGCGATCTTCTCGAGTCTGTTCCAATTGACAATGGCTTAAGTGGCCTGTTCTTGTACACAAGCTTGGTTACCGCTCAGGAAATGGGATTGTTTGGACCTGTCTGTTGACCGCCTCCTGAACTCCTGCTAATTCAGGGAATTTAGTCCATCTGTGACCAGACTATAACCACAAGCCCGTCTGGTTAACACACCTATACGGTCCGTGAGGTTATTATTAGATTCACACCCAGACGTTGTGCCTTCACTTGTCTGGCACTTCATCCTATAACACGGGTACAGGGGCTCAGTAATGTTTCATTCATCAGAAAAAGACAAAGTACAACAACATACTGGGCAGCTTAACAGAATCTCATCATATTTATGGGGCCATAAATATAAGTCATTAATAAATCCAGGAGGGAATTCAGGAGAAACTTCTTTACCCAGAGAGTGATGAGAATGGGGAACTCGCTACCACAGGGAGTAGTTGAGGTGAACAACATAGATGTATTTAAGGAGAAGCCAGATAAACATCGGAGGATATGTCGGAGGAGGCTCGTGTGGAGCATAAACCCCGGCATGGACCAGTTGGGCCGAATGGCCTGTTTCTGTGCTGTACATTCAATGTAATAACATGAACAGTCCACCGGTGCGCTCGAGGCCTTCCGTGACCGGTGGGTACCGGAGGGACTGGCGTGCATCATCACCACCGAAAATAGAATTTTAATTTAATTTAAGTTTCCTTTAAACTTTTTTTGGTTATGTTACATGTTTTATTGGTTGTGATGGTTGACTTTTAATAGGCAATTGCCTGTGATAAGGAGAAAAACAAAAATAACATTAACAGTCAAATCAAGGGAATCATCAGCACAACAGATTGAAAGATTAAACAGCAGTACAAGAATTTATAAAACATTCATCCATTCCACGTTCATGTCACCCAAGCTGTCTACAGGGCCCTGCGCTACACAACAGTGTGAACAAGCTGGTGTCGCTTCAGGACCCTGGAGCTTTTAAAGCTCTCCCCACAGTCAGAACATTTAAACACTCTCTCATCAGTGTGAACAAGCTGGTGTCTCAGCAGGTGGGATGTGTAAGTGAATCCCTTCCCACACACTGAGCAGGGGCAGGGAAATGGCCTCTCCCCGGTGTGAACTCGCTGGTGTCTGGTCAGAGTCCCGGAGCATTTAAAACTCTTCCCACAGTCAGAACATGTAAATGGTCTCTCATCGGTGTGAACAAGCTGGTGTTGCTTCAGATACCTGGAGCATTTGAAGCTCTTCCCACAGTCGGAACATGTAAATGGTCTCTCATCGGTGTGAGCAAGTTGGTGTTCCTTCAGATCCCTGGAGTATTTGAAGCTCTTCCCGCAGTCGGAACATTTAAATGGTTTCTCATCGGTGTGAACATGCTGGTGTTCCTTCACATGCCCGGAGTATTTGAAGCTCTTCCCGCAGTCAGAACATTTAAATGGTTTCTCATCAGAGTGAACAAGCTTGTGTCTCAGCAGGTGGGATGAATAAATAAATCCCTTCCCACACACGGAGCAGGTGAACGGACTGTCTCCGGGGTGACTGCGCCGATGAACTTCTGACGTAGACGGGGAACTGAATCCCTTCCCACCATCCCCACCTTTACCCGGTTTCTCCCCGGTGTGACGGAGCACGTGTCTCGCCAAGGCAGGCAATCGGCTGAAGGCGAGTCCACACAGGGAACATGTGTGCAGTTTGTCTGCACTGCGATCACTGCTCTCTCCTTCCATGTGTAAAGGCCGATGATATTCAGGTCCTGATGAATTGAGCAACTCTGTCAGATCTTGTGGTGATGTTTGGTTTGAGCTTCCTGTCTGTAAATGCTCCACTTCTAAAACTCTGTAAAAGGAGTTTAGAAAGGGGGTAAGAGGGAGAATGTTGTCTCATGTCCCCCTTTCCCAGCCCAGGGGCAGTGAAGCTGATTTTCAGGCCCCAGCTGCTGCACAAGTTGGTTGAAAAGATCAACAGTAACGGCGGCTGCAATCCCGACAAGGCCCCGCGCTCCAGAAAGCACTCCGGCCGCCGCACTGAGTTGTGGCCGACCCCGCGCATGCGCCCCATGGCCCCGCCCTCAGCTGCTCCACAGGCGCCCGGCCCGCACCGCACATGCTCAGCACACACCCTGGGCCCCTGTCAATCATCCTCCCCCGCGCCTGTGCGCTGGGCCCGAGCTCCAGGCTGCCGCACGGGGCTTTCTTTGTAAAGTCGGTGTTGGTGAAGAGCCGCAATCAGTGAGGGAAACATAGAAACATAGAGTAGGAGTAGGTCATTCGGCCCCTTGAGCCTGCTCCGCCATTCAACGAGATCATGGCTGATCATCCAAACTCAGTATCCTGTCCCTGCCTTCTCCCCATATCCCTTGATCCCTTTAGCCTTAAGAAATATATCGAACTCCTTCTTGAATATATTTAATGAATTGGCCTCCACTGCCTTCTGTGGCAGAGAATTCCACAGGTTCACCACTCTCTGGGTGAAGAAATTCCTCCTCATCTCTGTCCTAAATGGCTTACCCCTTATCCTTAGACTGTGACCCCTGGTCCTGGACACCCCGACCATCGGGAACATCCTTCCTGCATCAAGTCTGTCTAGTCCTGTTAGAATTTTATAAGTTTCAATGAGCTCCCCTCTCATTCTTCTAAACTCCAGCGAGTATAAGCCCAATCGACCCAATCTCTCCTCACACGTCATTCCTGCCACCCCAGATATCAGTCTGGTGAATCTTCGCTGCACTCCTTCCATGGCAAGAACATCCCTCCTCAGATAAGGCGACCAAAACTGCACACAATACTCAAGATGTGGCCTCACCAAGGCCCTGTACAACTGCAGCAAGACATCCTTGTTCCTGTACTTGAACCCTCTCGCTACGAAGGCCAACATACCATTTGCCTTCTTAACCGCCTGCTGCACCTGCATGCTTACCTTCAACGACTGGTGCACAAGGACACCCAGGTCTCGTTGCACTTCCCCTTCTCCCAATCTATTGCCATTCAGATAATAATCTGCCTTCCTGTTTTTGACACCAAAGTGGATAACCTCGCATTTATCCACATTATATTGCATCTGCCATGCTTCTGCCCGATCACCCAACCTGTCCAAATCATCCTGGAGTTTCTCAGCATCCTCCTCACTGCACACACGCCCACCCAGCTTTGTGTCGTCTGCAAACTTGGAGATATTACATCTAGTTCCCTCGTCTAGATCATTAATATATATTGTGAACAGCTGGGGTCCTAGGACCGATCCCTGCGGTACCCCACTAGTCACTGCCTGCCACTCGGAAAAAGAGCCGTTTATTCGAACTCTTTGCTTTCTGTCTGCCAACCAGTTCTCTATCCAATTCAATACCTTGCCCCCAATCCCATGAGCCTTAACTTTACACGCTAATCTCTTATGTGGGACCTTATCGAAAGCCTTCTGAAAGTCCAAATACACCACATCCACTGGTTCTCCCATATCTATTTTACCAGCTACATCCTCAAAAAATTCCAGTAGATTAGTCAAGCACGATTTACCTTTTGTAAATCCATGTCGATTTTGTCCAATCCTGTCACTGTTTTCCAAGTGCTCTGCTGTTACATCTTTTATAATGGATTCTGGCATTTTCCCAACTACCGATGTCAGGCTTACTGGTCTGTAATTCCCCGTTTTCTCTCTACCACCTTTTTTGAATAGTGGGGTAAAATTAGCTACCCTCCAATCCATGGGAACTGTTCCAGAGTCTATCGAATTTTGGAAGATGACCAGCAATGCATCTAGTATTTCTAGGGCCACTTCCCTGGTGATTGTAATTTTCTGGAGTTCCTCCCTCCCTTCCATTTCCTGATTTACAGCTATTTCTGGGATGTTACTTGAATCCTCTATAGTGAAGACCGATGCAAAATACCTGTTCAATTCAACTGCCATCTCCTTATTTTCCATTATTAATTCCCCAGACTCACTTTCTATAGGACCAACGCTCACTTTGTTAACTCTTTTATTTTTTAAATATCTATAGAAACTTTTACTATCAGTGTTTATATTTCTAGCTAGCTTTCTCTGGTACTCTCATTTTTCTCTCCTTATTAATCTTTGTCATTCTTTGCTGTTTTTTATATTCTGTCCAATCTTCTGACCTGCCAGCCATCTTTGCACAATTATATGCTTTTTCTTTAAGTCTGATACTATCTTTAACTTTTTTAGTTAACCACGGATGGTGGGTCCTCCCCTTGGAATTTTTCTTTCTCGTTGGAATGTATATATTCTGTGTATTCTGAAATATCCCCTTAAATGTCTGCCACTGCAACTCTATTGACCTCTCCCTTAACCTAATTTGCCTGTTCACTTTAGCTCGCTCTGCTTTCATGCCCTCATAATTGCCCTTATTTAAGTTTAAAATACTAGTCTTGGACCCACTCGTCTCTCCCTCAAACTGAATGTAAAATTCAATCATATTATGATCGCTGCTACCTAGGGGCGCCTTCACTATGAGGTCATTAATTAATCCTATCTCATTGCACAATACCAGGTCTAGTATAGCCTGCTCTCTGGTTGGCTCCAGAATGTGCTGTTCTAAGAAACTATCCCAAAAAGATTCTATGAACTCCTCATCTAGGCTACCTTTGCCCATCTGATTTTTCCAGTCTATATGTAGATTAAAATCCCCCATGATTATAGCCATACCTTTCTGACAAGCTCCCATTATTTCTTCCTTTATACTCCATCCTACCGTGTGGTTACTGTCAGGGGGCCTGTACACCACTCCCACAAGTGACTTCTTGCCTTTATCATTTCTCAACTTAACACGCAGGTGCAGCAAGCAATTAGGAAAGCAAATGGTACGTTAGTCTTTATTACAAAAGGATTGGAGTATAAGAGTAAAGTCTTACCGCAATTATATAGGGCCTTGGTGAGACCACACCTGGAGTATTGTGTACAGTTTTGGTCTCCTTACCTAAGGAAGGATATACTTGCCTTAGAGGGAGTGCAACGAAGGTTCACCAGACTGATTCCTGGGATGGGGGGATTGTCCTATGAGGAGAGATTGAGGAGACTGGGCCTATATTCCCATGAATTTTGAAGAATGAGAGGTGATCTCATTGAAACATCTACAATTCTTACAGGGCTCGACAGGGTAGATGCTGGGAGACTGTTTCCCCTGGCTGGGGAGTCTAGAACCAGGGGTCACAGTCTCAGAATAAGGGGTCAGCCATTTAGGACTGAGATGAGGAGAAATTTCTTCACTCAGAGGGTGGTGAATCTTTGGAATTCTCTGCCCCAGAGGGCTGTGGAGGCTCAGTCATTGAGTATAATCAAGGCTGAGATCGATAGATTTTTGGACTCATGGGGAATCAAGGGATATGGGGATCGGGCGGGAAGGTGGGGATGAGGTAGAAGATCAGCCATGATCTTATTGAATGGCGGAGCAGGCTCAAAGGGCCGAATGGCCTGCTCCTGCTCCTATTTCTTATGTTCTTAAGAAAGCTGTTTGCTATAGCCTGCTGCACCATGACAAATACACAGAGGATTTCAGTTACGTGGAGAGACTGGAGAAGCTGGGATTGTTCTCCTTGGAGCAGAGAAGGTGCAGCGGAGATTTAATAGAGGTGTTCAAAACAGGAAGGGTTTTGATAGAGTAAATAGGAGCATGGGAAAAGGAGGAGGCCATTCAGCCCCTCCAGCCTGTTCCGCCATTCAATGAGATCATGGCCGATCTGTGTCTTAACTCCACCCACCTGCCTTGGCTCCATATCCCTTTGCTCCCTTGTCTAGCAAAAATCTGTGGCTCTGGGATTTAAAATGATTAATTGAGCTGGCATCGACTGCTTTCTGTGGGAGAGGGTTCCACACTTCTGCCACCCTTTGTGTGAAGAAGTGTTTCCCAACTTCTCTCCTGAATGGCCTGGCTCTGATTTTAAGGTGATGTCCCCTTGTCCTCGACTCCCCCACCGGCGGAAAAAGTTTCTCTCTATCTACTCTCCCAATTCCTTTCAAAATCCTAAAATCCTCAATCACTCCTTAACCTTCTAGATTCCAGGGAACACAAGCCTAGTTTATGTAATCTCTCCCTCATAATCTAACCCTTGGAGCCCGGGTAACATTCTGGTGAATCTGTGCTGCACTCCTTCCAAGGCCAGTATATCCTTTCTGAGGTGCGGTGCCCAGAACTGTACACAGTGCTCCAGGGAGTTCCTGGGAGTTACTGTGCGCAGGTCCCTGAAGGTGGCGGGACATATTGAGAGTGGTTAACAAAGCATATGGGATCTTGGGCTTCATAAATAGAGGAAATAACAACAGAAAATGCTGGAAATACTCAGCAGGCCAGGCAGCATCCGTGGAGAGAGAAACAGAGTTAACGTTTCAGGTCTGGGACCCTTCATCAGAACTGGAAAAAGCTGGAGATGTAACAGATATTAAGCAGGTGCAGGGACAGGGGGCGGGGGGGGGGGTTAGGAGGGGAGGAAGAAATAGAAAGAACATCCTGTACTTTTGTAAGAGGCAGGAAAGATAAAATGTTGCAAATGGGAGTGGCAAAAATCATACTGCATGAAGAATGAGGTCAGGGATAATTATCTGAAATTGTTGAACTCAATGTTGAGTCTGGCAGGCTGCAAAGTGCCCAATCGAAAGATGAGGTGATGTTCATCGAGCTTACATTGAGCTTCATTGCAGCAATGCAATAGGCCGAGGACAGAGAGATCAGAGTGGGAGTGAAGCGGTGAATTAAAGTGACAGGCGACCGGAAGCTCAGGGTCACCCGTACGGACTGAACGGAGGTGTTCCGCAAAGCGGTCACCCAATCTGAATTTGGTCTCGCCAATGTAGAGGAGACCGCATCGTGAGCAGCGAATACAGTATATTAAATTGCAAGAAGTACACGTAAATCGCTGTTACACCTGGAAGGGGTGCTTGGGGCCCTGGACAGTGGGAAGGGAGGAGGTAAAAGGGCATGTGTTGCATCTCCTGCGCTTGCATGGGAAGGTGCCAGGTGAAGGAGGTGGTATTGAGTACAAAAGTAGAGAAGTTATGCTGAACCTTTATAAAGCGCTGGTTAGGCCACAACTGGAGTATTGCGTCCAGTTCTGGTCACCACGCTTTAGGAAGGATGTGAAGGCCCTCGAGAGGGTGCAGAGGTGATTTACCAGAATGGTTCCGGGGATGGAGGATCTTAGCTACAAGGACAGGTTGGAGAAGCTGGATTTGTTTTCATTAGAGCAAAGGAGGTTGAGGGGTGATTTGATCGAGGTGTACAAGATTATGACAGGTTTGGATAGGCTAGACAGGGAAAGGCTGTTCCCACTAGTTGATGGTACAAGGACTAGGGGACACAGAGTTAAGGTTTTGGGCAAGAGATACAGGGGGGATGTGAGGGAAAACTTTTTTACGCAGCGAGTGGCGAGGACCTGGAACTCGCTGCCGACGGAAGTGGTGGAAGCGGAGACACTCAATGTTTTCAAGGGGAGACTGGATAGGCACTTGAGGGAAATAAACTTGCAGGGCTACGGGGATAGAGCGGGGGAGTGGGACTGACTGGATTGCCCTACAGAGAGCCGGCACGGACTCGATGGGCCGAATGGCCTCCTTCTGTGCCGTTATGACTCTGTGACTCTCTGGGGTCCAACCAGGGCTTTGTATAGCTGTAGCTTATAAGGAGAAACTGTTTCCAGTGGCAGGAGGGTCGGTAACCAGAGGACACAGATATAAGGTCATTGACAAAAGAACCAGAGGCGAGGTGAGGAGAATTTTATTGACGCAGCGAGTTGTTGTGATCTGGAATGCGCTGCCTGAAAGGGCGGTGGAAGCAGAGTCAATAATAACCTTCACTGGGGAATTGGATAAATACTTGAAGGGGAAACATTTTCAGGGCTATGGGGAAAGAGCAGGGGAGTGGGACTAAATGGAGAGCTCGTTCAAAGAGCCGGCACAGGCACGATGGGCTGAATGGCCTCCTTCTGTGCTGTATGATTCTAGGAGCCACTCCTAGAGTGGAGGGGTGCCCGCAGGGATCGCTTGGCAGGAAATTGGGAGGAGGTGGTTCACACGCAGACAGCACCTGATTTCGAGACGCTGTCCTTTTAAAATTGGTCCTCCACAGGCAAGGAGGGACTCAGTCCCTTTAATGAAAATCACATTGAAAAGGAGAGTCCCTGTCCCTTTAAGAGCCCTCCGCCCACCATTCCCACCTTTTTCGCAAAGTCTTTGAAATTAATAATAAAACTTCATGCAGAAAAAATGTGAGTGTGGGTCTGACTGTATTTTAGTGAGTATCTGTGTCTGTCTGACTGTATGTGTGTGTGTCTGTGTAGAATGATACAGTACTGAAGGAGGCCATTCGGCCCATCGTGCCTGTGCCGGCTCTTTGAAAGAGCGATCCAATTAATCCCACTCCCCCTGCTCTTTCCCCAAAGCCCTGTAAATGTTTTCCCTTCAAGTATTTATCTCAATCTCTTTTGAATTATAATATTGAATCTGCTTCCACCGCCCTTTCAGGCAGCGCATTCCAGATCACAACAACTTGGTGTAAAAATCTGTTTCCTCATGTCACCTCTGGTTCTTTTGCCAATCACCTTAAATCTGGTTTCTGTCCCTTCAGCCACTGGAAACGGTTTCTCCTTATTTACTCTCTCAAAATCCATCCTGATTTTGAACAACTCTATCAAATCTCCTCTTAATCTTCTTTGCTTAAGGAGAACAACCCCAGCTTCTCCCGTCTCTCCACGTAACTCAAGTCCCTCATCCCTGGTCCCATTCTCGTCAATTTCTTCTGCACCCTCTAAGGCCTTGACATCCTTCCTAAAGTGTGGTGCCCAGCGGAAGCCTAGCCAGTGTTTTATAAAGGCTTAGCATAACCTGCTTGCTTTTGTACTCTATTCCTCTATTAATAAAGTCAAGGATCCTGTATGCTTTTTTAACAGCCTTCTCAACTTGTCCTGCCACCTTCTAAGATTTGTGTACATACACCCCGAGGCCTCTCTGTTCCTGCACCCTCTTTAAAACTGGACCATTTAGTTTATATTGCCTCTCCTCATTCTTCCTACCAAAATGAATCACTTCACACTTCTCTACATTAAATTTAATCTGCCACGTTTCTGCCCATTTCACCAGTCTGGCTACATCCTCCTGAATTCTGTTACTATCCTCATTGTTTGCTACATTTCCGAGTATCGTGTCATCTGTAAATTTTGAAATTTTGCCCTGGATCCCCAAGTCCAGGTCATTAATATATATAAAAAAAAAGCAGTGGTCCGAATCAATGTTCACGTTAAGTTGCGCGGCCACGCAGCGGTCTGGAGGTCCCGCGCAGCCGGCTCACCGCACTATAAATGGATTAAACGCGCATGCGCGGAAATTTGAATGGGCCGTGCAGCCCGTTAAAGGGGCCATGCACCTCAAAAGAAATTAGAGGGGACATTGGTCCTAATACCGACGCCTGGGGAACATCACTGTTTACCTCCCTCCAGTCTGAAAAGCAACCGTTCACCACTACTCTCTGCTTTCTGTCCCTTGGCAGAAAATTGGGAGGGGGCGAGTGCAAACAGCACCTGATTTCTCGCCAAGCACTCACGGGAGCAGGGGATTAGCCCTACTTTAAATGTCAGTCTCTTACATATATACATTATATAAAAAGGGAGACGCTGTCCCTTTAAAATCGGTCATCCATGGGGACGCGGTCCCTTTAATGAAAACCTCAGAAAAAGAGAGCGCCTGTCCCTTTAAGAGAACCCCCACCACTCCCATATTTCTCTTAATAAAGTGAAATGAATAATTAAAAACCCAGAAAATTAATATTTAAAAAATTAATTAAGGGAGAAGAAGTATTTTTACTCACATTTGCTCCACAGGGTTTCTTGTTTCTGTTTCATCAATTTAAAAACAAACTGCTTTTTTTATGATCAGCCATGATCGCATTGAATGGCGGAGCAGGCTCGAGGGGCCGAATGGCCTACTCCTGCTCCTATCTTCAATGTTTCTATGTTTAAAACAAATATCTTCTGTAAAATAAAATTAGTTTGAGCTGTAAAATGTGAAAAGAACATTAAAAACAAACTTTCCCAGGATCACAGATTCTGACCAGGCCGCTTTACAAAATGGCGGCGGGCCGATCCCAGGTCCCGCCTCCCCCTTCGCCGCGATTGGTTGGAGGACCAAAGCACCTCGGTCGGTCCTCCAGACTCCGCCTCCCCTCGCTCATTGGTGGAGAGCTCAGTGTCAGTCAGTGCACGCCGGCGACGTCGTGACGTTGCAGGGTGGGCGGTTGGAGCAGGCGGGAAATTAAATCAATTTAAATTAAATCTCCCGTCAGTCTCCTCTGTCACAATCAGCTGGCGCAAGTCCCGCCCCTCGGGCTCCCTGATTGGTTGGAGGACCCGCCGCTGGCTCGCTCCTCCAGCCCCGCCCCGCTCGCTCCCTATTGGTCGGAAGCTCCCGTCAATCAGGCCCTGGGCCCGGGTCCTATCTTCTATGTACTTTCAGTGATGACTTTTATAAACTGGTTTTGCAGGAAATTAGAAGAGGAGGGGAGAGATTTGAAGACACTCGGTCCCTTTGTGACTCTAAAGTTGCAGCTGACCCCGCGCATGCGCCCCATGGCCCCGCCCTCCCCTGCTCCACAGGCGCCCGGCCCGCACCGCGCATGCTCAGCACACACCCTGGGCCCCTGTCAATCATCCTCCCCCTCTGAACAGGCCCCGCCCCCTCCCCCTACTCCACATGCGCCACCGGTCCCAGCTCCCGAAGTTGAGCCGCTACCGCGCCTGCGCAGGGCCTCGGATTCTGGGTCGGCCCGGGCAACCGCGAGAGTCCGGATCACCGGCGGAAAGTGAATTTTATGAAGGTTTTTTTTTATATAGCGGAGAGAAGCGCGGGCGGGGAGATAAATAAAAAGAAAATACAAACCGCACCGTCCCAGCGCCCTCCCGGCACCGAGCGGAGCGGATTGAGTGGCCGCAGCCTCTTCTCGGAATGGCCTCTTCCTGTGATGACGTCACAATCGGGCCACAGCCTCAGCGCCTGGGAGGAAGGTCCCGCCCCCTTACCGCGCCGCCATTAGTTGGAGGACCAGGCCGCCCAGTTCAGTCCTCCCAGCTCAGCCCTCTTCCTATTGGTCAGCGCTCCCGTCAGTCAGAATCACATTGTTCCGGCTCACTCCGCGCGGATGAAACCGCTCTGTTCGGTGTCCACGGAGGTCCCGCCCGCCCGACTCTCAGGTTTGCTTTTTCTGGTATTTTTCTTTATAATCTCGCTCTCCGCTCCCCCTTCACCTCGATTTAAATCGATTCCCCAGCACTTTACTTTACCCCGGCCGCTGATTCCGCCTCTTCCCCGGGCCAACTTCCGTCTTCTCCTCAGAGGCCCCGCGCAGGCGCACTGGCAGCCTCGTTTTGTGTTGGGGCCAAATGAGCATGCGCGGCCCCGCCTCTCCACATTTAAAGGGACACCCATCCACACACAGAATCCCCACAGTGCAGATAGAGGCCACCGACACATATCCCACCCTATCCCCGTAACCCCACGTATTTAATCCCCTAACACGAAGGGTCAATTTATCATAGCCAAATCAACCGAACCCACACATCTTTGGACTGTGGGAGGAAACCGGAGCACCCGGAGGAAACCCACGCAGACACAGGGAGAATGTGCAAACTCCACACCCACACCCTGCACATTTAAAGGGACACACACCCCCTCCACATTTAAAGGGACACCCACCGCCTCCACATTTAAAGGGACATCCACCCCGCCACATTTAAAGGGACACCCACCTCCTCCACATTTAAAGGGACTCCCTCCCCCCATCTCATGTCCTCTACTGTGGAGGAGGAATTCCTTGAGTGTTTACGGGATGGTTTCCTGGACCAATATGACGAGGGAACCAACCAGAGATCAGGCCATCTTAGACTGGGTATTATGTAACGAGAAAGGATTAATTAGCAATCTTGTTGCATGAGGCCCCTTGGGTTGGAGTGATCATAATATGATTGAATTAGCACTGTTGCCTCACAGCGCCAAGGACCCGGGTTCAAATCCGGCCTCGGGTGACTGCCTGTGTGGAGTTTGCACATTCTCTCCGTGTTTGCGTGGGTTTTCTCCGGGTGCTCCGGTTTCCTCCCACAGTCCAAAGATGTGCGGGTTAGGTTGATTGGCTATGATAAAAATTGGCCCTTAGTGTTAGGGGGGATTAAATACGTGGGGTTACGGGGATAGGGCTTGCGTGGGATGGCTGTCGGTGTAGGGACCGGGTGGTAGGGTTTGGATGATCAGCCATGATCTCGTTGAATGGCGGAGCAGGCTCGAAGGGCCGAATGGCCTGCTCCTGCTCCTATCTTCTATGTTTCTATGTTTCATTAAGATGGAGAATGAAGTTGTTGACTCAGAGATTAGGGTCCTAAATTTAAATAAAGGAAACTACGATGGTCTGAGGAGCAAGTTGGGTAGGATTGATTGGGGAATGTCACTCAAAGGGTTGACGATGGACAGGCAATGGCAAACATTCAAAGACCGCATGGATGAACTACAGAATTTGTTCATCCCAGTTTGGCATAAAAATAAAACAAAAGAGGTGACTCAACCGTGGCTAACAAGGGAAATTAGGGATAGCATAAGATCCAAGGAGAGGACATATAAATTGGCCAGAAAAAGCAGTAAACCTGAGGATTGGGAGCAGTTTAGGATTCAACAAAGGAGGACAAAGGGATTAATTAAGAAGGGGAAAATAGAATATGAGAGTAAGTTTGCAGGGAAAATAGAATATGAGAGTAAGTTTGCAGGGAACATAAAAACTGACTGTAAAAGCTTTTATAGATATGTGAAGAGAAAAAGAACATAAGAAGTAGGAGCAGAAGTAGACCATATGGCCCCTCGGGCCTGCTCCACCATTCAATAGGATCATGGCTGATCTGAACCTAAACTCACGTCCACTTCCCTGCCCGCTCCCCGTAACCCCTAATTCCCTTATCAGTTAGGAAACTGTCTATCTCCGTTTAAAATTTATTTAATGTCGCAGTTTCCACAGCCATCTGAGGTAGCAAATTCCATAGATTTACCACCCTCTGAGTGAAGAAGTTTCTCCTCATCTCAGTTTTGAAACGGCAGCCCCTTATTCTAAGATTATGCCCCCTAGTTCTAGTCTCACCCATCAGTGGAAACATCATCCCCGCATCCACCCGATCAAGCCCCCTCACAATCTTATATGTTTTGATAATATCGCCTCTCATTCTTCTGAATTCCAATGAGTAGAGTCCCAACCTACTCAACCTTTCCTCATAAGTCAACCCCCTCATCTCCGGAATCAACCGAGTGAACCTTCTCTGAACTGCCTCGAGAGCAAGTATATCTTTTCTTAAATATGTAAACCAAAACTGTACGCAATATTCCAGGTGTGGCCTCACCAGTCCCCTGTATAACTGAAGCAAGACTTCCCTGCTTTTATACTCTATCCCCCTTGCAATAAAAGCCAAGATTCCATTGGCCTTCCTGATCACCTGCTGTACCTGCATACTAACCTTCTGTGTTTCATGCACCAGGACCCCCAGATCCCTTTGTACTGTAGCACTTTGCAGTTTCTCTCCATTTAGATAATAACTTGCTCTTTGATTTTTTCTGCCAAAGTGCATAACCTCCCACTTTCCAACATTATATTCCATCTGCCAAATTTCTGCCCACTCACTTAGCCTGTCTATGTCCTTTTGCAGGTTTTTTCTGTCCTCCTCACTCACTGCTTTCCCTCCCATCTTTGTATCGTCGGCAAACTTGGATATGTTGCACTCGGTCCCCTCCTCCAAATCGTTAATATAGATTGTAAAGAGTTGGGGTCCCAGCACTGACCCCTGCGGAACACCACTAGTTACTGATTGCCAACCCGAGAATGAACCATTTATTCCAACTCTCTGTTTTCTGTTAGATGGCCAATCTTCCACCCATGCCAGTATATTACCCCCAATCCCATGATTTTTTATCTTGTGCAGTAATCTTTTGTGTGGCACCTTGTCAAATGCCTTTTGGAAGTCCAAATACACCACATCCACTGGTTCCCCTTTATCCACCCTGTTTGTTACATCCTCAAAGAATTCGAGCAAATTTGTCAAACATGACTTCCCCTTTATAAAACCATGCTGACTCTGTCCGATTAAATTATGCTTATCCAAATGTCCTGTTACTGCTTCCTTAATAATGGACTCCAACATTTTACCAACCACAGATGTTAGGCTAACTGGTGAATAGTTTCCAACCTTTTGTCTACCTCCCTTTTTAAATAAGGGCGTTACATTAGCAGTTTTCCAATCTGCTGGGACTTTGCCTGAATCTAGGGAGTTTTGGAAAATTACCACCAATGCATCCGCAATCCCCACCGCTACCTGTCTCAAGACCCTAGGATGTAAGCCATCAGGTCCAGGGGATTTATCCGCCTTAAGTCCCATTATCTTACCGAGTACCATCTCCTGAGTGATTTTAATCGTGTTTAGCTCCTCCCCCCCATAGCCCCCTGTTTCTCCAATGTTGGGATATTTTTAGTGTCGTCTACTGTAAAGACTGATACAAAATATTTGTTCAGCGTTTTTGCCATCTCCATGTTCCCCACTACTAACTTCCCAGTCTCGTCCTCTCAGGGACCAACATTCACTTTAGCCACCCTTTTTCTTTTTATATAACTGTAGAAACTCTTGCTATCTGTTTTTATATTTTTTGCTAGTTTACTTTCATAATCTATCTTCCCTTTCTTAATTAATGTTTTAGTTATTCTTTGCTGGCTTTTAAATACTTCCCAATCTTCTATCCTCCCACTAGATTTGGCTACTTTATATGCCCTTGTTTTCAGTCGGATACTATCCTTTATTACTTTATTGGCCACGGATGGCTGTCTTTTCTTTTACACCCCTTTTTCCTCAGTGGAATATATTCTTCTTGAAAGTTGTGAAATATCTCCTTGAATGTACACCACTGCTCATGTACCGTCTTACACCTTAATCTATTTTCCCAGTCCACTTTAGTCAACTCTGCTCTCATACCTTCATAGCCTCCTTTATTTAAGCTTAGTATGCTGGTTTGAGATCCAACTCTCTCACCCTCCAACTGAATTTGGAATTCAACCATGTTATGGTCACTCATTCCAAGGGGATCCTTTACTAGGACATTTTTTATTAATCCTGTCTCATTACACAGGACCAGATCTAAGATTGCCTTGGACAGTGTAGAGGGAACTTTACTCTGTATCTAACCCGTGCTCTACCTGCCCTCATGAGCAAACTTGGCTAGGGTAAATAAAATCAGAGAGTTAAATGGGTGGCTCAAAGACTGGTGTCGGAGAAATGGGTTTTGCTTCTTGGGACACTGGCACCAGTATTGGGACAGGAGAGAGCTGTTCCGTTGGGACGGAGTTCACTTGGCCAGTGCTGGGACTAGAATCCTGGTGAATCAAATAACTAGGGCTGTAGAGAGGGCTTTAAACTAATTAGTGGCGGGGAGGTTTCAAGAGAGCCTGGTTGTTTGAGTAACATACTGCTCAAGGAACCCGTCCCTAATGCACTCTATGAACTCTTCCTCAAGGCTGCTCTGCCCAATTTGATTTGTCCAGTCAATATGAAAGTTAAAATCTCCCATGATTATAGCTGTTCCCTTATTACAAGCCCCAACTATTTCCTGATTTATACTCCGACCAATAGAGTTGCAACTGTTAGGAGGCCTATAGACTACGCCCACTCGTGACTTTTTCCCCTTATTATTCCTTATTTCCACCCAAACCGTTTCACTATCCTGATCCTTTGACCCAATATCATTTCTCACTATTGCAGTGATTCCATCCTTTATTAACACAGCCACCCCACCTCCTTTTCCTTCCTGGCTGTCCTTCCTAATAGTCAAATACCCCTCAATGTTTAGTTGCCAGTCATGGTCACCCTGCAGCCATGTCTCCGTAATGGCCACCAGATCATACCAATGTGTAGTTATTTGTACCGTCAACGCATCTATTTTGTTACGAATGCTGCGTGCTTTCAGATAAAGAACTTTAAAATATGTTTTGTGACAATTTATTCCTGCTTTTACCCCCTTTACAACTTTACCTTTATCTTTATATATTCTGTCCCTTCCTGACACGCTCTGGTTTTTAATTCCTCCACTGCTACCTTGCTCTATTGCCTTCTCCGCTGACATTTTTATTTTTCGCTCTCTTGAAACCTCCCCCCCACTAATTAGTTTAAAGCCCTCTCTACAGCCCTAGTTATTCGATTCACCAGGATTCTAGTCCCAACACTGGCCAAGTGAACTCCGTCCCAACGGAACAGCTCTCTCCTGTCCCAGTACTGCTGCCAGTGTCCCAAGAAGCAAAACCCATTTCTCCCACACCAGTCTTTGAGCCACGCATTTAACTCTCTGATTTTATTTACCCTAGCCAAATTTGCTCATGAGGGCAGGTAGAGCATGGGTTAGATAGAGAGTAAATCTCACTCTACACTGTCCCATCAAACACTCCCAGGGCAGGTACAGCACGGGTTAGATACAGCGTAAAGCTTCTTGTACACTGTCCCATCAAACGCTCCCAAGGCAGGTACAGCATGGGTTAGATAGAGAGTAAATCTCACTCTACACTGTCCCATCAAACACTCCCAGGGCAGGTACAACACGGGTTAGATACAGAGTAAAGCTTCTTGTACACTGTCCCATCAAACGCTCCCAAGGCAGGTAGAGCACGGGTTAGATAGAGAGTAAATCTCCCTCTACACTGTCCCATCAAACACTCCCAGGGCAGGTACAGCATGGGTTTGATACAGAGTAAAGCTTCTTGTACACTGTCCCATCAAACGCTCCCAAGGCAGGTACAGCACGGGTTAGATACAGAGTAAAGCTCCCTCTACACTGTCCCATCAAACACTCCCAGGGCAGGTACAGCATGGGTTAGATACAGAGTAAAGCTCCCTCTACACTGTCCCATCAAACACTCCCAGGGCAGGTACAGCATGGGTTAGATACAGAGTAAAGCTCCCTCTACACTGTCCCATCAAACACTCCCAGGGCAGGTACAGCACGGG
This sequence comes from Somniosus microcephalus, assembly GCF_052327205.1. Classification (NCBI taxonomy): domain Eukaryota; kingdom Metazoa; phylum Chordata; class Chondrichthyes; order Squaliformes; family Somniosidae; genus Somniosus; species Somniosus microcephalus. The sequence continues at coordinate 701,535 of NW_028225251.1, forward strand.
TTAGATACAGAGTAAAGCTCCCTCTACACTGTCCCATCAAACACTCCCAGGGCAGGTACAGCATGGGTTTGATACAGAGTAAAGCTCCCTCTACACTGTCCCATCAAACACTCCCAGGGCAGGTACAGCACGGGTTAGATACAGAGTAAAGCTCCCTCTACACTGTCCCATCAAACACTCCCAGAGCAGGTACAGCACAGGTTAGACACAGAGTAAAGCTCCCTCCACACTGTCCCATCAAACACTCCCAGGGCAGGTACAGCACGGGTTAGATACAGAGTAAAGCTCCCTCTACACTGTCCCATCAAACACTCCCAGGGCAGGTGCAGCACGGGTTATATACAGAGGAAAACTCCCTCTACACTGTCCCATCACACACTCCCAGGGCAGGTACAGCACGGGTTAGATACAGAGTAAAGCTCCCTCTACATTGTCCCATCAAACACTCCCAGGGCAGGTACAGCACAGGTTAGATACAGAGTAAAGCTCCCTCTACACTGTCCCATCACACACTCCCAGGGCAGGTACAGCACAGTTTAGATACAGAGTAAAGCTACCTCTACACTGTCCCATCACACACTCCCAGGGCAGGTACAGCACGGGTTAGATACAGAGTAAAGCTCCCTCTACACTGTCCCATCAAACACTCCCAGGGCAGGTGCAGCACGGGTTATATACAGAGTAAAACTCCCTCTACACTGTCCCATCATACACTCCCAGGGCAGGTACAGCACGGGTTAGATACAGAGTAAAGCTCCCTCTACATTGTCCCATCAAACACTCCCAGGGCAGGTACAGCACAGGTTAGATACAGAGTAAAGCTCCCTCTACACTGTCCCATCAAACACTCCCAGGGCAGGTCCAGCACGGGTTAGATACAGAGTGTCAGCCGTGCCTCAGGCGGCAGCACTCTCTCCTCTGAGTCAGAAGGTTGTGGGTTGAAGTCCCACTCCAGAGACTCGAGTCTAAAACTCTGTGCTGCCCCTCCAGTGCAGTGCTGAGGGAGTAAAGCCCAGTGCAGAGTAAAGTTCCCTCTGCACTGCTCCACTAACAGGCCTGAGCCCCAAACTCAGAAGAGCGCCCTCTGCTGCATTCCACTTGTCTCAGCAGCGGGAGAAGCAGGCGGCGGAAGTCCCGCCCCTCGGACACCCCGATTGGTTGGAGGACCTGCCGCCACCTCAGTCCTCCAAGCTCCGCCCGCTCTCTCCCTATTGGTCGGAGCTCCCGTCAGTCACCGCCGTGGAGTTGGTGACGTGCCCCAGTCCGGCTCCCTGCAGAAGACAAGGGGCTGCGGCGGCTCAATCCGCTCCGCTCGGTGCCGGGAGGGCGCTGGGATGGTGCGGTTTGTATTTTCTTTTTATTTATCTCCCCGCCTGCGCTTCTCTCCGCTATATATAAAAAACCCTGATAAAACTCACTTTCCGCCGGTGATCCGGACTCTCGCGGTTGCCCGGGCCTTCCCCAGAATGCGAGGCCCTGCGCAGGCGTGGTAACGGCTCATCCTCGGGAGCGGGGCCCGGCGGCGCATGCGGAGTAGGGGGAGGGGGCAGGGCCTGTTCAGAGCCCGCGCTCACCTTGGAGCGGCGCATGCGGTGCAGGGGGAGGGGCCTGTTCAGAGCCTGCGCTCACCTTGGAGCGGTGCATGCGGAGTAGGGGGAGTGGGCGGGGCCTGTTCAGAGCCCGCGCTCACCTTGGAGCGGCGCATGCGGTGCAGGGGGAGGGGGCGGGGCCTCTTTAGAGCCTGCGCTCACCTTGGAGCGGCGCATGCGGAGTAGGGGGAGGGGCCTGTTCAGAGCCTGCGCTCACCTTGGAGCGGTGCATGCGGAGTAGGGGGAGTGGGCGGGGCCTGTTCAGAGCCCGCCCTCACCTTGGAGCGGCGCATGCGGAGTCGTGGGAGGGGGCGGGGCCTGTTCAGAGCCCGCGCTCACCTTGGAGCGGCGCATGCGGAGTCGTGGGAGGGGGCGGGGCATGTTTAGAGCCCGCGCTCACTTTGGAGTGGCGCATGCAGAGTAGGGGGAGGGGGCGGGGCCTGTTCAGAGCCCACGCTCACCTTGGAGCAGCGCATGCGGAGTAGGGGGAGGGGGTGGGGCCTGTTCAAAACCCGCGCTCAGCTTGGAGCGGCACATGCGGAGTAGGTGGTGGGGGCGGGGCCTGTTCAGAGCCCGCGCTCACCTTGGAGTGGCGCCTGCCGTGTAGGGGGAGGGGCGGGGCCTGTTCAGAGCCCACGCTCACTTTGGAGAGACGCATGCGAAGTAGGGGGATGGGGCGGGGCCTGTTCAGAGCCCGCGCTCACCTTGGAGCGGCGCATGCGGAGTAGAGGAGGGGTTGGGGCCTGTTCAGAGCCTGCGCTCACCTTGGAGCGGCGCATGTGGAGTAGGGGATCGGGGCGGGGCCTGTTCAGAGCCTGCGCTCACCTTGGAGCGGCGCATGTGGAGTAAGGGAGGGGGTGCGGCCTGTTCAGAGCCTGCGCTCAGCTTGGAGTGGCGCATGCGGAGTAGGGGGTGGGGCGGGGCCTGTTCAGAGCACGCGCTCACCTTGGAGCGGCGCATGCAGTGTAGGGGGAGGGGCGGGGCCTGTTCAGAGCCCTCGCTCACTTTGGAGAGGCGTAGGGGGATGGGGCGGGGCCTGTTCAGAGCCCGCGCTCACCTTGGAGCGGCGCATGCGGAGTAGGGGAGGGGGTGGGGCCTGTTCAGAGCCTGCGCTCACCTTGGAGCGGCGCATGCGGAGTAGGGGGTGGGGGCGGGGCCTTTTCAGAGCTTGCGCTCACCTTGGAGAGGCGTAGGGGGATGGGGCGGGGCCTTTTCAGAGCCTGCGCTCACCTTGGAGAGGCGTACGGGAGGGGGTGGGGCCTGTTCAGAGCCCGCGCTCACCTTGGAGCGGCGCATGCAGAGTAGGGGGAGGGGGCAGGGCCTGTTCAGAGCCTGCGCTCACCTTGGAGCGGCGCATGCGGAGTAGGGGGAGGGGGCGGGGCCTGTTCAGAGCTCACCTCCAACAATGGGAACAACAACAACCTGTATTTCTATAGCGCCTTTAACGTAGGAAATCGTCCCAAGGCGCTGCACAGGAGTATTGTAAGACATTGAAAAATGTGACCCCGAGCCACAGAAGGAGAAATTAGGGCAGATGGTCAAAAGCTTGGTCACAGAGGTGGGTTTTGAACAGCCATGATCTCATTGAATGGCGGAGCAGGCTCGAGGGGCCGAATGGCCGACTCCTGCTCCTATTTTCTATGAAAGAGAGGCGGAGAGGTTCAGGGAGGGAATTCCAGAGCTTCGGGCCGAGGCAACAGAAGACACGGCCACTGATGCTGCAGCGATTATAATCAGGGATGCTCAAGAGGGCAGAATTGGAGGAACGCAGATGTCTCAGGGGGGAAGAGGTTGTTTTCTTTGGAACCGAGGAGGCTGAGGGGAGACCTGATTGAGGTGTATAAAATTCTGAGGTGCCGAGATAGGAAGGACCTATTTCCCTTGGCAGAGGGGTCCACAACCAGGGGTCGTAGATTTAAAGAAATTGGTCGGAGTCTTAGAGGGGAGTTGAGGAGAAATGTTTTCACCCAGAGGGTGGTGGGGGTCTGGAACTCACTGCCTGACAGGGTGGTAGAGGCAGAAACTCTCATCACATTTAAAAAGTACTTGGATGTGCACTTGAAGTGCCATAACCTACAAGACTACGGACCAAGTGCTGGAAAGTGGGATTAGTGTGGATAGCACTTAATTGGCCGGCATGGACAAGATGGGCCGAATGGCCTCCTTCTGTGCCGTAATTTTTCTGTGATTCTATCGCGGGCGGCGGGTGGTTGTGAGGCTGAAGGGAATAACTAAGATAGGGAGGGGCGAGGCCATGGAGGGATTTGAAAACAAGGATGAGAATTTTGAAATCGAAACACTGCTTAACCGGGAGCCAATGTAGGTCAGCGAGCACAGGGGTGATGGGTGAACGGGACTTGGCGTTGAGTTACGACACGGGTAGTTTTGGATCACCTCAAGTTTACATAGGGTAGAATGTGGGAGGCCAGCCAGGAGTGCGTTGGAATAGTCGAATCTCGAGGTAATAAAGGCCCGGGTGAGGGTTTCAGCAGCGGATGAGCTGAGGTAAGGGCGGAGACGGGCCATGTTACCGAGGTGGAAATAGGCGGTCTTTGTTATGCTGCGGATATGTGTTCGGAAGCTCATTTCAGGGTCAGATATGACACCGAGGTTGTGAACAGTGTGGTTCAGCCTCAGAGAGATGTTAGGGAGAGGGATGGAGTCAGTGGCTAGGGACCGAAAACAATTGCTTCAGTCTTCCCAATATTTAATTGGAGAAAATTTCTGCTCACCCAGAACTGGATTAGAGATCGTGGAGGGGTCGTGAGAAGTGGTGGTGAGGTAGAGCTGGGTGTCATCAGCGTACATGTGGAAACTGACGCTGTGTTTTCAGATGTCACCAAGGGGCAGCATTTAGATGAGAAATAGGAGGGGCCCAAGGATAGATCCTTGGGGGACACCAGAGGTAACGATGCGGGAGCGGGAAGAGAAGCCATTGCAGGTGATTCTGTGGCTACGATTCGATAGATAAGAATGGAACCAGGCGAGTGCAGTCCCACCCAGCTGGATGATGGTGGAGAGGCATTGGAGAAGGATGGAGTGGTCAACCGTGTCAAAGACTGCAGACAAGTCACGAAGGATGAGGAGGGATAGTTTACCTTTGTCACAGTCACAAAGGATGTCATTTGATGAGACTTTGATGAGACTTGATTTGACTTCAGGGCCAAGTCAGTGAGGTGGATTGGGCTGTTTCTGGCCCGCTGGTTATTGTGGGCATGGCTGGACACCAGTGGGACCGGCTCTGCCCTGTTTGTTCTTTGAGGCAATATTAGCCAAATAAAATTCATGCTTCCCCCTTACCCTTTCTACACTCCTTTTACAGGGTTTTAGAAGTGGAGCATTTACAGACAGGAAGCTCAAACCAAACATCACATCAAATTCTGACAGAGCTACGCGATTCATCAGGACCTGATTCAATCGCTCCTTGAATCTGCTGGCACCCCTGTGAGTTCACACTGATTAGAGACCGTTTAAATGTTCTGAAAGAGCTTCAAAATCTACAAATACCTGAAGCGACACCAGTGCCTACACACTGGGGGAAACCCGGGCCCCGTGTGTGGAAGGGAGTCACTCAGCCATCCACTTCGATGATACACCAGCAAGTTCACATGAGGGAGAGATCTTTAACCCGCTCCGTGTGTGGGAAGGGATTAATTGCACCCTCCATGCTGCTGAGACACCAGCTTGTCCACACCGATGGGAGACCTTTGACCTGCTCCGTGTTTTTGAAGTGATTCTCTCATTCTTCCACCCTCCTGAGACACCAGCTTGTTCACAGTGATGAGATTAAATGTTCTGTCTGTGGGAAGAGATTTAAAAGGTCCCAGGATCTGAAGAGACACCAGCTGGAGAGAGCAGGAGAGATTCTGTTCACCTGTTCCGTGTGTGGGAAGAGATTCACTCGGTCCTCGAATCTGCTGGCACACCAGCGAGTTCACACTGGGGAGAGGCCGGTGAAACATTCCAACTGTGGGAAAAGCTTTCAAATGTCCCAGGAGCTGAAGGGACACCAGCTGGAGAGAACAGGAGAGAGACGATTCACCTGCTCCGTGTGTGGGAAGGGATTCACTCGGTCATCCAACCTACTGACACACCAGCGATATCACACTGATGAGAGACCATTTAAATGTTCTGACTGTGGGAAGAGCTTTAAAACCTCTGGGGATCTGAAGCAACACCAGCAAGTTCACACCAATGAGAGACCGTTTACATGTTCTGTTTGTGGGATGAGCTTTAAAACCTCTGGGGATCTGAAGCAACACCAGCGAGTTCACACTGGGGAGAGGCCATTCACCTGCTCCGTGTGTGGGAAGGGATTCACTCAGTCATCAAGCCTGGTGAGACACCAGCAAGTTCACACTGATGAGAGACCATTTAAATGTTCTGACTGTAGTAAGAGCTTTAAATATTCGAAGAACCTGAAGAGACACCAGCTGGAAAAAAAAGGAAAGAGACTGTTTACCTGCTCCGTGTGTGGGAAAGGATTCACTCGGTCATCAGACCTACTGAGACACCAGCGAGTTCACATTGGTCTGTAGCGCAGGGCCCTGTAGACAGCTGGGGTTACATGAACATGGAATGGATGAATGTTTTATAAATTCTTGTACTGCTGTTTAATCTTTAAGACTGTTGTGCTGATGATTCCCTTCGATTGACTGTTCATGGTGTTCCATAGAATGTACAGCACAGAAACAGTCCATTCGGCCCAACTGGTCCATGCCGGGGTTTATGCTCCACACGAGCCTCCTCCGACATATCCTCCTATGTTTATCTGGCTTCTCCTTAAATACATCTATGTCGTTCACCTCAACTACTCCTTGTGGGAGTGAGTTCCACATTCTCATCACTCTCTGTGTAAAGAAGTTTCTCCTGAATTCCCTCCTGGATTTATCAGTGACTTTTATATTTAGAGCCACATAATTATGATGAGATTCTGTTAAGCTGACCAGTATTTTGTACTTTGTCTTTTTCTGATGAATGAAACATTACTGAGCCTCTGTACCCGTGTTATGCGATGAAGTGCCAGACAAGTGAAGGCACAACGTCTGGGTGTGAATCTAATAATAACCTCACGGACCATATAGGTGTGATAACCAGATGGGCTTGTGGTTATAGTCTGGTCACAGATGGACTAAATTCCCTGAATTAGCAGGAGTTCAGGAGGCGGTCAACAGACGGGTCCAAACAATCCCATTTCCTGAGCGGTAACCAAGCTTGTGTATAAGAACAGGCCACTTAAGCCGTTGTCAGTTGGAACAGACTCGAGAAGATCGCGCGTGAATCCACTGTACTTCTATTCTCCAGATTGAGGGAATTATCACCCGATCTGTGTTATGCAGCGATCTTAATAAAGTCTGGAGAGACAATTTGTGTTCTTGTGAGCTTGATTATCTGGTATCCGAAAACCTGGGACTCCCGATCATTAGAGTCAACCTCAGTGTGTGGAAAGGGATTCCCTGGTGTATCCCACCCGCTGACACACCAGTGTGTCCACAGTGTGACTGCGGTGGGTCGATTCCACTGTTTCCGATGCCTTTAATCACATCCAGGAGGGAACCATGTTAATTCAGGCAACTGGGGCTTGTTAATGTTAAGAGCCCCCAATAACTGGGCTGAACTTAAAGATTATTCCCTGTTCTCTCAGTACTAGTGATATAGAATCATAGAGCACAGTAGGATGCCTTTCGGCCCATCGTGCTGGTGCTGGCTCTCTGAAAGAGCGATGCAATTAGTCCCACTACCCTGCTCTTTCCCCACAGCCCTGCAAATTTCTGCTTTTAGTATATATCCAATTCCCTTTTGGAAGTTACGATTGAATCTGCTACCACCTCCCATTCAGGCAGTGCATTCCAGATCATCACAATTCGCTGTGTAAATAAAGTCTCCTCATTTCCTCTCTCGATTCTTTTGCCAATGATCTGAAATCTGTGTCCTCTCGTTACCGACACTCCTGCCAGTGACAACAGCTTCTCCTTGTTTGCTCGATCAAAACCTCTCATAATTTTGAGCACCTCGATCACAGCTCCACTTAACCGTCTCTGCTCCAAGTTACATTGCCGTTATTTTGTGAATTTTTGCTGTGATCGAGGTGCTGGATGTCCGTGCCTGGGGAATGGGACATTCTATCCTCGTGAGCACCGAGTGTCAGCATCCAGCAATCTCTGGTCAGGGACTGTCTTTTTAAACTGCCTCACTCGAGCTTTTTGACTCCCTGATTTCATTATTAATCATTTCAGAGTTTTTGCAGAGTGACCAAGGCTGAACAGCTAAATGTGAGGTATTATATTTTGGTAGGAAGAATGGGGAGGTCACTTATCACTTGGAGGGTGCGACTCGAGGTGGGGTAGAGGAACAAAGGGATCTCGGAGTACAAATACACAAATCACTAAAAGTTGCGACACAGGTTAGCAAGGCCATAAAAAAGCAAACCAAGCACTAGGGTTTATTTCTCGAGGGATAGAATTGAAAAGTAGTGAAGTTATGCTAAACCTGTATCGAACCTTGGTTAGACCACACTTAGAGTACTGCGTACAGTTCTGGTCGCCATATTATAAAAAGGATATAGAGGCACTGGAGAGGGTGCAGAGAAGATTTACAAGGATGATACCAGAAATGCGAGGGTATACATATCAGGAAAGGATGAACAGGCTGGGTCTCTTTTCTCTTGAAAACAGAAGGCTGAGGGGTGACCTAATAGAGGTCTTTAAAATTATGAAAAATGTTGATAGAGTGGATACAGAGGGAATGTTTCCACTTGTGGGGAAGAGCATAACTAGAGGCCTCAATATAAGATAGTCACCAAGAAATCCAATAGGGAATTCAGCAGAAACTTCTTTACCCAGAGAGTGGTGAGAATGTGGAACTCGCTGCCACAGGGAGTGGTTGAAGCGAATAGTATCGATGCATTTAAGGGGAGGCTAGACAAGCATATGGGGGAGAAGGGAATCGAGGGTTATGCTGATAGATTTAGATGAGGAAAGACGGGAGGAGGCTCGAGTGGAGCATAAACACCGGCATGGACTGGTTGGGCCGAATGGCCTGTTTCTGTGCCGTATATCCGATGTAATCCTATGTCAAGTATCCCAGCTGGCTTAGCTCCAGGCACTTTAGCTCAGTGGGCAGCACTCTCACCTCTGAGTCAGAAGGTCGTGGGTTCAAGTCCCAGTCCAGAGACTTGAGCATAAAAATCTAGGCTGACACTCCAGTACTGAGAGAGTGCTGCGCTGTCAGAGGTGCCATCTTTCAGATGAGATGTTAAACCGAGGCCCCCGTCTGCTCTTTCAGGTGGATGTAAAAGATCCCATGGCACTACATTGAAGAAGAGCAGGGGAGTTCTCCCCGGTGTCCTGGGGCCAATATTTATCCCTCAATCAACATCACTGAAATAGATTATCTGGTCATTGTCACATTGCTGTTTGTGAGAGCTTGCTGTGCGCCAATTGGCTGCTGCGTTTCCTACATTACAACAGTGACTACACTTCAGAAGTACTTCATTGGCTGTAAAGCACTCTGGGACGTCCTGAGGTTGTGAAAGGCGCTATATAAATGCAAGTCTTTCTTTCTCAGCAAGAGGGTGAGTGTCAGTGGTTGGAGGGAGGAGCTCAGTGTTGTCACTGGGTGGACACAGACAGATTGAAGCTAAAAGACAGAGAATGCTGAAGTTTGGAATGAGATGAGCCGTTTGCCTCGATAAGGGAGGTGGTTGCTAAGAGACCTACAGCGCTAATAACACTGCAAACTGCTCAGGCAGCAGACTTGTTGCAACATGTGAGGTCACGAGTGAGTTGGTGGACAGACAACAGAGACTTCCGCATTCCTGAGAGACAAACTGGTTCTGTAACCGGGAGAACAGGTTGAGGGAGTCACCCTATGTGGGACGGCTCGCCTGAGGTGTTAACACAGAGTCAGCTTGGGAATGGGATGATCAATGAATCATAGAATCAAAGAAATTTACAGCACACGAGGCCATTCGGCCCATCTTGTCCGTGCCGGCCGACAAAGAGCTATCCACCCTAATCCCACTTTCCAGCACTTGGTCCGTAGCCTTGTAGGTTACGGCACTTCAAGTGCATATCCAAGTACTTTTTAAATGTGATGAGGGTTTCTGCCTCTACCATCCTTTCAGGCAGTGAGTTCCAGACCCCCACCAACCCCTGGGTGAAAACATTTCTCCTCAAATCCCCTCTAAACTTCTGACCAACTACTTTAAATCTATGCCCCCTGGTTATTGACCCTTCTGCTAAGGGAAATAGGTCCTTCCTATCCACTCGATCTAGGCCCCACATAATTTTATACATCTTAATTAGGTCTCCCCTCAGCCTCCTCTGTTGCAAAGAAAACAACCCCAGCCTATCCAATCTTTCCTCATAGCTAAAATTCCCCAGCCTAGGCAACATCCTGCTAAATCTCCTTTGCACCCACTCTAGTGCAATCACATCCTTCCTGTAATGTGGTGACCAGAACTGCACGCAGTATTCTAGCTGTGACCTAACTAGTGTTTTATACAGTTCAAGCATAACCTCCCTGCTCTTATATTCTATGCCTCGGCTAATAAAGGCAAGTATCCCGTGTGCTGTCTTAACCACCTTATCTACCTGTCCTGCTACCTTCAGGGATCTGTGGACAGGCACTCCAAGGTCCCTCTGATCCTCTGCACTTCTCAGTGTCCTACCATTTATAGTGTATTCCCTTGCCTTGTTAGCCCTCCCCAAATACATTACCTCACACTTCTCCAGATTGAATTCCATTTGCCATGGTGTGGAGATGCCGATGTTGGACTGGGGTGGACAAATGTAAGAAGTTACACAACACCAGGTTATAGTCCAACAGCTTTATTTGAAATCACAAGCTTTCGGAGTGCTGCTCCTTCGTCAGGTGAAGTGAAGAGATGCATAAAGACACAGCTTATATAGTCAGAGAATAATGCCAGATGATTACAGGTAATCTTTCTAACTGCCATTTATCACAACTCGGCAGCCATGATCTCATTAAATGGCGGAGCAGGCTCGAAGGGCCGAATGGCCTACTCCTGCTCCTATCTTCTATGAATCAAAGGTGTGAATGGTGTCCAAACAGGTCAGTCAGGAAAACATTATATCAAAGAACAATGAGGTGGGGTCACAAGGGGTCAAATGTTGCAGATGCTGGGGTCTGTATGGAAAACAAAAAACAGACAAAAATCATTTTTTTTTGCTGGAAATCACATCAGGTCCAGTCGCATCTGTGTAGAGAGAACAAGCCAACGACGACTCGAGTCTGGATGACCCTACGTCAGGTGGGGTTACATGTAGCGTGACATGAACCCAAGATCCCAGTTGAGGCCGTCTTCATGAGTGCGGAACTTGGCTATCAGTTTCTGCTCGACGATTTGGCGTTGTCGTGTGTCTCGAAGGCCACCTTGGAGAATGCTTACCCGAAGATCGGAGGCTGAATGTCCTTGACTGCTGAAGTGTGCCCCGACTGGGAGGGAACACTCCTGCCTGGCGATTGTTGCGCAGTGTCCGTTCATCCGTTGTCGCAGTGTCTGCATGGTCTCGCCGATGTACCATGCTCCGGGGCATCCTTTCCTGCAACGTATGAGGTAGACAACGTTGGCCGAGTCACATGAGTATGTACCATGTACCTGGTGGGTGGTGTCCTCACGTGTGATGACGGTATCTGTGTTGATGATCTGGCATGTCTTGCAGAGGTTGCCGCGGCAGGGTTGTGTGTTGTCGTGGTCGCTGTTCTCCTGAAAGCTGGGTAATTTGCTGCGAAAGATCGTCTGTTTGAGGTTAGGCGGCTGTTTGAATGCGAGTCGTGGCGGCGTGGGGATGGCCTTAGCAAGGTGTTCGTCGTCATCGATGATATGTTGAAGGCTGCGAAGAACATGGCATAGTTTAACATCCCTGTAGCCTTAAGAAATATATCTAACTCCTTCTTGAATATATTTCATGAATTGGCCTCTACTGCCTTCTGTGGTAGAGAATTCCACAGGTTCAACACTCTCTGGGTGAAGAAATTCCTCCTCATCTGAGTCCTAAATGGCTTACCCCTTATCTTTAGACTGTGACCCCTGATTCTGGACTCCCCCACCATCGGGAACATCCTTCCTACATCTAGTGTCTAGTTCTGTTAGAATTTTATAAGTTTCAGTGAGATCCCCTCTCATTCTTCTAAACTCCAGCGAATATAAGCCCAGTTGACCCAATCTCTCCTCATACGTCATTCCTGCCATCCCAGGTATCAGTCTGGTGAATCTTCACTGCACTCCCTCCATGGCAGGAACATCCTTCCTCAGATAAGTCGACTAAAACTGCACACAATACTCAAGGTGTGGTCTCACCAAGGCCCTGTACAACTGCAGCAAGACGTCCTTGCTCCTGTACTCAAATCCTCTCGCTATGAAGGCCAACATACCATTTGCCTTCTTAACCGCCTGCTGCACCTGCATGCTTACCTTCAGCGACTGGTGCACAAGGACACCCAGGTCTCGTTGCACTTCCCCTTTTCCCAATCTATTGCCGTTCAGATAATAATCTGCCTTCCCGTCTTTGCCACCAAAGTGGATAAACTCGCATTTATCCACGTTATATTGCATCTGCCATGCTTCTGCCCAATCACCCAACCTGTCCCAAATCATACTGGAGTTTCTCAGCATCCTCCTCACAGCACACACGCCCACCCAGCTTTGTGTCATCTGCAAACTTGGAGCTATTACATCTAGTTCCCTCGTCTAGATCATTAATATATATTGTGAATAGCTGGGGTCCTAGGACTGATCCCTGCGGTACCCCACTAGTCACTGCCTGCCACTTGGAAAAAGTCGCGTTTATAGATAGGGCATTCTGGGTAACAACCACCGCCATTGTCTCGGTCGGCTGAGTAGCGCAGAGATACATTTGGAGCAAGCAATAGGAGGATGATGAGAAGATCAATGAAAGTTGATTCCTGTGATTTCAGATACCGGGATGAGCCGTGCGGCGTCCATTGGAGCAATGCTCGGATACACTCAGTGCATGGGCAACTAGCACAATTTTAGAAAGGGTTAGAAGATGAGATTAAATTGTTATAGTTTATTATTCTATTAAAAAAATTAAGTGGATGATTAGCATGGGTTAGATACAGATTAAGACTCCCTCCGCACTGTCCCATTAAAAACTCCCAGGACAGGTACAGCAGGGATGAGATACAGAATACAGCTCCCTTTACATTCATGGGATGTGGGCATCGCTGGCAAGGCCAGCATTTATTGCCCATCCCTAATTGCCCTTGAGCAGGTGGTGGTGAGCCGCCTTCTTGAACCGCTGCAGTCCTTGTGGTGAAGGTGCTCCCACAGTGTTGTTAGGGAGGGAGTTCCAGGATTTTGATCCAGTGACGACGAAGGATCGGCGATATATTTCCAAGTCAGGATGGTGTGTGACTTGGAGGGGAACTTACAGGTGGTGGTGTACCCATGCACCTGCTGCCTTCGTCCTTCTAAGTGGTAGAGGTCGTGGGTTTGGGAGGTGCTGCTGAAGAAGTCTTGGCGAGTTGCTGCAGTGCATCTTGTAGATGGTACACACTGCAGCCACAGTGCGCTGGTGGTGGAGGGAGTGAATATTTAAGGTGGTGGCTGGGGTGCCAATCAAGCGGGCTGCTTTATCCTGGATGGTGTTGTAAGAACCGGGTTTTTCTGGTCCTCTTCTTGAGTTCCGTAGTACGAAGAATTCCAGGCTCGAGGGTTCGGAGAGTTAAAACAACATCATTTTATTCATTACTGTCCGGAGTGGTCATACAGCATATCGACAATACATTCGTGTCCCGAGGGTCACCCCGGGTTAGACACGTGGTGCCAGCATTTATGTCCCCGGGAGATGTCTGACCCTCTTGATGTTCCACACGCCTTCTGGCTAAGAGAGAGAGAATACCGGTGATGTGCCTCAATAATTCCGAGACTCGATGTTAGCGAAACAAAACAAGGCTTTTATTAACTTAGAAAGTAACACGTAAGAGAGAGAGGTATCTTCCTTCTGGAGGCTGAGGCCAGACTGAGCTAGCTTACAAAAGGGGCCAGGTATGGGCGGAGCCCTACACACAGCACATTCCAGCACATTCCAATAAACAATACAATGAGGACTGGGGGAAGGGAAATGACACTGAAACCGACCACAGTCACAGGCAGTGATGAATGGAATATTTCATCACATTCACCCCTTCTATAGATTTAGTCTGTTCGGGGGTTTGATAGTCCTTTGCGACCGACGTGGCTGTTGTGGTGCTGCGGGTGTCGGCTGGGTGTCCCCGGTAGCCTCCTGGGTCTCTGCCGGGGGTGCCGCCAGGGTTGTTGAAGGGGTAGTTGGTGGGGGTGCCATTGGTCGATGTTCTTCCGGGGGTGATGAAAGAGTAGTGGGTGGGTAAGAGTTGCTGTGATCGTTGTTGCTGCTATTGCCGTGGTTGTTGTCGATGCCGGCTGGGGCGACGTCTTTTATGGACATGGTGTCCTCCCTTCCGTCGGCGTGCCGGACATATGCGTATTGGGGGTTGGCGTGGAGTAGGTGTACTGGCTCCACGAGAGGGTCCGTCTTGTGGCCCCTCACATGCCTTTGCACGAGTACCGGACCTGGGGTGGAGAGCCATGACGGCATGGATACGCCTGAGGTGGATTTCCGGGGAAAGACAAACATTCGTTCATGAGGCGTGGCATTAGTGGCTGTACACAATAGCGACCGTATCGAATGGAGCTCATCCGAGAGGACTTCCTGCCAGCGGGAGATAGGGAGGCCCTTGGTCCTTAGAGCTAGAGTGACTGCTTTCCATACTGTCCTGTTCTCTCGCTCCACTTGGCCGTTACCCCGGGGGTTGTAGCTGGTGGTACGGCTCATGGCGATCCCCTTGGACAGCATGTACTGGCGTAGCTCTTCACTCATGAAGGACGCCCCCCTATCCGCATGGATGTAGCTCGGCATACCGAACAGGCAGAACAGGCTGTTGAGGCATTTAATGACCGTGGCGCTGGTCATGTCTGGGCAGGGGAAGGCGAATGGGAACTGGGAGTATTCGTCCACAATGTTCAGGAAGTAAACATTGCGGTCGACGGACGGGAGGGGGCCCTTGAAATCTAAGCTGAGCCGCTCAAAGGGCCGTGTAGCTTTGATTAAGTGGGCTCTATCTGGGCGGTAGAACCGAGGCTTGCACTCAGCGCAAGTGTGGCAGTTCCTGGTCAGAGACCGAACTTCCTCAATCGAGTAGGGTAAGTTACGGGACTTTATGAAGTGGAACAGCCGCGTGACCCCTGGGTGGCAGAGGTCGTTGTGGAGGGTCTGTAGCCGATCCCCGGTGGCGCTGGCACACATCCCTCGTGAGAGGGCGTCAGGGGATTCGTTAAGGGCCCCTGGCCGGTAAATGATGTCGTACTCGAAGGTGGAGAGCTCGATCCGCCACCTAAGAATCTTATCATTTTTAATCTTCCCCCTCTGTTTATTATTGAACATAAACGCTACCGACCGCTGGTCGGTAAGTAGGGTGAAGCGTTTGCCGGCTAGGTAGTGGCGCCAGTGGCGCACTGCCTCCACGATGGCTTGGGCCTCCTTTTCCACGGAGGAGTGTCTGATCTCGGGCCCTTGGAGGGTCCTCGAGAAGAAAGCTACGGGCCGCCCCGCCTGGTTGAGGGTGGCCGCCAAGGCGAAGTCAGACGCATCACTTTCCACTTGAAATGGAGTGTTCTCGTCCACTGCCTGTAGCGTGGCCCGCTCAATATCCTGCTTAATGCTTTTGAAGGCGGCGTGGGCCTCAGCAGTGAGCGGAAAAGAGGATGCTTTCAAGAGGGGGCGGGCTTTGTCGGAGTAGTTGGGGACCCATTGGGAATAATAAGAAAATAACCCCAGGCACCTTTTCAGGGCTTTGGGAGTGTTGGGCAGGGGCAGCTCCCGTAGGGGGCGCAATCGGTCGGGGTCTGGTCCGATTTCCCCATTCTCCACCACGCTGCCTAGTATGCAGAGGCGCGTGGTGTTGAAAACGCACTTGTCCTCGTTGTAGGTGAGGTTGAGTTTTTGTGCGGTTTCCAGGAACCTCTCGAGGTTCGAGTCGTGATCCTGCTGATTGTGGCCGCAGATGGTGACATTGTCGAGGTAGGGGAAGGTTGCCTACAAGTGGTGGTCATCGACCATGCGGTCCATCTCCCTCTGAAAGACCGAGACCCCATTCGTCACCCCAAAGGGGACTCTGAGGAATTGGTAGAGGCGTCCGTTCGCCTCGAAGGCAGTGTACGGGTGGTCCTCTGGTCTGATAGGGAGCTGGTGGTACGCTGACTTGAGGTCGATGGTGGAGAACACCCGGTATTGGGCGATTTGGTTCACCATTTCTGATATGCGGGGTAGCGGGTAGGCGTCTAGTTGGGTGTACCTGTTGATCGTTTGACTATAGTCGATCACCATCCGTTTCTTCTCGCTACCCCTTACCACTACCACTTGGGCGCGCCACGGGCTGTTGCTGCATTCAATAATGCGCTCTTTCAGGAGCCTGTCTACCTCGGTCGCGATAAACCACCTGTCCTCCCAGCTGTACCTCCTGCTTTTGGTCGCTATTGGCCGGCAGTTAGGGGTAAGGTTCGCGAATAGCGAAGGCGGCTTTACCTTCAGGGTAGCCAGACCGCACACTGTGAGGGGCGGCTGGGACCCACCGTACTTGAGCGTGATGCTTTGGTGGTTGCACTGGAAATCCAGGCCCAAGATCACGCTCGCACATAGGTTCTTCATGATTAATACTTTAAAATTATCGTATACAGTTCCGTTAACGCCCAATTGTACCGTGCAGTAACCCAGAATGGTCGATGTCTGGGTTTTATCAGCCATAGAGATGGTACCCTGAGCAGGGACCACCTTTAGGGAGAGTTGTTGTGCCAGTTCAGGGTGGATAAAACTCTCCGTGCTTCCACTGTCAATTAAACATTTAACCCGGCACCCGTTTACCTCGATGTCCACCATTGATTTGGATAGCGGGTGTGGCCTGGTCTGGTCCACTGTGACCGATGCCACTGTAGGGCCCTGATCGATACAAGATGGCGTCCACGCTGTCTGCTCATAAGATGGCGGACCCCACGAGGTCGGGCAAGATGGCGTCCAAGATGGCCGCTCCCACGGCGCACACGCGGCGGTGGCGGGTTTTCCGGCGGTTGGTTTTCCGGCGGGGTTCCCTCTGCACACCTTCCCGAAGTGCCCCTTCTTACCGCACTTAAAGCAGGTGGTGCCTTTCGCCGGGCACAGGTTTCTGGTGTGTTTTGGCTGCCTGCAGAAGTAGCAGTTGGGTCCCTGACGCGTCGCGGTTGTTGTAGGGCTTCTGGGGGGAGAGCGGGGCCCCGCCGGTGTAGGGCTGCCGGGCGGGGAAGATGCCTTCCAAGATGGCGGCGCCCTCAGTGCACACGTGGTGGCGTGGATGGCGCGGGCTGAAGAGTAGGCGTCCGAGTTTCTCTGGGCCACATCCAGGGATCGCGCGGTGTCCGCAGCCTGTTTCAGGTCCAACCCCGTTTTTTCCAGCAGTCTTTGCCGGATGTAAGTGGAGCTGAGGCCTGTGATAAAGGCATCGCGAACAAGCTCGTCAGTGTACACTGCGGCTTTTACATCTCAGCACTTGCAGTCTTTGCCAAGCATTTTCAGGGTGCTTAGGAACTCCTCCACCGATTCCCCAGGTCGCTGTGCGCGAGTAGCGAGCAGATGCCTAGCATACACCTCATTCGTAGGCTGCTGGTAATGCACCTTTAAGATGTCGCAGGCGGCCAGGTACGTATCGGCGTCTTGGATGAGTGGGTAAACCCGGTGGCTTACCCAATTCCGCAGAATTCCGAGTCTCATCCTCGCAGCGTCCGTAGCGTCTTTGACGGCTGCGGAATTGTCCAGGAAGAATTCCATACACTCAAACCAGTGTCCGAAGCGTGCTGATGCGTCCGGAGCATGTTGATCCAAATCCAAACGTTCGGGTTTCAGGAGTTGATCCATAGTGTTGAAAAATAAGTTAATAAAATTGATGTGCCTCAATAATTCCGAGACTCGATGTTAGCGAAACAAAACAAGGCTTTTATTAACTTAGAAAGTAACACGTAAGAGAGAGAGGTATCTTCCTTCTGGAGACTGAGGCCAGACTGAGCTAGCTTACAAAAGGGGCCAGGTATGGGCGGAGCCCTACACACAGCACATTCCAGCACATTCCAATAAACAATACAATGAGGACTGGGGGAAGGGAAATGACACTGAAACCGACCACAGTCACAGGCAGTGACGAATGGAATATTTCATCACAACCGGTGGGGAAGCCCCTATTATACCGTGGGACAAGGGTCACTACATCACTTTCCTGGCAACAAGTGTTTTGTTACATCACTTCCCTGGCAACAAGCGTTCTCCAATGGGAATCACTCAAGCCCTTTCGGTTTGACCATGATCTGGTCTTCAGTCTGGCAAGCAGGTCCTGACTTGTCTCACTGCTGTGGGCACCGAACAATGGCTAGTCAATCATTCTCTAGTCAGCAGTTAGGCCCTTTCAGTGACCCTGATCTGGTTGTTAGCACTTCGTTAACACTTGGCCTCAGGCTGGGGCAGGTATTTCTCTGTTCTGCTAGCTTTTGCACTCTGCACAGCTGGGGCTGCTTTTTAATCTAATCTAGACTTTCCTTGTGTGAAGCCATTTTTGTAAGCCAATTCATTGCCCATTTTATTCACGTTTCCACATCCCTCCCTTTGATTCTTTATACAATCTACAAGAATCATTATATACAAGGTATACTCTTGATAGTGCACTTTATCAAAAACATACCCTGTGTCTCCGTTTTGTCTGTGTTCTGGCCATGAACACAACCAAAAGGGTTTTAATTTCGAATTTACAGATAACTGTGTAGGACCGAACAGGCTTCCTCTGGGGGTTCCCCCTGCTTTGCTGTGTCTACTTCTACCCTAATTCGGGAGAGGCGAGGGGGTATAGTAGCTCCTGCATGACTTATACAACATTTGATACTATTTACAACAATAATAATTCCCAAAATTACACCACTTACAACAATCAAACCATACAGTCATTTCTGTCCCAATGTTTTCAGCCATGTAAATCATCCTTCAAATAAGTTATTCTCTATGCCTCCTACCCATGTTAGAAAAGGGGTAAAGGAGATGGCTAGCAATATGTTGATGGGAATCATGGTACACAATAAGTCCAATTTATTCTTCTGTTGGGGCTCCTGTCGTATCTCTTTTCACGTGTGACGCGTGTATCCAAGCCTTCTTTCCTTGTACTTTCACGGCTGCTCCTGTAGTCAACAGGATGACATACGGACCTTCCCACTTGTCTTCCAGGGGGGCTGGCTTTATTTTCTTTACCCAAACTTGTAGCCCGGGGACTAAACTGTGTCCTCCCGGTGGGGGTTCTTGCCAAGCTGCGCTGACCTGTTGGGAAGCAAAACTGACAGCATCTGTTAGATCTTTGCAATACTTTAGTACTGTGTCACTTAGAAGATGAATGTCAGCCCTACGTAGATCTATTGTTCCGGGTAGCGACATTGGTCTACCGGTAACGACCTCATAGGGGCTGACTCCAGTGGTCCTATTCGGGGTGGCTCGAATACTACATAGGACAAGGGGTAGGGCCTGAGGCCATGGCACTCCTTCAGAGTGGTACTTAGTGAGCCGTTGTTTAATTGTCCTGTTTGCTCTTTCCACTTGTCCCGATGATTGGGGGTGGTATGGGCAATGCAATGACCATTGTATTTGTAGTAGTCTGCAAAGTTCTTTAATTATTTCCCCCGTAAAATGTGTGCCTTGGTCTGAGTCAATACATAAGGGCACGCCCCATCTAGGAATGTAATCTTTACACAAGACTTTCGCGGTTGCAGCAGCGGTGGCGCTTCGAACTGGGGTGGCTTCAATCCATTGTGAAAAGCGATCGACTATCACCAATACATCTGTATATCCCTGACATTTTGGCAAGGAAATATAGTCGACCTGCAAATGTTGGAAGGGCCCTGCCGGAGCAGGTGCTTTTAACATTGGTACTTCAATTTTTTGTCCGGGATTTACTTTCTGGCATGTCACACATTGCTCCACTATTCTTTGAGCTTGAGTTCGAAACCCTTTTGCCCACCAATTTCTCTGGAATCTGGCTGTCATTTGCTGTGCGGCTATGTGTCCACACGAGTGTATTTGTTGGGCCAAAAACGGCATCAGTTTCTTTGGGCATCCTACTGCTCCCGTTTTAAGATGTTGCCATATGCCATCTTTATTGGGTTGCAACCCATTTTCTAACCATGTCCATTGTCCCTCCCTTGGGGTCTCTCTTTGCATTAGTAGGATGTCCCCTTGGTCGTTGTTTGTCGTGATATATCGCACCTGAGGTGTTGGGGGGGTAATGGTACGGGCGGCGTATTTTGCTGCTTCGTCTGCCCTAGCATTGCCCCTAGCTTCAGAGGTATCTTCTTTGCTATGGCCCTTACATTTTAGTATGGCCACTTCTTCGGGTAACTGGATGGCCTCCATTAATGCTGTTACCTCTCTTCCATTTTTTATGGGTGTACCTGCAGCTGTCAGAAAACCTCTTTGTTTCCATAATTGTCCAAAGTCATGAGCGATGCCAAAGGCATATCTAGAATCGGTATATATATTGGCCGTTTTGTCTCGAGCATAGAGGCAGGCTTGGGTGAGGGCGACTAGTTCTGCCTGTTGTGCTGAGTCCCCTCCTCCCATACTTCCTGCTCGTACTACTGCGAATTCTGTTGTGACCGCCCACCCTGCCAATCGAGTTCCTTTTTCCACAAAGGATGACCCATCCGTGTAAAGGGCCATTTCGGGATTGTGTAAGGGTAGTTCCTGTGTCTCAGCCCTCTGCTGCATGGCGTCTAACAGGTTTACACAGTCGTGATCACTTTCTAGTTCTCCGGGGTTTGTCAGGGGCATCATGCTTGCTGGATTGCCCAGCCCGGATTTAGTCATGGTCAAATTATCTGTTTCCATAATCGGGGTCCATCGGGTCCATCAAGAGGCGGTCACTTGAGCTACCTTATTCATTCCTAACTTGGCATTGGCGGTGTGCGGGCATTGGACCACCAGCTTTTGTGATAAAACTACCGGGGCTGTAACTTCTATTGCTAGGCAGGTTGCTTGCATAGCTCTCAGACAGCTACCCCATCCTTGGGCCACCAAATCCAACTGGGTACTATAGTATCCTACGGGCCTGTGTCTATCTCCGTGGGCCTGGGTTAGTACTGCTGTCATATAGCCGTCCTTTTCGTGTACATAGAGGCGGAATGGCATCCACGCATCGGGAATGTCCAAAGCCGGTGCGCTACATAGAGCGCGCTTCAGTTCTTTGAACGTCCGCATTTGCTCTGGATTTAATGCGATCTGATCCCTGGAACCCGGATTGTCCTTTAGCAGTTTGGTCAAAGGCTGCGCTTTTTGGCTGTATGATTCTATCCAGAGGCGGCTGAAGTTACACAGGCCTAGAAATGATCTCAGGGCTTTTACAGTTCGTGGGCATGCGGCCATTTGAATTGCCTTTTTTCTATCCTCTGTCAGTCCCCTATTTCCCTTGGATATCTGTTGTCCTAGGTATGTGACTGTGGTTCTATTAATCTGTGCTTTATCCCACGTTGCTTTGTGTCCTGCCCGCTCTAGGTGCCCTAGGATTATCAGAAGATCTTTTTGGTGTTGCTCTTTTGTTTTTGAGGCTATAAGGATATCATCTACATATTGGATCACCGTAGATTCCAGAGAGGGCAGTGCTCGTAGGTCCTTCTGTATCGCTCGGTGGTACACCGTGGGACTACTGTGGAAGCCCTGTGGCATCCTTGTCCAGGTGTACTGTTGTTGGTTTACCGTAAAGGCGAACCATGGCTGCACCTCTTTGGCTAAGGGTACGGCCCAAAAGCCATTGGCCATATCTATTACTGAGAATATTTCTTCCTCAGATCCCAAGGAGTTAAAGATAACTGATGGGTCCGCCACCAATTGGGTCTTTTGTTCTATGCACTCGTTGGCCTTTCGATAATCAATGGTCAGTCGCCATTGTCCATTGGATTTTTCCACTGGCCACACGGGACTGTTAGAGGCAGAGTGTGTCTTAATTAACACCCCTCGTTTTTCTAATTGTTCGATTATAGGCAAAATGCCGGCGATGGCGGCGGGGCTTATAGGGTACTGTTCTGTGGAAGGTGGCGGCTTCCCTGTGAATGTTACGGGGTCCATTCGTAGGGTTCCGCACTCATATTTATCTCGCGCCCAGATAGGATGGTCCTTCAGGCTCCACTCGTCCTTACTATTCTCTTTCACAGCTCTTATCCTGCGGGGGCTGTTTTGGATCGTCCAGCCTATGTCTCCATTCCCAGTGAAGTGTAGGCTAAAGTCTAGCTTTGTCAATATGTCCAAGCCTATGATGGGGGCGATGACGGGCCCAATCCATATAAGTTCCCTTGTTTCATAGGGGCCGAAACACAAGGTCATTTTGTGGGTTCTATGTAAGATGATGTCTTCTCCGCTGGCCCCTAAGGCTTTCTTAGTCTTTCCATCTAATGGGCAGTCTTGGGCATATTGTGTGGGGAGGACCGTCAATTCTGCTCCTGTATCCAATAGGCAGTCGACTTCCAGTGGGGGTGAGTTATCTGTTTTTCCCACCAACAAAGTCATATAGAGGCCGTCCCTGGCTTGGGTGATTAAAGCTCTCAGTTGCCAAGGTATCTCTACCTTCGGGGGTTCGTTGGTGGGGTCTATTGGTTTTTTGAATGCTGTCGGGCCATGCTGTCGAAGGTTTCCCTTCCGGTGGAGTTTGAGTTCCGGTACATTTCTACCATCGCCATCTCTCCAGGGCTAAGGGTCGGTGGGGAGGGGGTAATTGCCTGGGTGTCATCCAGGCCGGCGGCGCCCAGGGTCTGCCACGGATTTGTGCTGGGTTGATTATCTGGGACTGCCTGTCCTTGCCATTGTCCTCACCCACCTCTTCCTCCGTTATTGCTTCTTCCTCTACCCCTGTTGCCCACTCGGCATGTTCTAGCCCAGTGTCCCTCTTTCCCACATTTGTGGCAAGTGCCTGGTTTCTTATCTGGGTTTTCCCAGGGGGGTGCAGAGTTTACTCACTCCGGGGGGTTTAGTTTCATGACTCGGAGCTTGGCACAGTGTTCTCTATCCTGGGTTACGGCTTGTTGGGTCAGGTCCGCAAAAGAAACTGCGTTTGTTTTCCAGTTTGCCATTGTTAATTTTACCAATTTTGCCAGGTCAGGTCTCAAACCATTCATAAAGGTGTTTTTCAATGGTTCATGGGTGCAGGCATCCACCTCTGCTTCGGTATTCTGTCCCATGCCAGAGTACTCTAACCACTGGTTGGTGAAACGACCGGCGAAGTCATTGGGGTCTTCTTTTTCTTTTTGGACACAGGAGGCTATTTTGGACCAGTCTGGATTGGTCGGGCCCCTTTCCTGTAGCCAATTTCTAATGGCCGTCCACCCTTCTGTCCTATCGGCTTCTGATTCTATCAGAGCTAGGTCAGGGGGGACTATTAGGACTGGTGGTGCTGGAGGTGGTACGGCAGGGAGTTGGGCTCCGGCAGCTGGAGGTGGGTTGGCTGCTTGGTGCGCCGCTAAGACCACTTGGTGTGCTTGTCTGGCTGCGTTAAGTAGGGCGTTTGCTCGTCTGGTGACGGCCATATTTACTATTGCCGTCAGGGCGGCCGACTCTCTTGCACTAACTACTACTGCTATAACCTGGCATCCATCAAATGGGTGCAGGTTATAGATTGTCCTTTTTCGTTCCAAGAACTGCCAGGCTTTTACTCAGCTTTTCTTTGGGTGCGGCATATCAGTTGCCCATTGATCTATATCTTTTGGGTTGGCCGGGTAATAGGTATAAATTCGGAGATTTCGGCCGCCTACTTTGTGTTTTTGTAACCTGATGGGGGCAAGGCGTGGGGGTGGTTTCTCGGTTGTATCTTCTTCGTCTGATGAGTCCGTAAGAGGAGTATTTATTTTAGCAATATGGGCTTCGTTTGATCGGGGTTGGAGCGTGGGCTGTTCATATGCCGGAGGGGCTGTAGGGGGCGCTGCAGGATAGGTAGGATACAAGGGCGTCGGAGTAATCGTCACCACTCCGGGACTTTCCCTGTGTATTTCCCTTTCCTTCTTGGTTTTTGCCTTCCACTTTTCTGCTCTTTCGTTTGCTTTTTCAAGGCATTTTTGGTGTTTCTCTAACTCGGTTCTGTATTTTGTTATCTGTTCATGGAGAGCTGTTTTTTGTTCTTTTTCTTTGGCCTCTGCCGCCTTCCGAGTTATTTCCCCTCTCTGCCTACACTGTTTCAAGGTGGCCAATACCCAGCCCGTTTTTCTTTTCCCTCCTTTCATACGGGTGGTCTTGCCCCATGCTCTTTTTATATCATCAAGGGACCATTGTCCTTTTGAGGCACCAAATTTTTGTTCGATATTATATTCATGTTGTGGGACATCGAATGTACTTTCTATATACTGTTTGAGTTGGATTACTATTTCTTCTAACGTGGTCTCAGGAGGGGCTCTGCCTCCTTTTTCCGTCGTTGGTTTTCTACTTGGTTCCGTCATGTTGCCACAGGTCGTAGACTTAACGAATAAGTTTAAAATAGACTAGAGTCGTCCCGGACTCCGCCGCGTGCTAGCTAGCAATGGGACCTGTGCTCCGTTAACCGCCAGCCAGAGGGTACGCTACCCGGTTGGTTCGTTCAATAAAGATCGCAGAGACAGGGTGCAAAAAGGGCACAATAAATTCCAGTGCTTACCTTTTTCCCCTTTCTTGATGTCTTGCGATCCTGCCGACTACGCCAAGTTGTAAGAACCGGGTTTTTCTGGTCCTCTTCTTGAGTTCCGTAGTACGAAGAATTCCAGGCTCGAGGGTTCGGAGAGTTAAAACATCATTTTATTCATTACTGTTCGGAGTGGGCATACAGCATATCGACAGTACATTCGTGTCCCGAGGGTCACCCCGGGTTAGACACGTGGTGCCAGCATTTATGTCCCCGGGAGATGTCTGACCCTCTTGATGTTCCACACGCCTTCTGGCTAAGAGAGAGAATACCGGTGGGGAAGCCCCTATTATACCGTGGAACAAGGGTCACTACATCACTTTCCTGGCAACAATTGTTTTGTTACATCACTTCCCTGGCAACAAGCGTTCTCCAATGGGAATCACTCAAGCCCTTTCAGTTTGACCATGATCTGGTCTTCAGTCTGGCAAGCAGGTCCTGACTTGTCTCACTGCTGTGGGCACCGAACAATGGCTAGTCAATCATTCTCTAGTCAGCAGTTAGGCCCTTTCAGTGGCCCTGATCTGGTCGTTAGCACTTCGTTAACACTTGGCCTCAGGCTGAGGCAGATTCTCTGTTCTGCTAGCTTTCGCACTTTGCACAGCTGGGGCTGCTTTTTAATCTAATCTAGACTTTCCTTGTGTGAAGCCATTTTTGTAAGCCAATTCATTGCCCATTTTATTCATGTTTCCACACTGAGTTCCATGTACCAACATTGATTGAAGGATAAATATTGGCCAAGACATTGGGGATAACGCCCCTGCTCGTCTTCGAAATAGTGCCATGGGATCATTTATGTCCACCTGAGAGAGCAGACAGGGCCTCGGTTTAACATCTCATTGGAAAGACGGCACGTCCGACAGTACAGCACTCCCTCAGCACTGCACTGGAGTGTCAGCCTAGATTTTTGTGCTCAAGTCTCTGGAGTGGGACTCAGAGGCAAGAGTGCCACCAACTGACCACAGCTCACAGTTAAATTATTGAAAGGACAGGGAATGTATGTAACAAGTCATCCATTAGCTTATTGTAGAAACAGGGACTCAATAGATTGTGTGTTTCAAACAAAGCTGATTTATTTATAAAGAATATTAAAACCCCAATAACTGGGCTGGATTTTAACATTAACAAGCCCCAGTTGCCTGAATTAACATGGTTCAGTCCTGGATGTGATTAAAGGCATCGGAAACAGTGGAATCGACCCACCGCAGTCACACTGTGGACACTCTGGTGTGTCAGCGGGTGGGATACACCAGGGAATCCCTTTCCACTCACTGAGGTTGACTCTAATGATCGGGAGTCCCAGGGTTTCGGATACCAGATAATCAAGCTCACAAGAACACAGATTGTCTCTCCAGGCTTTATTAAGAGCGCTGCATAACACAGATCGGGTGATAATTCCCTCAATCTGGAGAATAGAAGTACAGTGGATTCACGTGCGACCTTCTCGAGTCTGTTCCAACTGACAACGGCTTAAGTGGCCTGTTCTTATACACAAGCTTGGTTACCACTCAGGAAATGGGATTGTTTGGACCTGTCTGTTGACCGCCTCCTGAACTCCTGCTAATTCAGGGAATTTAGTCCATCTGTGACCAAACTATAACCACAAGCCCGTCTGGTTATCACACCTATACGGTCCATGAGGTTATTATTAGATTCACACCCAGACGTTGTGCCTTCACTTGTCTGGCACTTCATCCCATAACACGGGTACAGGGGCTCAGTAATGTTTCATTCATCAGAAAAAGACAAAGAACAACAACATACTGGTCAGCTTAACAAAATCTCATCATATTTATGTGGCTATAAATATAAAAGTCACTAATAAATCCAGTAGTGAATTCAGGAGAAATATCTTTACCCAGAGAATGGTGAGAATGGGGAACTCACTACCACAGGGAGTAGTTGAGGTGAACAGCACAGATGGATTTATGGGGAAGCCACTCGAGGGAGAAAGGAATGGGAGGATATGTTGATCGGGTTAATTGAAGTAGGGTGGGTGTGGAGCATAAACACCGGTATGGAACAGTTGGGCCGAATGGCCTGTTTCTGTGCTGTACATTCTATGTAACACCATGAACAGTCAATCGAAGGGAATCATCAGCACAACAACCTTAAAGATTAAACAGCAGTACAAGAATTTCAAAACATTCATCCATTCCATGTTCATGATGCCCCAGCTTTCTACAGGGCCCTGCGCTACAGATCAATGTGAGCTCGCTGGTGTCTCTTCAGGTTCCCGGAGCTTTTAAAGCTCTTACAACATAAGAAGTAGGAGCAGGAGTAGGCCATATGGCCCCTCGGGCCTGCTCCGCCATTCAATAGGATCATGGCTGATCCGAACCTAGACTCACGTCCACTTCCCTGCCCGCTCCCCGTAACCCCTAATTCCCTTATCAGCTAGGAAACTGTCTATCTCCGTTTTATATTTATTTAATGTCGCAGCTTCCACAGCTCTCTGGGGTAGCAAATTCCATAGATTTACCACCCTCTGAGTGAAGAAGTTGCTCCTCATCTCAGTTTTGAAAGGGCAGCCCCTTATTCTAAGATTATGCCCCCTAGTTCTAATCTCACCCATCAGTGGAAACATCCTCCCTGCATCCACCCGATCAAGCCCCCTCACAATCTTATATGTTTCGATAAGGTCGCTTCTCATTCTTCTGAATTCCAATGAGTAGAGGCCCAACCTACTCAACCTTTCCTCATACATCAACCCCCTCATCTCCGGAATCAACCGAGTGAACCTTCTCTGAACTGCCTCGAGAGCAAGTATATCTTTTCTTAAATATGGAAACCAAAACTGTACGCAATATTCCAGGTGTGGCCTCACCAATACCCTGTATAACAAAGCAAGACTTCCCTGCTTTTATACTCCATCCCCCTTGCAATAAAAGCCAAGATTCCATTGGCCTTCCTGATCACCTGCTGTACCTGCATACTAACCTTCTGTGTTTCATGCACCAGGACCCCCAGATCCCTTTGTACTGTAGCACTTTGCAGTTTCTCTCCATTTAGATAATAACTTGCTCTTTGATTTTTTTCTGCCAAAGTGCATAACCTCACACTTTCCAACATTATATTCCATCTGCCAAATTTCTGCCCACTCACTTAGCCTGTCTATGTCCTTTTGCAGGTTTTTATGTCCTCCTCACTCAGAACATTTAAATGGTCTCTCATCAGTGTGAACTCGCTGGTGTCCCTTCAGCTCCCCAGAGGTTTTAAAGCTCTTCCCACAGACAGAACATGTAAATGGTCTCTCATCAGTGTGCACTCGCTGGTGTCCCTTCAGTTCCGCGGAGCTTTTAAAGCTCTTCCCACACACGGAGCAGGTGAACGGTCTCTCCCCAGTGTGAACTCGCTGGTGTTCGAGCAGAGTCGAGGACTGAGTGTATCCCTTCCCACACACGGAACAGGTGAACGGCCTCTCCCCAGTGTGAACTCGCTGGTGTTCGAGCAGATTCGAGGACTGAGTGAATCCCTTCCCACACACTGAGCAGGTGAACGGCCTCTCCCCAGTGTGAACTCGCTGGTGTCTCTTCAGCTCACCGGACCTTTTAAAGCTCTTCCCACAGACAGAACATGTAAATGGTCTCTCATCAGTGTGAACTCGTTGGTGTACCTTCAGTTCCGCGCAGCTTTTAAAGCTCTTCCCACAGTCAGAACATTTAAATGGTCTCTCATCAGTGTGAACTCGCTGGTGTAACTTCAGTTCCGTGGAGCTTTTAAAGCTCTTCCCACAGACAGGACATGTAAATGGTCTCTCATCAGTGTGAACTCGCTGGTGTACCTTCAGTTCCACGGAGCTTTTAAAGCTCTTCCCACAGTCAGAACATTTAAATGGTCTCTCATCAGTGTGAACTCGCTGGTGTAACTTCAGTTCCATGGAGCTTTTAAAGCTCTTCCCACAGTCAGAACATTTAAATGGTCTCTCATCAGTGTGAACTCGCTGGTGTATCAGTAGGTGGGATGGCCGAGCGAATCCCTTCCCACACACGGAGCAGGTGAATGGCCTCTTTCCTGCTCTCTCCAGCTGGTGTCCCTTCAGCTCCTGGGACCTTTTAAAGCTTTTCCCACAGTCGGAATGTTTCACCGGTCTCTCCCCAGTGTGAACTCGCTGGTGTGCCAGCAGATTCGAGGACCAAGTGAATCTCTTCCCACACACGGAGCAGGTGAACAGAATCTCTCCTGCTCTCTCCAGCTGGTGTCTCTTCAGATCCTGGGACCTGTTAAATCTCTTCCCACAGTCAGAACATTTAATGTGAACAAGCTGGTGTCTCAGGAGGGTGGCAGAATGAGAGAATCGCTTCAAAAACACGGAGCAGGTCAACGGTCTCTCATCGGTGTGGACAAGCTGGTGTCTCAGCAGCATGGAGGGTGCAATTAATCCCTTCCCACACACGGAGCGGGTTAAAGGTCTCTCCCTAGTGTGAACTTGCTGGTGTATCATTGGAGCGGATGGCTGAGTGAATCCCTTCCCAGACACGGGTTTCTCCCCGCTTCAGGTATTTGTAGATTTTGAAGCTCTTTCAGAACATTTAAAAGGTCTCTCATCAGTGTGAACTCACGGGTGTGCCAGCAGATTGGAGAAGCGACTGAATCAGGTCCTGATGAATTGAGCGACTCTGTCAGATCTTGACGTGATGTTTGGTTTGAGCTTCCTGTCTGTAAATGCTCCACTTCTAAAACCCTGTAAAAGGAGTGTAGAAAGGGTAAGTGGGGAAGAAGGGGTTTTTTTTGGCTAATTTTGTCTCAAAGAACCAACAGGGTAGAGCCGGTCCCACTGGTGTCCAGCCGTGCCCACAATAACCAGCGGGCCAGAAACAGCCCAATCCACCTCACTGACTTGGCCCTGAAGTCAAATCAAGTGTCATCAAATGACATCCTTTGTGACTGTGACAAAGGTAAACTATCCCTCCTCGTCCTTCCTGACTTGTCTGCAGCCTTTAACACGGTTGACCACTCCATCCTTCTCCCAACGTCTCTCCACCGTCGTCCAGCTGGGTGGGACTGCACTCGCCTGGTTCCATTCTTATCTGTCTAATCGTAGCCACAGAATCACCTGCAATGGCTTCTCTTCCCACTCCCGCATCGTTACCTCTGGTGTCCCCCAAGGAGCTATCCTTGGGCCCCTCCTATTTCTCATCTAAATGCTGCCCCTTGGCGACATCATCTGAAAACACAGCGTCAGTTTCCACATGTACGCTGTCGACACCCAGCTCTACCTCACCACCACTTCTCTCGACCCCTCCACGACCTCTAATCCGGTTCTGGGTGAGCAGGAATGTTCTCCAATTAAATATTGGGAAGACCGAAGCCATTGTTTTCAGTCCCTGCCACAAACTCCATTCCCTAGCCACTGACTCCATCCCTCTCCCTAACATCTCTCTGAGGCTGAACCACACTGTTCACAACCTTGGTGTCATATTTGACCCTGAAATCAGCTTCCGAACACATATCCGCAGCATAACAAAGACTGCCTACTTCCACCTCGGTAACATGGCCCCTTTCCACCCCTGCCTCAGCTCATCCGCTGCTGAAACCCTCACCCGGGCCTTTGTTAGCTCTAGACTCGACTATTCCAACGCACTCCTGGCTGGCCTCCCACATTCTACCCCACGTAAACTTGAGGTGATCCAAAACTACCCGTGTCGTAACTCAGCACCAAGTCCCGTTCACCCATCACCCCTGTGCTCGCTGACCTACATTGGCTCCCGGTTAAGCAATGCTTCAATTTCAAACTTCTCATCCTTGTTTTCAAATCCCTCCATGGCCTCGCCCCTCCCTATCTTAGTTATTCCCTTCAGCCTCACAACCACCCGCCCCCCCGCGATAGAATCACAGAAAAATTACGGCACAGAAGGAGGCCATTCGGCCCATCTTGTCCGTGCCAGCCGATTAAGTGCTATCCACACTAATCCCACTTTCCAGCACTTGGTCCGTAGCCTTGTAGGTTACGGCACTTCAAGTGCACATCCAAGTACTTTTTAAAATGTGATGAGAGTTTCTGCCTCTACCACCCTGTCAGGCAGTGAGTTCCAGACCCCCACCACCCACTGGGTGAAAACATTTCTCCTCAACTCCCCTCTAAACCTCCGACCAATTACTTTAAATCTATGCCCCCTGGTTGTGGACCCCTCTGCCAAGGGAAATAGGTCCTCCCTATCTAGGCCCCTCAGAATTTTATACACCTCAATCAGGTCTCCCCTCAGCCTCCTCGGTTCCAAAGAAAACAACCCCCCCACCCCCCGGAGATATCTGCGTTCCTCCAATTCTGCCCTCTTGAGCATCAATGATTATAACCACTCAACCATCAGTGGCCGTGTCTTCTGTTGCCTCGGCCCTAAGCTCTGTAATTCCCTCCCTGAACCTCTCCGCCTCGCTATCCTCCTTTAAGACATAGAAACATAGAAGATAGGAGCAGGAGTAGGCCATTCGGCCCCTCGAGCCTGCTCCGCCATTCAATGAGATCATGGCTGATCATCCAAATTCAGTACCCTGTCCCTACCTTCTCCCCATATCCCTTGATCCCTTTAGCCTTAAGAAATATATCTAACTCCTTCTTGAATATATTTAAGAATTGGCCTCCACTGCCTTCTGTGGTAGAGAATTCCACAGGTTCACCACTCTCTGGGTGAAGAAATTCCTCCTCATTTCTGTCCTAAATGGCTTACTCCTTATCCTTAGACTGTGACCCCTGGTTCTGGACTCCCCCGCCATCGGGAACATCCTTCCTGCATCTAGTCTGTCTAGTCCTGTTAGAATTTTATAAGTTTCAATGAGATCCCCTCTCATTCTTCTGAATTCAAGAGAATACCGGCCTAGTTTACTCAATCTCTTCTCATATGACAGTCCCGCCATCCCAGGAATCAATCTCGTGAACCTTCATTGCACTCCCTCTATGGCAAGTATATCCTTCCTTAGGTAAGGAGACCAAAATTGTACACAGTACTCCAGGTGTGGTCTCACCAAGGCCCTATATAATTGGAAGTACATAAGAACATAAGAAGTAGGAGCAGGAGTAGGCCACACGGCCCCTCGGGCCTGCTCCGCCATTCAATACGATCATGGCTGATCCGAATCTAGACTCACGTCCACTTCCCTGTCCTCTCCCCGTAACCCCTAATTCCCTTATCTACTAGGAAACTGTCTATCTCCATTTTAAATTTATTTAATGTCGCAGCTTCCACAGCTCTCTGGGGTAGCAAATTCCATAGATTTACTACCCTCTGAGTGAAGAAGTTTCTCCTCATCTCAGTTTTGAAAGGGCAGCCCCTTATTCTTAGATTATGCCCCCTAGTTCTAGTCTCACCCATCAGTGGAAACATCCTCCCCACATCCACCCGATCAAGCCCCCTCACAATCTTATATGTTTCGATAAGATCGCCTCTCATTCTTCTGAACTCCAATGAGTAGAGTCCCAACCTACTCAACCTTTCTTCATACGTCAACCCCCTCATCTCCGGAATCAACCGAGTGAACCTTCTCTGAACTGCCTCGAGAGCAAGTATATCTTTTCTTAAATATGGAAACCAAAACTGCACGCAGTATTCCAGGTGTGGCCTCACCAATACCCTGTATAACTGCAGCAAGACTTCCCTGTTTTTATACTCCATCCCCCTTGCAATAAAAGCCAAGAATCCATTGGCCTTCCTGATCACCTGCTGCACCTGCATACTAACCTTCTGTGTTTCATACACCAGGACCCCCAGATCCCTTTGTACTGTAGCACTTTCTCTCCATTTAGATAATAACTTGCTCTTTGATTTTTTCTGCCAAAGTGCATAACCTCACACTTTCCAACATTATATTGCATCTGCCAAATCTCTGCCCACTCACTTAGCCTGTCTATGTCCTTTTGCAGGTTTTTTATGTCATCCTCACTCACTGCTTTCCCTCCCATCTTTGTATCATCGGCAAACTTGGATATGTTGCACTCGGTCCCTTCCTCCAAATCGTTAATATAGATTGTAAAGAGTTGGGGTCCCAGCACTGACCCCTGCGGAACACCACTAGTTACTGATTGCCAGCCCAAGAATGAACCATTTATCCCAACTCTTTGTTTTCTGTTAGATAGCCAATCTTCCACTCATGCCAGTATATTACCCCCAATCCCGTGATTTCTTATCTTAATCAGTAATCTTTTGTGTGGCACCTTGTCAAATGCCTTTTGGAAGTCCAAATACACCACATCCACTGGTTCCCCTTTATCCACCCTATATGTTACATCCTCAAAGAATTCGAGCAAATTTGTCAAACATGACTTTCCCTTCATAAAACCATGCTGACTCTGTCCTATTAAATTATGTTTATCCAAATGCTCTGTTACTGTTTCCTTAATAATCGACTCCAACTTCTTTACTCCTGTACTTATATATTTCTTAAGGCTAAAGGGATATGGGGAGAAGGCAGGGACAGAGTACTGAATTTGGATGATCAGCCATGATCTCATTGAATGTCGGAACAGGCTCGAGGGGCCGAATGGCCTACTCCTGCTCCTATCTTCTATGTTTCTATGTATTCAATCTTTCCTTGTAGCTGAAATTCTCTAGTCCTGGCAACATCCTCGAAAATCTCCCGTCTCGAGCAGTCACATCTTTCCTGCAATGGGGCGAGCAGAACTGCACGCAGCACTCTAGCCGGTGGCCTAACTGGTGTTTTTGTACAGTTCAAGCAGAACCTCCCTGCTCTTACATGATACAGAAAGAGAGAGGTACTGCCCCTTTAAATACCTGGGGGGGCACCCATTCCCCTTTAAATGGCCAAGCAATTGTTTTGTTGAAAAGGGGCCGCAGTCCCCTTTGACTCACTGCCCCCCCCTCTCACCCACCACAAATACTCACAAGAGAGAGAGAGAGGAGGAAGAATACTGGTCTTTGTCCCTTTAAAAGTGTCTGCCCACCAAAATGTTCACAGCACCAGGGCTCTTTGTTCTGGATAAAAGTCGAAAAGAGAAAAGGTTCACTTATTTTTAAATGTATGCAATTGATGAATAGCCTTGCAATAAAGGTAATGCAAAGGAATAAACACTCACAAGCTGGTTTTTCTCCACCCCCTCCTCCCCTTCCCTTTAACAGCTCCTGCAGACAATGAAAGCAAGAAAGCGGCCTGCAGCCCACCGAGGTCCCGCCCCCTCCCTCCCGCGCCGCCATTGGTTGGAGGACCGTCATCCCGCCCGGTCCGCCCAGCGTTTTCCGCGCTCCTGATTGGCGGGCGCGTCAATCAACTCGCTCTCGTGGGCCCGGGGGCCGGACACGCCCACTTGCCTTCCCCTGCACCAATCACAGCGCGGGCAGGCGCTTCTATCAATCGTCACCTGTCAATCACCCTCCCTATCACCCTCCCTTCCCCCTCGTGGTGTCGATTGACAGCGGTGTCAGCCAATGAGATGCAGGAAGGGGCGGGACCAGGGCCAGGACTGACAGCAAGCCTGAACTAACTCAATTAAATACCTGCATGCAGCCAAAAAAACTTTTATTTAGTCAGCCAAAAAACAGCAAAGCAAATAAGGTTTGCTGAGTCAGCAAAGTCTATTTTAGAAACATAGAAGATAGGAGCAGGAGTCGGCCATTCGGCCCCTCGAGTCTGCTCCGCCATTCAATGAGATCATGGCTGGTCTGCAGCCTCACTCCATACACCCGCCTTTGGCCCATATCCCTTAATACCTTTGGTTAACAAAAATCTATCAGTGTCCGATTTAAAATGAACGATTGATCTAGCATCAATTGCCATTTGCGGAAGAGAGTTTGAAACCTCTACCCTAGTCTCTGAATTAACTACTTCATTCTCCATCTTAATGAAGAATTTGATCATATTATGATTGCTCCGACCCAAGGGGCCTCGTGCAACAAGATTGCTAATTAATCCTTTCTCGTTACATAATACCCAGTCTCAGATGGCCTGATCTCTGGTTGGTTCCTCGACATATTGGTTCAGGAAACCATCCCGTAAACACTCCAGGAATTCCTCCTCCACAGTATTGTTACTAATTTGGTTCGCCCAATCTATATGTAGATTAAAGTCACCCATGATGACTGCTGTGCCCTTTTTGCACGCTTCTCTAATTTCCCTTTTAATGTCATCCCCAACCTTCGCATTACTGTTTGGAGGTCTATATACCACTCCCACTAACGTTTCCTGCCCCTTGGTATTTCTCAGTTCTACCCATACCGATTCCACATCATCAGAGGTAATATCCTTCGTTACAATTGTGTTAATCCCTTCTTTAACCAGTAATGCTACCCCACCTCCCTTTCCTTTTTGCCGATCTTTCCTGAATATTGAATACCCCTGGATGTTGAGTTCCCAGCCTTCGCCACCCTGGAGCCATGTTTCCGTAATCCCAATCAAATCATACTTATTTACCTCTATTTGCGCAGTTAATTCATCCACCTTATTACGAATGCTCCTCGCATTAAGACACAAAGCCTTCAGGCTTGTTTTTTTAATGCTCTTAGACCTATTGGAATTATTATTTACTGTGACCATGTTTGATTTAAACCGTTGATTTCTCTGACTGCCACTTTTGTTTTTCTCCTTCCTATCTTTTGCTTTTATCCTCGTTTCCCTTTCCTCTGTCCCCCTGCTCAGGTTCCCAACCCCCTGCCATTTTAGTTTAAACCCTCCCCCAGAGCACTAGCAAACACTCCCCCTAGGACATCGGTCCCGGCCCTGCCCAGGTGCAAACCGTTCGGTTTGAACTGGTCCCACCTCCCCCAGAACCGGTTCCAATATCCCAGGAATTTGAATCCCTCCCCCTGGCACCATTCCTCTAGCCACGTATTCATCTGAAATATTCTTCTATTTCTACTCTGACTAGCACGTGGCACTGGTAGCAATCCTGAGATTACTACCTTTGAGGTCCTATTTTTTAATTTACCTTCTAACTCCTTATACTCAGCTTTTAGGACCTCATCCCATTTTTTACCTATATCGTTGGTACCTATATGCACCACGACAACTGGCTGTTCACCCTCCCCTTCCAAGATGTTCTGCAGCCGCTCGGAGACATCCTTGACCCTTGCACCAGGGAGGCAACACACCATCCTGGAGTCCCTTTTGCAGCCGCAGATCTATTCCCCTTACAATAGAATCCCCTATTACTATAGCTCTACCCCTCTTTTTCCTCCCGTCCTGTGCAGCAGAGCCACCCCTGGTGCCAGGAAGTTGGCTGCTGCTGCCTTCCCCTGGTAAGCTATCCCCCCCATCAGTATCCAAAGCGGTATATCTGTTTGAGAGGGAGATGGCCACAAGGGACCCCTGCACTACCTGCCTGCGCCTACTACTCTGCCTGTTGGTCACCCATACCCTTTCTGCCTGCTATTATTGATGATGACTGCTATTATTCGATTCGCCAGGACACTGGTCCCCGCATGCTTCAAGTGAAGCCCGTCCCAACGGAACAGCTCCCTCTTTCCCCAGTAATCAAATCAAATCAAATCAAATCAACTTTTATTGTCATTGTTAGTGCACAAGTGCAGTACAACGAAATGTAGGCTTGCAGCTCCCGAGAGTGTACATTTAGATTAAGACATTTAAACATTCAACATACATTTGGCTTGTAATACATTAACATAAACATAACCATAATAAAGTGCATTGGCAGATGTGCAGGCTTCAGAGTTTATTTGTGGAGTTCAGTAGGATGACAGCCCTGGGAAAGAAGCTGTTCCTAAATCTGGTCGTTCAGGTGCGAATGCATCTGTAGCGTCTCCCAGATGGCAGGAGGGCGAACAGACTGTGGCTGGGGTGGGTAGGGTCTTTGATGATGGACCGTGACCTCCGTAAATAGCGTTTCTGGTATATGTGCTCTATGGTCGGTAGCCGGGTGCCGGTAATGCGTTGGGCAGTTTTGACTACCCGCTGCAGGGCTTTCCGGTCATAGTAGCGATAGCTGCCATACCATACTGTGATACAGTTCGTCAGGATGCTCTCTATTGTGCAGTGGTAAAAGTTAGAGAGGATCAGGGGTGACAGGTTACATCCCTTCAGCCTCCTTAGGAAATATAGGCGCTGCTGGGCCTTCTTCACCAGAGAGGAGGTATTGAGGGACCAGGAGAGGTCTTCCGTGATGTGGACTCCAAGGAACTTAAAGCTTAAAGCTTAAAGCTTAAAACTTAATGCCAGTGCCCCATGAACTACAACCCATTTCTCCCACACCAATCCTTGAGCCACGCATTCAACTCTCTGATCTTATTGACCCTATGCCAATTTGCTCGTGGCTCAGGTAATAATCCAGAGATTATTACCTTTGTGGTTCTGCTTTTTAATTTGGATCCTAACTCCTCAAACTCACTCAGCAGAACCTCTTTCTTAGTCCTACCTATGTCATTGGTTCCTACATGGACCACGACAACTGGATCCTCCCCCTCCCACTCCAAGTTCCTCTCCATACCCGAGATGTCCTTAACCCTGGCACCGGGCAGGCAACACAGCCATCGGGACTCACACTCTCGGCTACAGGGAAAATGTAATATCCTTTCATGAAGGACAGAGACACGATGCGCTGGATTTTAATTCAGGGGCGGGTTGGGGTCGTGTAATCCACATTTCATGTTATCCACACGAATCTAAATCGATGTGGGAGATTGATGCGATTTTAATTAATTGGCCAATTGAGTTCCAGCGTGTGGGAACCCATGGCCCAATTAGTTTTTCCAGTCTGAAAGTCGCCTCCAATGATGTCATCATTGCTGCTGCATTTAAGGTCTGCAACAAGCCGTGCTTCTTCTGCAGACTGCCAACCTTTGGCCATTCATGTTAGAGGGACCTGGAGGAAGAATGGCCAGCGAGAGACCGAGGTTTGCTCCCAGGTTTGACGACGTTGCCCTGCAGGCTTTAGTTGAGGGAGCAAGAGCTCATAAAGAGGTGCTCTTCCCTTCTTCAGGGAGGAAGAAGCCTCCCCAGCAGACCAAGGCTGTGTGGATCAGGTGGCAGAGGGGGTCAACTCATTATCAGTAACCCGCAGAACCTGGCTTCAGTGCAGGAAGAGATTTCATAAGAACATAAGAAGTAGGAGCAGGAGTAGGCCACACGGCCCCTCGGGCCTGCTCCGCCATTCAATAGGATCATGGCTGATCCAAGTCAAGACTCACGTCCACTTCCCTGCCCTCTCCCCGTAACCCCTAATTCCCTTATCTGCTAGGAAACTGTCTATCTCCATTTTAAATTTATTTAGTGTTGCAGCTTCCACAGCTCTCTGGGGTA
Organism: Somniosus microcephalus; assembly: GCF_052327205.1. Taxonomy (NCBI): domain Eukaryota; kingdom Metazoa; phylum Chordata; class Chondrichthyes; order Squaliformes; family Somniosidae; genus Somniosus; species Somniosus microcephalus. The sequence continues at coordinate 739,076 of NW_028225251.1, forward strand.
GCAAATTCCATAGATTTACTACCCTCTGAGTGAAGAGGTTTCTCCTCATCTCAGTTTGGAAAGGGCAGCCCCTTATTCTAAGATTATGCCCCCTAGTTCTAGTCTCACCCATCAGTGGAAACATCCTCCCCGCATCCACCCGATCAAGCCCCCTCATAATCTTATATGTTTCGATAAGCTCGCCTCTCATTCTTCTGAATTCCAATGAGTAGAGGCCCAACCTACTCAACCTTTCCTCATACGTCAAACCCCTCATCTCCGGAATCAACCGAGTGAACCTTCTCTGAACCGCCTCGAGAGCAAGTATATCTTTTCTTAAATATGGAAACCAAAACTGTACGTAGTATTCCAGGTGTGGCCTCACCAATACCCTGTATAACTGCAGCAAGACTTCCCTGTTTTTATACTCCATCCCCCTTGCAATAAAAGCCAAGATTCCATTGGCCTTCCTGATCACCTGCTGTACCTGCATACTAACCTTCTGTGTTTCATGCACCAGGACCCCCAGATCCCTTTGTACTGTAGCACTTTGCAGTTTCTCTCCATTTAGATAATAACTTGCTCTTTGATTTTTTCTGCCAAAGTGCATAACCTCACACTTTCCAACATTACATTCCATCTGCCAAATTTCTGCCCACTCACTTAGCCTGTCTGTCCTTTTGCAGGTTTTTTATGTCCTCCTCACTCACTGCTTTCCCTCCCATCTTTGTATCGTCGGCAAACTTGGATATGTTGCACTCGGTCCCCTCCTCCAAATCGTTAATATAGATTGTAAAGAGTTGGGGTCCCAGCACTGACCCCTGCCGAACACCACTAGTTACTGATTGCCAGCCCGAGAATGAACCATTTATCCCAACTCTTTGTTTTCTGTTAGATAGCCAATCTTCCACCCATGCCAGTATATTACCCCCAATCCCGTGATTTTTTATCTTGTGCAGTAATCTTTTGTGTGGCGCCTTGTCAAATGCCTTTTGGAAGTCCAAATACACCACATTCACTGGTTCCCCTTTATCCACCCTGTTTGTTACATCCTCAAAGAATTCGAGCAAATTTGTCAAACATGACTTCCCCTTTATAAAACCATGCTGACTCTGTCCGATTAAATTATGCTTATCCAAATGTCCTGTTACTGCTTCCTTAATAATGGACTCCAACATTTTACCAACCACAGATGTTAAGCTAACTGATAAATAGTTTCCAGCCTTTTGTCTACCTCCCTTTTTAAATAAGGGCATTACATTAGCAGTTTTCCAATCTGCTGGGACCTTGCCTGAATCCAGGGAGTTTTGGAAAATTACCACCAATGCCTCCGCAATCCCCACCGCTACCTCTCTCAAGACCCTAGGATGTAAGCCATCAGGTCCAGGGGATTTATCTGCCTTAAGTCCCATTATCTTACCGAGTACCATCTCCTTAGTGATTTTAATCGTGTTTAGCTCCTCCCCCCCTATAGCCCCCTGTTTGTCCAGTGTTGGGATATTTTTAGTGTCCTCTACTGTAAAGACTGATACAAAATATTTGTTCAGCGTTTCTGCCATCTCCATGTTCCCCACCACTAGTTTCCCGGTCTCGTCCTCTAAGGGACCAACATTCACTTTAGCCACCCTTTTTCTTTTTATATAACTAGAAACTCTTGCTATCTGTTTTTATATTTTTTGTTAGTTTACTTTCATAATCTATCTTCCCTTTCTTAATTAATCTTTCAGTTATTCTTTGCTGGCTTTTAAATGCTTCCCAATCTTCTATCCTCCCACTAGATTTGGCTACTTTATATGCCCTTGTTTTCAGTCGGATACTATCCTTTATTACTTTACTTAGCCATGGATGGCGGTCTTTTCTTTCACAGCAACAATTCACAAAACGTTAGCAATATAACTTGGAGCAGAGACGGTTAAGTGGAGCTGTGATCGAGGTGCTCCAAATTATGAGGGGTTTTGATTGAGCAAACAAGGAGAAGCTGTTGCAGGAGGGTCGGTAACGAGAGGACACTGATTTCAGATCATTGGCAAAAGAATCGAGAGAGGAAATGAGGAGACTTTTTTTACACAGCGAATTGTGATGATCTGGAATGCACTGCCTGAATGGGAGGTGGAAGCAGATTCAATAGTAACTTTCAAAAGGGAATTGGATATATACTAAAAGCAGAAATTTGCAGGGCTGTGGGGAAAGAGCAGGGCAGTGGGACTAATTGCATCGCTCTTTCAGAGAGCCAGCACCAGCACGATGGGTCGAAAGGCATCCTACTGTGCTCTATGATTCTATAACATCAGCTTCTCTCTGCTCACTAGTACTGAGAGAACAGGGAATAATCTTTAAATCCAGCCCAGTTATTGGGGTTTTAACATTAACAAGCCCCAGTTGCCTGAATTAACATGGTTCAGTCCTGGATGTGATTAAAGGCATCAGAAACAGTGGAATAGAAACATAGAAACATAGAGATAGGAACAGGAGTAGGCCATTCGGCCCTTCGAGCCTGCTCCGCCATTCAATGAGATCATGGCTGATCTTCGTCTGAGATCATAGCTGATCTTACCAGTTCAGTACCCCGTCCCCGCCTTTTCTCCGTAACCCTTAATCCCCTTAGCCTTCAGAAATATATCCAATTCTCTCTTGAAAATATTTATTGAATTAGCCTTCGCAGCCCTCTGTGGCAGGGAATTCCACAGGCTCACCACTCTTTGAGTGAAGAAATTCTTCCTCATCTCTGTTTTAAATGATTTGCCCGCTATTTTTAGACTGTGGCCCCTGGTTCTGTGCTCCCCGGCCATTGGAAACATTCTCTCTGAATTCAGCCTGTCCAGGCCTGCCATAATTTTATATGTTTCGATGAGATCCCCTCTCAATCTTCTAAACTCCAGTGAGTACAAGCCCAAACTATTTAATCTCTCTTCGTAGGTCATTCCCGCCATTCCAGGTATCAGCCTGGTGAATCGCCGTTGCACTCTTTCCATGGCAAGAACATCCTTCCGCAGATGGGGCGACCAAAACTGTACACAATACTCCAGATGCGGTCTCACCAGCACCTTGTACAGCCGTAGTAAGGTATCCCTATTCCTATACTCGAACCCCCTTGATATGAAGGCCAACATACCATTTGCCTTCTTAATCGCCTGTTGCACCTGCATGCTCTCCTTCAGTGACTGGTGCACAAGAACACCCAGGTCCCTCTGCACTTCCCCATCTCCCAATCTATTGCCGTTTAGATAATAATCTACCCTCCTGTTTTTACCCCCAAAGTGGATAACCTCGCATTTATCCACATTATAGTGCATCTGCCACGTATCCGCCCATTCCCCCAACCTGTCCAAATCGCACTGTAGCCTCCTGACATCCTCATCAGAGCCCACCCCTCCTCCTAGTTTAGTGTCGTCAGCGAATTTGGAAATATTGCATCCAATTCCCTGATCCAGATCATTTATATATATTGTGAACAGCTGGGGTCCCAGGACAGATCCTTGCGGCACCCCGCTGGTCACTGCCTGCCACTCCGAAAACGAGCCGTTTATTCCAACTCTCTGTTTTCTATCCGCCAGCCAGTTCTCTATCCACGTTAATACTTTGCCCCCAATCCCATGAGCCTTAATTTTGCATGATAATCTTTTGTGTGGAACCTTATCGAAGGCTTTCTGGAAGTCAAGGTACACCACATCCACTGGCTCTTCCCCCATCTATTTTACCAGTTACTTCCTCAAAAAATTCCAGCAGATTAGTCAAACACGATTTACCCTTTGTAAATCCATGTTGACTCTGTCCGATCCTTTCCCCATTTGTCAAGTGCTCCGCTATTTTATCCTTAATAATGGACTCTAGCATTCTGCCCACAACCGATGTAAGGCTTACTGGTCTATAATTCCCTGCTTTCTCTCTACCCCCCTTTTTAAATATTGGGGTAACATTAGCTACCCTCCAATCCACGGGTACTGTTCCCGAGTCAATGGAGTTCCGGAAGATGATCCTTAGAGCATCTGCTATCTCCAGGGCCACCTCCTTAAGTACCCTAGGATGTAGTTTATCAGGCCCCGGGGGTTTGTCGGCCTTCAGTCCCCTCAACTTACCCAGCACCATATCCCTAGAGATACTAATTTCTGTCAGCTCCTCCCTCTCATTAGTCCCTATGTTTGCCGATATTCCTGGGAGGTTATTTGTGTCCTCCTTTGTGAATACAGAACCAAAGTATGAGTTTAATTGGTCTGCCATTTCCTTATTCTCCATTATATATTCTCCCGAATCGGACTGCAAGGGACCGACTTGGGATTTTACCAGTCTTTTCCTCCTGATATACCGATAAAAGCTTTTGCAGTCTGTCTTTATGTTTGCTGCAAGTTTACTTTCGTATTCTATTTTCCCCTTCCTGATTAATCCCTTTGTCCTCTTTTGCTGTATCTTGTACTGCCCCCAATCTTCCGGTCTGGTGCTTTTTTTTGCCAGTTGATATGCCCTTTTTTTTTATTTTATGCTGTCCCTAATTTCCCTCGTTATCCACGGTTGAGTCACCTTTTTAGGTTTATTTTTGTGCCAAACCGGTATAAACATGTTCTGGAATTCTTCCATTCTATCTTTGAATGCTTGCCATTGTCTATCCACTGTCAATCCCCCCAGAAACACCACCCAATCAATCTTACCCAATTCCCGTCTCATACCCTCGTAATTCCCTTTATTTAAGTTCTGGACCTTAGTCTCTGATTCAATTTCCTCACTCTCCATCTCGACTGAGAGCTCGATCATATTATGATCGCTCTGACCCAAGGGGCCTCGTACAAGAAGATTGCTGATAAGTCCCTTCTCATTGCACAATACCCAGTCTAAAATGGCCTGATCTCGAGTCGGCTCCTCGACATATTGGTCCAGATAACCGTCCCGAAAACATTCCAGGAATTCCTCCTCCTCAGAATTTTTACTAGTTTGGGTAGTCCAATCAATATGTAAATTAAAGTCACCCATGATGACAGCTGTGCTCTTATCGCACGCTTCTCTAATTTCCCTTTTTATGCCTTCCCTCACCTCCATATTACTATTTGGAGGCCTATATATCACACCCACTAACGTTTTCCTCCCCTTGCTATTTCTCATTTCTACCCATACAGATTCCGTTTCATCCGAGTTAATATCCTTCCTTTCCATTGCATTAATCCCCTCCTTTACCAGCAATGCTACCCCACCTCCCCTACCTTTTTGCCGATCCTTCCTAAATATTGTATATCCCTGGATGTTAAGTTCCCAGCCTTGCCCACCCTGCAGCCACGTTTCTGTAATCCCAATCAAATCATACTTGTTTACCTCTATTTCCACAACTAATTCATCCACCTTGTTCCTAATGCTTCTAGCATTAAGATACAAAGCCTTCAGGCTTGCTTTTTTCACACTCTCATTATGAATTAGTTTGGCCCTTTGTGTTTCTCTCCTTTGCTTATTGCTTCTCACCTTTCTACCATCTATTTCTGACTTCATATGACTTCCCTCTTTTCCACTACCTAGGTTCCCATCCCCCTGCCAAATTAGTTTAAATCCTCCCGAACCGCCCTAGAAAATATTACCCCGAGGACATCGGCTCCCTCACAGTTCAGGTGTAGACCGTCCCCTTGGTACAGGTCACTCCTCCCCAAGAACTGGTTCCAATGCCTCAAGAATTTAAATCCCTCTCCCTTGCACCACTGCTCAAGCCACGTATTTAGCTTATCTATCTTACTCTCTCTAAACTTATTAGCTCGTGGCACTGGTAGCAATCCAGAGATTACTACCTTTGAGGTCCTACTTTTCAATTTAGCTCCTAACTCCCTAAATTCAGCTTGTAGGACCTCCTCCCTCTTTTTACCTACATCGTTGGTACCTACATGTACCACGACAACTGGCTGATCCCCCTCCCCCTTCAGAATGCTCTGCACCCGCTCCGAGACATCCTTGACCCTTGCACCAGGGAGGCAACATACCATCTTGGAGTCTCGGTCTCGGCCACAGAAACTCCTGTCTATCCCCCTTACAATTGAATCCCCTATCACTATAGCCCTATCCCTCTTTTACCCGCCCTTCTGTGCAGCAGAGCCAGTCATGGTGCCCTGAACCTGGCTGCTGGTGCCTTCCCCTGATAAGTCATCTCCCCCAACAGTACCCAAAACGGTAAACCTGTTTTGGAGGGAGATGACCGCAGGTGACTCCTGCACTACCTTCCTGCCTTTACCCTGCCTTTTGGTCACCCATTTACTGTCTGAGCTAGCCTTTACCTGCGGTGTGACCAACTCACTGAATGTGCTATCCACAAGATCCTCAGCATCGCGTATGCTCCAGAGTGAGTCCATTCGCAGCTCCAGCGCCGCCATGCGGTCCGCTAGGAGCTGCAGCTGGACACACTTCCTGCACACATAGTTGTCAGGGACAGTGTCCCTGATTTCCCACATGGCACAGGAGGAGCATGACACGGGTCCGAGCTGCCCTTCCATGACTTAACCCTTACAATACCCTTTTATTTACTACGATTTAGCTTAATTATTGAATTCTACTTAGAATAAGTTTGTGAAAGTACTCACCAACCAGTCACCTACCTGTTTTCTGGTGTTGTATTTTCACTGCCGCCTCCTGTCCTGGAACCTTTTCCACCTAGGTTAGGCTCCTGAAATAAAATAAATTGAACCTACCTTTTCAACTTCCCCTAATCGACCCACCGCACTCACAATGTGGACACTCTGGTGTGTCAGCGGGTGGGATACACCAGGGAATCCCTTTCCACACACTGAGGTTGACTCTAATGATCGGGAGTCCCAGGATTTCAGATACCAGATAATCAAGCTCACATAAACACAAATTGTCTCTCCAGGCTTTATTAAGAGCGCTGCATAACACAGATCGGGTGATAATTCCCTCAATCTGGAGAATAGAAGTACAGTGGATTCGCGCGATCTTCTCAAGTCTGTTCCAACTGACAACAGCTTAAGTGGCCTGTTCTTATACACAAGCTTGGTTACCGCTCAGGAAATGGGATTGTTTGGACCCGTCTGTTGACTGCCTCCTGAACTCCTGCTAACTCAGGGAATTTAGTCCATCTGTGACCAGACTATAACCACAAGCCTGTCTGGTTATCACACCTATACGGTCCGTGAGGTTATTATCAGATTCACACCCAGACGTTGTGTCTTTTCTTGTCTGGCACTTCATCCCATAACACAGGTACAGGGGCTCAGTAATGTTTCATTCATCAGAAAAAGACAAAGTACAACAACATACTGGTCAGCTTAACAGAATCTCATCATATTTATGTGGCTATAGATATAAAAGTCACTATTAAATCAATGAGGGAATTCAGAAGAAAAATTTTTACCCAGAGAATGGTGAGACTGGTGAACTCGCTACCACAGGGAGTAGTTGAGGTGAACAGCACAGATGGATTTATTGGGAAGCCACACAAGGGAGAAAGGAATGGGAGGAGATGTTGATCGGGTTAATTGTAGTAGGGTGGGTGTGGAGCATATACACTGGCATGGACCAGTTGGGCCGAATGGCCTGTTTCTGTGCTGTACTTTCTATGTAACACCATCTAAGGATAAGGTGTAAGCCATTTAGGACAGAGATGAGGAATTTCTTCACCCAGAGAGTGGTGAACCTGTCGAATTCTCTACCACAGAGGGCGGTGGAGGCCAATTCATTAAATATATTCAAGAAGGAGTTAGATATATTTCTTAAGGCTAAAGGGATCAAGGGATATGGGGAGAAGGCAGGGACAGGGTACTGAATTTGGATGATCAGCCATGATCTCATTGAATGGCAGAGCAGTCTCGAGGGGCCGAATGGCCTACTCCTGCTCCTATCTTTCTATGAACAGTGAAACAAAGGGAATCATCAGCACAGCAATCTTAAAGATTAAACAGCAGTACAAGAATTTATAAAACATTCATCCATTCCATGTTCATGTCACCCCTGCTGTCTACAGGGCCCTGCGCTACAGAACAATGTGAACTCGCTGGTGTGTCAGCAGGTGGGAAGACCGAGTGAATCCCTTCCCACACACAGAGCAGGTGAACGGTCTCTTCCCAGTGTGAACTCGCTGGTGTCCGTTCAGATTCCTGGAGCTTTTAAAGCTCATCCCACAGACAGAACATGTAAATGGTCTCTGATTGGAGTGAACTCGCTGGTGTTGCGTAAGATCTTCAGAGGTTTTAAAGCTCATCTCACAGACAGAACATTTAAATAGTCTCTCATCAGTGTGATATCGCTGGTGTGTCAGTAGGTGGGATGACCGAGTGAATCTCTTCCCACACACGGAGCAGGTGAATGACCTCTCCCCAGTGTGAACTTGCTGGTGACTCACCAGGCTTGATGACTGAGTGAATCCCTTCCCACACACGGAGCAGGTGAATGGCCTCTCCCCACTGTGAACTCGCTGGTGTCCGCTCAGATCCCCAGAGGTTTTAAAACTCTTCCCACAGACAGAACATGTAAATGGTCTCTCATCGGTGTGAACTCGCTGGTGTTGCTTCAGATTCCCAGAGGTTTTAAAGCTCTTCCCACAGTCAGAACATTTAAATGGTCTCTCCTCAGTGTGATATTGCTGGTGTCTCAACAGGTTGGATGACTGAGTGAATCCCTTCCCACACACTGAGCAGGTGAATGGTCTCTCCCCAGTGTGAACTCGCTGGTGTGTCAGTAGGTGAGATGGCTGAGCGAATCCCTTCCCACACACGGAGCAGGTGAATGGTCTCTCTCCTGCTCTCTCCAGCAGGTGTCCCTTCAGCTCCTGGGACATTTGAAAGCTTTTCCCACAGTCGGAATGTTTCACCGGCCTCTCCCCAGTGTGAACTCGCTGGTGTGCCAGCAGATTCGAGGACCGAGTGAATCTCTTCTCACACACGAAGCAGGTGAACAGAATCTCTCCTGCTCTCTCCAGCTGGTGTCTCTTCAGGTCCTGGGACCTTTTAAATCTCTTCTCACAGACAGAACATTTAATCTCATCACTGTGAACAAGCTGGTGTCTCAGGAGGGTGGAAGAATGAGAGAATCACTTCAAAAACACGGAGCCGGTCAAAGGTCTCTCATCAGTGTGGACAAGCTGGTGTCTCAGCAGCACGGAGGGTGCAATTAATCCCTTCCCACACACGGAGCGGGTTAAAGGTCTCTCCCTCGTGTGAACTTGCTGGTGTATCATCGGAACGGATGGCTGAGTGAATCCCTTCCACACACAGGGCCCGGGTTTCCCCCAGTGTGTAGGCACTGGTGTCGCTTCAGGTATTTGTAGACTTTGAAGCTCTTTCAGAACATTTAAAAGGTCTCTAATCAGTGTGAACTCACAGGGGTGCCAGCAGATTCAAGGAGCGATTGAATCAGGTCCTGATGAATCGCATAGCTCTGTCAGAATTTGAGGTGATGTTTGGTTTGAGCTTCCTGTCTGTAAATGCTCCACTTCTAAAACCCTGTAAAAGGAGTGTAGAAATGGTAAGGGGGGGGAAGCAGGAATTTTTTTTGGCTAATATTGCCTCAAAGAACAAACAGGGCAGAGCCGGTCCCACTGGTGTCCAGCCCTGCCCACAATAACCAGCGGGCCAGAAACAGCCCAATCCACCTCACTGACTTGGCCCTGAAGTCAAATCAAGTCTCATCAAAGTCTCATCAAATGACATCCTTTGTGACTGTGACAAAGGTAAACTATCCCTCCTCGTCCTTCGTGACTTGTCTGCAGCCTTTGACACGGTTGACCACTCCATCCTTCTCCAACGCCTCTCCACCGTTGTCCAGCTGGGTGGGACTGCACTCGCCTGGTTCCATTCTTATCTATCTAATCGTAGCCACAGAATCGTCTGCAATGGCTTCTCTTCCCACTCCTGCATCGTTACCTCTGGTGTCCCCCAAGGATCTATCCTTGGGCCCCTCCTATTTCTCATCTAAATGCTGCCCCTTGGCGACATCTGAAAACACAGCGTCAGTTTCCACGTGTACGCTGACGACACCCAGCTCTACCTCACCACCACTTCTCTCGACCCCTCCACGATCTCTAATCCAGTTCTGGGTGAGCAGAAATTTTCTCCAATTAAATATTGGGAAGACTGAAGCAATTGTTTTCAGTCCCTGCCACAAACTCTGTTCCCTAGCCACTGACTCCATCCCTCTCCCTAACATCTGTCTGAGGCTGAACCACATTATTTGCAACCTTGGTGTCATATTTGACCCTGAAATGAGCTTCCAAACACATATCCGCAGCATAACAAAGACCGCCTATTTCCACCTCGGTAACATCGCCCGTCTCCACCCCTGCCGCAGCTCATCCGCTGCTGAAACCCTCACCCGGGCCTTTGTTACCTCTGGACTCGACTATTCCAATGCACTCCTGGCTGGCCTCCCACATTCTACCCCACGTAAACGTGAAGTGATCCAAAACTACCCGTGTCGTAACTCAACGCCAAGTCCCATTCACCCATCACCCCTGTGCTCGCTGACCTACATTGGCTCCCGGTTAAGCAATGCTTCGATTTCAAAATTCTCATCCTTGTTTTCAAATCCCTCCATGGCCTCGCCCCTCCCTATCTTAGTTATTCCCTTCAGCCTCACAACCACCCGCCCCCCGCGATAGAATCACAGAAAAATTACGGCACAGAAGGAGGCCATTCGGCCCATCTTGTCCGTGCCGGCCGATTAAGTGCTATCCACACTAATCCCACTTTCCAGCACTTGGTCCGTAGCCTTGTAGGTTACGGCACTTCAAGTGCATATCCAAGTACTTTTTAAAATGTGATGAGAGTTTCTGCCTCTACCACCCTGTCAGGCAGTGAGTTCCAGACCCCCACCACCCACTGGGTGAAAACATTTCTCCTCAACTCCCCTCTAAACCTCCGACCAATTACTTTAAATCTACGCCCCCTGGTTGTGGACCTCTCTGCCAAGGGAAATAGGTCCTTCCTATCTCGGCCCCTCAGAATTTTATACACCTCAATCAGGTCTCCCCTCAGCCTCCCCGGTTCCAAAGAAAACAACCTCCTCCCCTCCCCGCTCCCCCCCCCCCGAGACATCAGCGCTCCTCCAATTCTGCCCTCTTGAATATCCCTGATGATAATCGCTGCACCATCAGTGGCCGTGTCTTCTGTTGCCTCGGCCCTAAGCTCTGGAATGCCCTCCCTGAACCTCTCCGCCTCGCTATCCTTCTTTAAGACATAGAAACATAGAAGATAGGAGCAGGAGTAGGCCGTTCAGCCCCTCGAGCCTGCTCTGCCATTCAGTGAGATCATGGCTGATCATCCAAACTCAGTACCCTGTCCCTGCCTTCTCCCCATATCCCTTTAGCCTTAAGAAATATATCTAACTCCTTCTTGAATATATTTAATGAATTGGCCTCCACTGCCTTCTGTGGTAGAGAATTCCATAGGTTCACCACTCTCTGGGTGAAGAAATTCCTCCTCATTTCTGTCCTAAATGGCTTACCCCTTATCCTTAGACTGTGACCCCTGGTTTCGGACTCCCCCGCCATCGGGAACATCCTTCCTGCATCTAGTCTGTCTAGTCCTATTAGAATTTTATACGTTTCAATGAGATCCCCTCTCATTCTTCTGAATTCAAGAGAATACAGGCCTAGTTTACTCAATCTCTTCTCATACGACAGTCCCGCCATCCCAGGAATCAATCTCGTGAACCTTTGTTGCACTCCCTCTATGGCAAGTATATCCTTCCTTAGGTAAGGAGACCAAAATTGTACACAGTACTCCAGGTGTGGTCTCACCAAGGCCCTATATAATTGGAGTAACACTTCTTTACTCCTGTACTTATATATTTCTTAAGGCTAAAGGGATATGGGGAGGAGGCAGGGACAGGCTACTGAATTTGGATGATCAGCCATGATCTCATTGAATGGCGGAACAGGCTCGAAGGGCCGAATGGCCTACTCCTGCTCCTATCTTCTATGTTTCTATGTATTCAATCTTTCCTTGTAGCTGAAATTCTGTAGCCCTGGCAACATCCTCGTAAATCTCCCGTCTCGAGCAGTCACATCTTTCCTGCAATGGGGCGAGCAGAACTGCACGCAGCACTCTAGCCGGTGGCCTAACTGGTGTTTTGTACAGTTCAAGCAGAACCTCCCTGCTCTTACATGATACAGAAAGAGAGAGGCACTGCCTCTTTAAATACCTGGGGGGCACCCATTCCCCTTTAAATGGCCAAGCAATTGTTTTTGTTGAAAAGGGGCCGCAGTCCCCTTTGACCCCCCCCTCTCTCACCCACCACAAATACTCACAAGAGAGAGAGAGAGGAGGAAGAATGCTGGTCTTTGTCCCTTTAAAAGTGGCTGCCCACCAAAATGTTCACAGCACCAGGGCTCTTTGTTCTGGATAAAAGTCAAAAAGAGAAAAGGTTCACTTATTTTTAAATGAATGCAGTTGATGAACAGCCTTGCAATAAAGGTAATACAAAGGAATAAACACTCACAAGCTGGTTTTTTCCACCCCCTCCTCCCCTTCCCTTTAACAGCTCCTGCAGACAATGAAAGCAGGAAAGCGGCCTGCGGCCCGCAGCCCACCGAGGTCCCGCGCCGCCATTGGTTGGAGGACCGTCAGCCCGCCCGGTCCTCCCAGCGTTTTCCGCGCTCCTGATTGGCGGGCGCCTCGCGTCAATCACACCCCCCTCCGATTACGCGCTGACGCCAGCACGCAACGCCCAGGGGTCGGTTGGATCGGCGCACGCCACCGCAAGGTAAAAAAAAGACACCCCACACAATTGAGGAAAAACAAGAATAATAATAATCGCACTTTAGAGGGGAGGAGGTTGGGGGAATTAATGAGTGTTTTCAATTTGTTTCGCAAATAAAATATTTGAAAAGCGTCCCAATGGTGCGAGGCGGGCTGCGCATGCGCTCCAGCCATCCTGTGACTCCCCCACGTGGGGCCGGACACGCCCACTTGCCTTCCCCTGCACCAATCACAGCGCGGGCAGGCGCTTCTATTAATCGTCGCCTGTCAATCACCCTCCCTTCCCACTCGTGGTGTCGATTGACAGCGGTGTCAGCCAATGAGGTGCAGGAAGGGGCGGGACCAGGGCCAGGACTGACAGCAAGCCTGAACTAACTCAATTAAATACCTGCATGCAGCCAAAAAACACTTTTATTTAGTCAGCCAAAAAACAGCAAAGCAAATGAGGTTTGCTGAGTCAGCAAAGTCTATTTTAGAAACATAGAAACATAGAGGATAGGAGCAGGAGTCGGCCATTCGGCCCCTCGAGCCTGCTCCACCATTCAATGCGATCATGGCTATTCAAGAAGGAGTTGGATATATTTCTTCAGGCTAAAGGGATCAAGGGATATGGGGAGAAGGCAGGGACAGGGGACTGAATTTGGATGATCAGCCATGATCTCATTAAAGGGCTGAATGGCCGACTCCTGTTCCTATCTTCTATGTTTCTATGTTTTTATGATCACTACCCCCACAATGCTCTCCCACTGATACCCCTTCCACCTGCCCGGCTAAGGTTCAGGGGAGATCTGATAGAGGGGGTCAAAACCATGAAGGGTTTGGATCGAGTAAATAAGGAGAAACTGTTTGCAGTGGCTGGAGGGTCGGTAACCAGAGGACACAGATTTCAGGCAAAAGAACCAGAGGGCGACATGAGGAAACAGATTTTAAACACAGCCAGTTATGATCTGGAACGCGCTGCCTGGAAGGGCGGTGGAAGCAGATTCAATAGTAACTTTCAAAAAAGAAGTGGGTAAATACTTGAAGGGGAGACATTTACAGGGCGCGGGGGAAAGAGCAGGGGGGAGTGGGACTAATCGGAGAGCTCGACCAAAGAGCCGGCACAGGCACGGTGGGCCGAATGGCCTCCTTCTGTGCTGTTTCATTCGATGGTTCTGTCCCCATAATGAGACCTTCTCAGCCCCGGTGTCCTCCTGGTGAATCGGCCCGGCACCCCCTCCGAGGCCAGTGTGTCCCTTTCTGAGGTGCGGTGCCTGAAACTGAAGGCAGTCCTCCGGATGGGGCCTGAGCAAGGCTCTGGACAGCTGAGGCATGGCTGTGGATATCTGGAGTTGTGGTGTAGACAGTCCGACCATGTCAAGTTAAGTGGGTGGCGATCAGGAGCAGGTGCCCTTTCCTCCCAGGGTGCTGTCACACTAAATTAGGGCTCATGGGATTGGGGGTAATATTAGCATGGATTGAGGACTGGTTAACGGTCAGAAAACAGAGAGTAGGAATAAATGGCTCATTTTCGGGCTGGCAGGCTGTAACTAGTGGGGTCCCGCAAGGATCATTACTGGGGCCTCAGCTGTTCACAATCTCCATCAATGACTTAGATGAGGGGACCGAGTGCAATGTATCCAAGTTTGCTGACGATACAAAGCTAGGTGGGAAAATAAGTTGTGAGGAGGAGACAAAGAGGCTGCAAAGGGATATCGACAGGTTAAGTGAATGGGCAAGAACATGGCAGATGGAATATAATGTGGAGAAGTGGGAAGTTATCTGCTTTGAACATAAGAAATAGGAGCAGGAATAGGCCACTTGGCCCCTAGAGCCTGCTCCGCCATTCAATAAGATCATGGCTGATCTTGGGCTCAAAGCCACTTCCCCGCCCGCTCCCGAGCACCCTTCGTGTTGAGTCTGTGCTTTCAAATGTAGTTATGCTGAATAACTGGACACAGACAACAGAAATACTTAAACAGGTCTTTAGTAACTGAGGGTCAGGGCTGAACTGGAATACACTTTGCTCCACAGGGTTTATATACCGGTGTGGTCGCCACCGGTACTACAATGTACAGGAGCCATCAAAAAGTAGTCCATCACCTTAAGGTATCCTCTTAAGGTGGTACAGGTTACATACACTACAATTCCTCCCCTTTTAGCTGAACAGTGTACACCCCAATTTAAACAATACATGGATAACATGTATACAACTTTCACACAAAACTGTTCAAAGATTCAGTCTCTGAGGAGGCCTCCTGATCCGGGCCGGATAACGCCTTTCAGGGGTCTCTGGTTCTCGTTGCTGGGGTGACTGATCCATTTGATCTCCTATGGATTGAACATCATCATGTACATACGAGTCTGAGGTAGATGCTACAGGCTCAATAACTTCTTCAACTGGTGTCTCTGCCGTAGACATGGGGTCGACCCTTGTTCTCGATTCCACAAGTTGGTCAGCATGACGACGTATTACGTTCTCTCCAACGTCTACCGTGTACATCAAGGGTCCTTGTCGGGCACGAATTGTTCCGGATTGCCATTTATCATTCCTATAGTCCCTGGCCAACACTGGTTGTCCTATTTCGAAACTCCGAGTGGCCTTGTTATTTACGTGCTGGAATTGTTTGTTTTCGACTTCCCTACGCACATTGGGTTTTAACAAATCCAACCGGGACCGCAACCTCCTGTTATAGAACATTATGGCAGGGCTTTGATTTGTCACTGCATGCGTGGCGTTTCGATATGCCATCAGGAAATTGTCCACCTTGTGTTGTAGTGGAATATGGTCTTCGCTCATGGCCTTTATCGCCTTTTTGAACGTTTGTACAAATCTCTCGGCCAACCCATTGGTAACCGGATGATATGGGGCAGATGTATAGTGTTTCACCCCATTCTTTTTCATGAATTTCTGGAATTCTTCTGACACGAACTGTGGTCCGTTATCTGAACATATTTGTTCCGGCAACCCATTCCTTGCAAATATGGTTCTTAGAACTGCGATTGTCTTTTCAGAGGTAGTGGTCGACATCTTAATCACTTCTGGCCATTTAGAATGTGCGTCTACCGCTATCAAAAACATGGAATCCATGAATGGACCTGCAAAGTCGATATGCACACATTGCCATGGGGTTGAAGGCCATTCCCACGGATGCAGCGGTGCAATTGGAGGTACGTTTTGAACTTTTTGGCACCCTGAGCAGCTTTTAGTCAGATCCTCTATTTGTTTGTCGATACCTGGCCACCACACATAAGCCCTAGCAAGGCTTTTCATCTTGACTCCCCCCAGATGACCTTCATGCAGTTCCTTCAGAACTCTCTCCCTTAATTTAGGAGGAATAATCACCCTTGTTCCATACATCAATGTTCCTTGACAGATGGACAGCTGTTCTCGTCTGGCTGAGAATGCTGGTAACAGTGGGTCGCCATGTGCTGGCCATCCCTTCACTGTCAAATCGTAGACCCGAGACAGTGTCAGGTCGTTTCGGGTCTCTCTCTCAATACTCGCATTGGTGACTGGTAAGCATTCGATGATGGTCGAGTGAAATATCTCGACAGGGTCAACTGCCGGTGCCTCTTCCGCTGTAGGTAGTGGCAGGCGCGACAGCCCATCAGCATTACCATGTTGCTTTGTACCTTTGAATTCGATATCATATTGATGTGCCCCTAGGAAAAGGGACCATCTCTGAAGCCTCTGCGCCGTCATAACCGGAACACCCTTCTTAGGGTTAAAAATGGAAACCAACGGCTGGTGATCTGTCAGCAGCGTAAACTTTTGGCCTTGCAGGTAATGGTTAAATTTCTTAACTCCCCACACGAGGCTGAGAGCCTCCCTATCTATCTGAGCATAGTTGTGCTCTGCGGAGGTCAATGATCTGGATGCGAACGCGACTGGCCTTTCCAAGCCATTTGGCAACTTATGTGAGAGCACTGCCCCGATACCATATGGAGAAGCATCACAAGCTAAGCGAATAGGCAGCGTTGGGTTAAAGTGAGCCAACACTTCCTTAGAGGTGATCAGTGCCTTGCTTTTTTGAAAAGCCCGCTTACAATCCTCGCTCCACTTCCATGGTACTCCCATTTGCAAAAGAGTGTTCAGCGGGTGTAACACCGTGGATAAATTTGGAAGAAACTTGTGGTAATAGTTAACCAACCCAAGGAACGACCTCAACTAGGATACATTTTCCGGAGCGGGAGCTTTCACAACAGCTTCGATCTTGTCAGGTGACTTATGGAGCCCCTCCTGGTCAATGACGTGGCCACAGTATGAGATTCGCTTTTGAAAGAACTCACATTTCTGGCGATTAACCCTGAGTCCATATTCTTTCAATCTGGTGAGCACCTGCTCCAAATTCGCGAGGTGCTCCTTATCATCATCTCCTGTAATCAGAATGTCGTCCAGGTAGCATTGTGTGCCTGGAATTCCCTGTAATACCTGCTCCATGGCCCTTTGCCAAATCGCTGGAGCCGATGCCACTCCAAAAACCAGTCTATTATACCGATATAAGCCCTTATGTGTGTTGATCGTGAGATACTGGCGTGACGCTTCATCAACTTCCATCTGTAGGTATGCCTGCGCCAGGTCTATCTTGGTGAAGTGTTTCCCGCCAGACAGCGAAGCGAAGATATCTTCAATCCGCGGAAGCGGATATTGCACCGTGTGAAGAACCGGATTAACAGTGATCTTGAAATCGCCACAGATGCGAACCTTCCCAGGTTCTCCCGGCTTGTTGCTCAACGAACGCTTCATGGTGGGAACAATGGGCGTGGCCCATTCGCTCCAGTCCACCTTTGACAGTACTCCTGAACGTTCTAGCCCTTCCAGCTCTGCTTCCACAGCAGGTCGTATCGCATAAGGTACCGGTCTAGCTTTGAAAAATTTCAGGTTTGCATGTTCTTCAACCTTGATGTTTGCCGTAATTCCTTTCAGTGTTCCCAGTCCCTGTTGGAACACCTCCTTAGCATCGTCCAATATTCTGGACAGTCGTTTAGGTTTGACGTCGTCCTCTTTACAGGAATCTACAGTTAGTGCTTGTATGGAATGCCAGTCCACATTTATTCTCCGGATCCATTCCCGTCCCAGTAGTGGCGGACCTCCATCAGGTAACACATACAAGTCCATTTCCTGACTTTCTTTACCATTGTAGACCACCTTTACCTTTATCTTTCCGATGGGGTATACTATTTGCCCCGTGTATGTTTTCAATACAATCTCCGTATCCCTCAGGGGAATGTGTGAGAATAACCTTTTGTAATCTTGCTTATTCATGACCGTCAATGCCGATCCAGTGTCCCAATTCCATCTTCACTTGGACTCCTGCTATCCGAAGCATGACCCAGATAGTTTGGTGGTCTGCTGAGTTACCCACATTATGTATTTTTAGACAACCCAGTTCCTTACTGCTGGAGTCTGAATCCGTCTTCTGTTCATCCGAACTGTTCTCTGTCACCTTGTGTACTTTTTTGTACTTCTCCTGCGGCGACCTTTTGCTGCTGGTCTTCTTTCCTGACCGGCATACTCTCGCTATGTGACCAAGTTTGCCACATTGCCTGCATTCTTTATCTTTGAACCAGCACTGGTTCTGGTCATGCGTTGTCCTTCCGCAACGATAGCACTTTACTGCGCCCAATGCCTTTTCATTGGTGCTGAATTCCAATGGCCTTTGCTGCATTTCTGCAGTGCCTCGTGCTGCTGCCTCGTGCGATGCTGCAATGCTGAAAGCTTTGTCCAGCGTAAGATCCTTTTCCTCTAGCAGTCGCTTCTGGGTTCCATCCCTTAGGAGCCCACACACAAACTTATCTCTCAGTGCGTCTGCTAGTCCTGTACCGAACTGACAGTACTTTGATAACTTGCACAGTTCAATTAAGAATTCAGCGTTGCTTTCTTCTTTCAGTTGAATTCTTTTGTAGAATTTAAATCGTTCCGCTATCAGCAGCGGCGTGGGGTTTAAATGCTCTTGCAGGATAGTAACAATATCCGCGAAACTCTTTCCTACCGGTTTATCTGGTGTTACAAGGTTCCTTAATAACCCGTACGTCTTCGCACCCATTGAGTTTAATAGGGTTAGTGCTTTCATATCCACCGGTACCTCATTCGCTGTACAATAAACTTCAACGCGTTCCACATAAGTGGCCCAATCTTCCACACCGCTATCAAAAGCAGTGATGTTACCCGTTTTTGGCATCCTTGTTGAGTTTCCTTTCCTTCGGATTATGATTATTATTTTATTTTATTTTTCAAAATGGCGGCTTCCCGCACTTGGCGGCTTTTCCCGCGCTTGTCTTCTTCCCCCGCTGAATAAAAATGGCGATTACTGCGCTGTTGCCGTTCTCACCTCCCAGCGGTCCTTTATTTTCCCCGACGCTGCTGCTCTTGTTCCCCACCGCTCCCGCGGTCCTCGTGGACATAAACGCTTTTCTGGCTGCTGCGCGTCTCTGCCCCGATTGCAGTCCGGCCCCTGACACCGGCTGCGGTCGTGTTCTCCGCCCTTTTCGTCGTTTCCCTCCCCTTCTCTTACTGACAACTCGGCTGACTTCCCCCCGTGCCGCTCGATCGGGCTTACCCGCCGCTGTCGTCGAAGGGATGTTCAGTGATGTTAGACTTCATGGCCAGAACCCAACCCGGGTTCCCGATTGCCTCCCATGCTATGCAGTGCCCAGCAGGATGTTGAGGGTGGATGTCCTTGTTCGACGCCCGTTTCAGAGGCGAAGCTTCCTTTGATGCAACTGCCGCTAGGTAAGATCAGACTCGTCGCCACTGTTGAGTCTGTGTTTTCAAATGTAGTTATGCTGAATAACTGGACACAGACAACAGAAATGCTTAAACAGGTCTTTAGTAACTGAGGGTCAGGGCTGAACTGGAATACACTTTGCTCCACAGGGTTTATATACCGGTGTGGTCACCACCGGTACTACAATGTACAGGAGCCATCAAAAAGTAGTCCATCACCTTAAGGTATCCTCTTAAGGTGGTACAGGTCACATACACTACACTTCGCTCCCTTATCTTGCCAAAAATCTGTCTATCTCCACCTTAAATGTATTTAATGACCCAGCCTCCACGGCTCTCTGGGGCAGAGAATTCCACAAATTTAAGACCCTCTGGGTGAAGAAATTCCTCCTCATCTCTGTCCTAAATGGCTTACTCCTTTTCCTTAGACTGTGACCCCTGGTTCTGGACTCCCCGGCCATCGGGAACATCCTTCCTGCATCCAGTCTGTCCAGTCCTGTTAGAATTTTATAAGTTTCAATTAGATCCCCTCTCATTCTTCTAAACTCCAGTGAGTATAAGCCCAATCGACCCAATCTCTCCTCATACGTCATTCCTGCCATCCCAGGTATCAGTCTGGTGAATATTCGCTGCACTCCCTCCATGGCAAGAACATCCTCCCTCAGATAAGGCGACCAAAACTGCACACACTACTCAAGGTGTGGTCTCACCAAGGCCCTGTACAACTGCAGCAAGACATCCTTGTTCTTGTACTCGAAACCTCTCGCTATGAAGGCCAACATACCATTTGCCTTCTTAACCGCCTGCTGCACCTGCATGCTTACCTTCAGCGACTGGTGCACAAGGACACTTCCCCTTCTCCCAATCTATTGCCGTTCAGATAATAAGCTGCCTTCCTGTTTTTGCCACCAAACTGGATAACCTCACATTTGTCCACATTATCCTGCATCTGCCATGCTTCTGCCCAATCACCCAACCTGCCCAAATCATACTGGAGCTTCTCGGCATCCTCCTCAGAGCACACATGTCCACCCAACTTTGTGTCGTCTGCAAACTTGGAGATATTACATCTAGTTGCCTCGTCTAGATTATTTATATATATTGTGAATAGCTGGGGTCCTAGGACCGATTCCTGTGGTACCCCACTAGTCACTGCCTGCCACTCGGAAAAAGAGCCGTTTATTCCAACTCTTTGCTTCCTGTCTGCCAACCAGTTCTTTATCCAAGTCAGTACCTTGCCCCCAATCCTATGTGCCTTAACTTTACACGCTAATCTCTTATGCGGGACCTTATCGAAAGCCTTCTGAAAGTCCAAATACACCACATCCACTGGTTCTCCCTTATCTATTCTACCAGTTACATCCTCAAAAAATTCCAGTAGATTAGTCAAGCACGATTTACCTTTTGTAAATCCATGTTGACTTTGTCCGATCCTGTCACTTTTTTTTACATCTTTTATAATGGACTCTAGCATTTTCCCCACTACCGATGTCAGGCTTACCGGTCTATAATTCCCCGTTTTCTCTCCACCACCTTTTTTGAATAGTGGGGTAACATTAGCTACCCTCCAATCCATGGGAACTGTTCCAGAGTCTATCGAATTTTGGAAGATGACCAGCAATTCTGTCCCTCTAGTGCTACTTGTCTCTCCCAGTCCTCTCTTCACCTTGTTTCTCCTCTCTAATGTTTCATCCTGGTGCCCATCCCCCTGTCAAATTAATTTAAACCCTCCCCCACAGCACTAGTTAACCGTCCCATGAGGACATTGGTCCCAGCTCTGTTGAGGTGCAACCTGTCCACCTTGGACAGGTCCCTCCTGCCCCAGAACTGGTCCCTCCTGCCCCAGGAATCTGAAGTCCTGCAATATTTCTCTTTCAGGTACTTATCCAATTCCCTTTTGAAAGCGGTGATTGAATCTGCCTCCACCACCCTTTCAGGCAGTGCATTCCAGATCCTAACCACTCGCTGTGTAAAAAAGTTTTTCCTCATGTCGCCTTTGGTTCTTTTGTCAATCACCTTAAATCTGTGTCCTCTGGTTCTCGACCCCTCTGCCAATTGGAAGAGTTTCTCTCTATCTACTCTGTCCAGACCCCTCTTGATTTTGAACACCTCGATCAAATCTCCTCTCAATCTTCTCTGCTCCAAGGAGAACAACACCAGCTTCTCCAGTCTATCAATGTAACTGAAGTCCCTCATCCCTGGAATCATTCCCGTAAATCTTTTCTGCACCCTCTCTAAGGCCTTCACATCCTTCCTAAAGTGCGGTGCCCAGATTTGGACACAATACTCCAGTTGAGGCCGAACTAGTGTTTTATAAAGGTTCATCATAATTTCGACACTTTTGTACTCTATACCTCTATTCATGAAGCCCAGGTTTCCATCAGCTTTTTTAACTGCTTTCTCAACCTGCCCTGCCACCTTCAATGATTTGTGCACATATACCCCCAGGTCTCTCTGTTCGTGCACCCACTTTAGGGTTGTACCCTTTAGTTTAGATTTCCTCTCCTCATTCTTTCTACCAAAATGTATCACTTCACATTTTTCTGCATTAAATTTAATCTGCCACGTGTCCGCCCATTCCACCAGCCTGTCTATGTCCACTTGAAGTCTATCACTATCTTCCTCACTGTTCACTATACTTCCAAGTTCTGTGTCATCTG
The DNA here is from genome assembly GCF_052327205.1 of Somniosus microcephalus. Lineage (NCBI taxonomy): Eukaryota > Metazoa > Chordata > Chondrichthyes > Squaliformes > Somniosidae > Somniosus > Somniosus microcephalus. The sequence continues at coordinate 761,095 of NW_028225251.1, forward strand.
CAAATTTTGAAATTGTGCCTTGTACACCCACATCCAAGTCTTTAATATATATCAAGAAAAGCAGTGGCCCTAGAACCGACCCCTGGGGAACACCACTGTGTACCTCCCTCCAGTCCGAAAAACAACCGTTCACCACTACTCACTGTTTCCTGTCACTTAGCCAATTCCCTATCCATGCAGCCACTGTCCCTTTTACTCCATGGGCTTCAACTTTGCTGGTAAGCCTATTATGTGGCACTTTGTCGAACGCCTTGGAAATCCATGCACACCACGTCAACCGCATTGCCCCCATCAACCCTCTCTGTTACCTCATCAAAAAACTCCATCAAGTTGGTTAAACACGATTTGCCTTTAACAAATCCGTGCTGGCTTTCCTTAATTAATCCACACTGTTAATTTTGTCCCTGATTTTTGTTTCTAAAAGTTTCCCCACTACCGAGGTCAAACTGACTGGCCCGTGGTTGCTGGGTTTGTCCTTACAACCTTTTTTGAACAAGGGTGTGACATTTGCAATTCTCCAGTCCTCTGGCACCACCCCAGTTTCTAATGAGGATTTGGAAGGTTATGGCCAGTACCTCCGCAATTTCTTCCTTCACTTCCCTCAGCGTACTAGGATGCTTCCCATCCGGTCCTGGTGACTTCTCTACTTTAAGTACAGCCAGCCTTTCTAGTACCTTGTCTTTATCAATTTTATCCCATCCAGTATCTCCTCTACCTCCTCCTTCACTATGTCTATGGCAGCATCTTCTTCCTTGGTGAAGACAGATGCAAAGTACTGATTTAGTCCCTCAGCCTTACCCTCTGCCTCCGTGCGTAGGTCTCCTTTTTGGTCCCTAATCGGCCCCACCCCTCCTCTTACTACCCGTTTACTATTTATATGCCTACAGAAGACTTTTGGATTACCCTTTATGTCAGCTGCCATTCTATTCTCATACCCTCTCTTTGCCCCTCGTATTTTCTTTTTCACTTCTACTCTGAACTTTCTATATTTAGCCTGATTCTCAGATGTATTCTCGACCTGACATCTGTCATACACGCTCTTTTTCTGCTTCATCTTGCTCTCTCTCTCTTTCGTCATCCAGGGAGCTCTGACTTTAGTTGCCCTACATTTCCCCTTAGTGGGAATGTACCTCGACTGTACCCGAATTATTTCCTCTTTAAAGGCAGCCCATTGTTCCTCTACAGTTTTTCCTGCCACTCTTTGATTCCAATTTACCCGGGCCAGATCCATTCTCATCCCACTGAAATTAGCCTTGCCCCACAGTGCAGTGGATGCGCTCTAGACTGCACTCTCCCCCCCGAGGTGTCGTCACCCTCACCGGGATTCAGCACTGAAAACCGGTTTGAGAGCGCCGCACTCCCGGGGGATTCCTGCACTGCCTTGCCTCCTCAAACCCTGCTGGGCGGCCACCCAGTTACAATTACATAGAAACATAGAAGATAGGAGCAGGAATAGGCCATTCGGCCCCTCGAGCCTGCTCCGCCATTCAATGAGATCATGGCTGATCATCCAAATTCAGTACCCTGTCCCTGCCTTCTCCCCATACCCCTTGATCCCTTTACCCTTAAGAAATATATCCAACTCCTTCTTGAATATATTTAATGAATTGGCCTCTACTGCCTTCTGTGGTAGAGAATTCCACAGGTTCACCACTCTCTGGGTGAAGAAATTCCTCCTCATCTCTGTCCTAAATGGCTTACCCCCTATCCTTAGACTGTGTCCCCTGGTTCTGGACTCCCCGACCATCGGGAACATCCTTCCTCCATCTAGTCTGTCTAGTCCTGTTAGAATTTTATAAGTTTCAATGAGATCCCCTCTCATTCTTCTAAACTCCAGCGAGTATAAGCCCAATCGACCCAATCTCTCCTCATACGTCATTCCTGCCATCCCAATTCCCACGAACTCTCTGTGGCTGAGGGTTGACCACCTCCTGGAACGTGCGCTCCAGGAAACTCACAGCCTCCCGTCTGCCCGGCAGTGACTCCAGCCGCTCCCCAAGCTCAGAGACACCGAGCTCGAGTTCCAGCCACTGGAGGCACTTCCTGCACACACGGTTCACCAGGACACGTGAAGCATCCCGGAGTTCCCGCATGGCACAGGAATTGCAGCCATCAGTCCCATCGTTTGGCTTAAAATCTGTCTACTTAAGCTATAGATATATATGATGTGAGGTTAGTGTGCCCTTACCCCTGTTTATTATTCAATCAGTGATTGTCCCTTTGCCAGGCCCGCTGCCTGCGGCCCCTCTCCCAGATTCCAGCTCCAGCTCTGTGCTGACTGAGCTGCTCTCACCTGGGGACAGCGCACCAAGAAGGAGTTGGATATATTTCTTAAGGCTAAAGGGACCAAGGGATATGGGGAGAAGGCAGGAACAGGGAACTGAATTTGGATGATCAGCCATGATCTCATTGAATGGCGGAGCAGGCTCGAGGGGCCGAATGGCCAACTCCTGCTCCAGTCTTCTATGTTTCTATGTCCACTGATATCTTCCTGCAGTCTGCAGCTTTCTTCTTCATTATCAACCACACGGACAATGTTTGCATCATCTGCAAACTTCTTAATCATACTTCCTACATTCAAGTCCAAATCACTGATATGGACCAATCAGCAGAAACATGTTGTATTGACGTTATGACGCCTGCACCTTTTACGATGTCAAGACGTCCCAGAGTGCATCACCCACCGCCCGCCCATTGATCCCAGGATCTATCTCCCTATTGGTCGGCGGACACGTCAATCACGCCCGCTGCCCGCGGTCACGTGCCCCTGAGGCGCTCTCCGGCTCCGCCCGAGTGAAGTCGCTCCATTCGGTGCCTGCGGAGCCCTCGGACTCTCAGGTTTGGATTCCCCTTTATTCTCTCCCCTCCTCTGATCTCAATCGGATCGGGGGGAAAACTCACTTTCCCTCACTGATTGCGGCTCTTCACCAACACCAACTTTACAAAGAAAGCCCCGCGCGGCAGCCTGGAGCTCGGGCCCAGTGCACAGGCGCGGGGGAGGATGATTGACAGGGGCCCAGGGTGTGTGCTGAGCATGCGCGGTGCGGGCCGGGCGCCTGTGGAGCAGGAGAGGGCGGGGCCATGGGGCGCATGCACGGGGTCAGCCACAACTCAGCGCGGCGGCCGGAGCGCTTTCTGGAGCATGGGGTCTTGTGGGGATTGCAGCCGCCATTACTGTTGATTCTTTCAACCAACCTGTGCAGCAGCTGGGGCCTAAAAATCAGCTTCACTGCCCCTGGGCTGGGAAAGGGCGACATGAGACAACATTCTCCCTCTTACCCCTTTCTACACTCCTTTTACAGGGTTTTAGAAGTAGAGCATCTACAGACAGGAAGCTCAGACCAGACATCACATCAAGAACAGACAGAGTCGCTCGATTCATCAGGACCTGATTCAGTCGCTCCTCCAATCTGCTGGCACACCAGCGAGTTCACACTGATGAGAAACAATTTAAATGTTCTGAGTGTGGGAAGAGCTTCAAAATATACAAGTAGCTAAAGAGACACCAGTGGCTACACACTGGGGAGAGAACGTTCAGCTGTTCCGGAAGGGATTCATTCAGTCATCGCTCCAATGATACACCAACAAATTCACACGAGGGAGAGACTTTTAACCCGCTCCGTGTGTGGGAAGGGATTAATTGCACCCTCCATGCTGCTGAGACACCAGCTTGTCCACACTGATGAGAGACTGTTGACCTGCTCTGTGTTTTTGAAGCGATTCTCTCATTCTGCCACCCTCCTGAGACACCAGCTTGTTCACATTAAATGTTCTGACTGTGGGAAGAGATTTAAAAGGTCCCAGGATCTGAAGAGACACCAGCTGGAGAGAGCAGGAGAGATTCTGTTCACCTGCTCTGTGTGTGGGAAGAGATTCACTCGGTCCTCAAATCTGCTGGCACACCAGCAAGTTCACACTGGAGAGAGGCCGGTGAAACATTCCGACTATGGGAAAAACATTAAAAGGTCCCAGGAGCTGAAGCAACACCAGCTCGAGGGAGCAGGAAAGAGGCCATTCACCTGTTCTGTGTGTGGGAAGGGATTCACTCAGCCATCCAATCTGCTGGAACACCAGGAAGTTCACACTGTGGAGAGGCCGTTCACCTGCTCTGTGTGTGGGAAGGGATTCACTCAGTCATCCAATCTGCTGAGACACAAGCGAGTTCACACTGGGGAGAGGCCATTCACCTGCTCTGTGTGTGGGAAGGGATTCATTCAGTCCTCGACTCTGCTCGAACACCAGCGAGTTCACACTGGGGAGAGGCCATTCACCTGCTCTGTGTGTGGGAAGGGATTCACTCAGTCTTCACATCTGCTGAGACACCAGCGAGTTCACACTGGGGAGAGGCCATTCACCTGCTCTGTGTGTGGGAAGGGATTCACTCAGTCATCCAATCTACTGAGACACCAGCGCGTTCACACTGTTCTGTAGCGCAGGGCCCTGGAAAGAGCTGGGGTGACATGAACATGGAATGGATGAATGTTTTATAAATTCTTGTAAAGCTGTTTAATCTTTAGGGCTGTTGTGCTGATGATTCCCTTTGTTTGACTGTTCATGGTGTTACATAGAATATACAGCACAGAAACAGGCCATTCGGCCCAACTGGTCCATGCCAGTGTTTATGCTCCACACAATCCTCCTTTCACCCAACTTCATCTAACCCAATCAACATATCCTCCTATTCCTTACACACTCATGTGGCTTCCGCTTAAATGCATCTGTACGTTTAGCCTCAACTACTCTTTGTGGTGCTGAGTTCCACATTCTCACCACTCTCTGGGTAAACAAGTTTCTCCTGAATTCCCTGCTGGATTTATTAGTGGCCATCTTATATTTTGTGGATGTTAAAACCCCAATAACTGAGCTGCATTTTAATATTCTGCATAAATAAATCAGCTTTGTTTGAAACATACAGTCGATTGAGTCCCTGTTTCTAAGATAAGACGAGAGCTAATTGATGACTTGTTACAGACATTCCCGGTCCTCTCAATATCTGCGTCCAGGAGAGAAGCTTCTGTTACTTTGTGCATTTTATTACCATCGAGGTTCTGGAAGTCATTGTGGGGGAATGGAACATTTTAACATTCTCAGCACCTGGTATCAAAACCAAACACTCCAAAAGCAGGTTACAGCATGGGTTAGATACAGAGTAAAGCTCCATCTACATTGTCCCATCAAACACTCCCAGGGCAGGTACAGCATGGGTTAGACACAGAGTAAAGCTCCATCTACATTGTCCCATCAAACACTCCCAGGGCAGGTACAGCACGGGTTAGATACAGAGTAAAGCTCCCTCTACACTGTCACATCAAACACTCCCAGGGCAGGTACAGCACGGGTTAGATACAGAGTAAAGCTCCCTCTACACTGTCACATCAAACACTCCCAGGGCAGGTACAGCACGGGTTAGATACAGAGTAATGCTGATATACCTATCAATTCATCCAATGAAAAGCGACGAGTTAAGAAAGTAACTATAGGTTTTTATTGGCTAAATAACAGAGCCCACCCTCGTGGGTGATCGGATCCAACAAGGAGGAATACCAGCCAGTCGACCACCTTTATACCTGGGCAGGTAGGTGGAGCCATGGGCAGAGTCAGCAGTTGTCAGCCCAGGTATAACAGCGTGAGAAGAGGCGACCTCATGTAGTGATACAACAGTGTAACCAGTGATAACCATAGTGTAACGATACAACAGTGATAACCATAGTGTAACGATAGTGAACGATAAAAGTGGTTTACCACATTCACCCCTTGTTTAGATTTGAGTCCGGCGGGGTGAAGTGTACTACCAGTTCGGGTATGTCAGTCTGTCCGGAGGCCTCGTAAGTCTTTCTGATCGGCGCAGCAGCGGCGGCGGTGTTGCAGTATCCGGTGTTAATGCTGGTGTCTGCGTGGTCGACGAAGACTCGTGGGGTTCCGGCATGCCGTCTACCTGGGCTGGGTTTGGGGGGCTGGTGGGGGGTAACGGTGGTGTCTCAGGGGTGCCCGAGGGTGCAAGGTCTCGTAAGGAGACTGTGTCCTCCCGCCCGTCTGGGTATGCCACATAGGCGTACTGGGGGTTGGTGTGCAGGAGGTCCACCCTCTCGACCAGGGGGTCCATTTTATGGGCCCTCACATGCTTTCGCAGCAAGATGGGCCCCGGAGAAGTCAGCCAAGTTGGCAGCGTGGTTCCCGTAGTCGACTTCCTGGGGAAAACAAACATTCGTTCATGGGGGGTGGCGTTAATGGCAGTGCAAAGCAGTGACCGGATGGAATGGAGCGCTGCCGGGAGGACTTCCTGCCAGCGAGAGGTTGGGAGGCCCTTAGACTTTAAGGCTAAGAGAACGGCCTTCCAGACAGTCGCGTTCTCTCTTTCCACCTGGCCGTTCCCTCGGGGGTTGTAGCTGGTGGTCCTGCTTGCAGCGATACCTCTCGCTAATAGGAACTGGCGAAGTTCCTCGCTCATGAAGGAGGAGCCCCGGTCGCTATGTATATAGTTCGGGAACCCGAACAAGGCGAAGAGGTCGTTCAGGCATTTGATGACCGTGGTGCTGGTCATGTCTGGGCAGGGGAAGGCAAAGGGGAAACGGGAGTACTCATCAATAATGTTGAGGAAGTACACATTACGGTCAGAGGATGGGAGGGGCCCCTTAAAATCGATGCTCAAGCGCTCGAAGGGGTGGGTGGCCTTGATCAGGCTTGCTCTGTCCGGCCTAAAGAAATGCGGTTTGCATTCGGCACAGGTTTGGCAGTTCCTGGTCATGGTCCTGACCTCCTCGATGGAGTAGGGCAGGTTGCGGGCCTTAATGAAGTGGTAAAGTCTGGTGACCCCGGGGTGGCAGAGGTCGTTGTGGAGGGTCTGCAGTCTATCAGTTTGCACGTCGGCGCATGTACTTCGTGATAGAGCATCTGGGGGTTCGTTCAGTTTACCAGGCCGGTACAAGATATCATAATCATAGGTGGAGAGCTCGATTCTCCACCTCAAGAGCTTGTCGTTCTTGATTTTGCCCCTCAGTTTGTTATTAAACATAAAAGCGACCGAACGCTGGTCGGTGAGGAGGGTAAATCGTTTGCCTGCCAGGTAATGCCTCCAGCGTCCACGATCGCCTGGGCCTCCTTCTCGACCGAAGAGTGTCGGATCTCAGGGCCCTGGAGGGTCCTTGAGAAGAAGGCCACTGGTCTCCCCTCCTGGTTGAGGGTTGCGGCTAGGGCGAAGTCGGGTGCATCGCTCTCCACTTGGAAAGGGATAGACTCATCCACCGCGTGCATAGTGGCCTTAGCAATGTCTCCCTTAATGAGGGAGAAGGCTGCGCACGCTTCTGCCGTCAGGGGGAAGGAGGTGGGCTTCATGAGGGGTCTGGCTTTGCATAATTTGGCACCCATTGGGCATAGTAGGCGAAGAGCCCCAGGGTTCTCTTCAGTGCCTTTGGACAGTGGGGGAGTGGGAGCTCCATGAGGGGGCGCATTCTTTCGGGGTCGGGGCCAATGACTCCGTTCTCTACTACGCAGCCGAGGATGGCAAGACGCGAGGTGTTGAACACACATTTCTCCTTATTGTAAGTGAGGTTCAGCCGTTGGGCCGTACGGAGGAATTTCTCCAGATTAACGTCGTGGTCCTGCCGGTCGCGGCCGCAGATGGTGACGTTATCTAGGTAAGGGAACGTGGCCTGTAGCCCGTTCTGGTCAACCATCCGGTCCATCTCCCTTTGGAAGACTGAAACCCCGTTGGTGACGCCGAAGGGAACCCTAAGGAAGTGGTAGAGGTGGCCATTCGCCTCGAAGGCGGTATACTGGCGGTCCTCAGGGCGGATAGGGAGTTGGTGATAGGCCGACTTAAGGTCGATGGTGGAGAATACCCGGTACTGTGCAATCTGATTGACCATATCAGATATGCGGGGAAGGGGGTATGCGTCCAGCTCGGTGTACCGGTTTCTGGTTTGGCTGTAGTCGATGACCAGGCGGTTTTTATTGCCGGTCTTAACGACTACGACCTGGGCACGCCAGGGGCTGTTGCTCCCCTCGATGATGCCCTCCTTCCGGAGACGCTGCACCTCAGAGCTAATAAAAGCTCTGTCCCCGGCGCTGTACCGCCTGCTCTTGGTGGCGACGGGTTTACAGTCGCGGGTGAGGTTAGCGAACAGGGAGGGGGGCGGTACCTTGAGGGTGGATAGGCCGCAGGTGGTACGCGGTGGGCGGTTTAAAGGCTGCTGGTTGTCGACTGTGAGTGGGGGGAGGGGTCCACCGTATGCCAAAGTGACACTTTGAAGGTGGGATTGGAAGTCCAGCCCTAGTAGGACGGCAGCGCAGAGCTGGGGCAGGACGAGGAGTTTAAAATTTTTATACTCCGTGCCCCTAACCGACAGGGTCACAATACAGTAGCCGCTGATGTCTGTAGAATGGGACCTCGATGCCATCGAGATCCGGTTGCACGTTGGCCGGACAGTGAGGGAGTAGTGGCTCACCGTGTCTGGATGGATGAAACTCTCCGTGCTTCCGCTGTCGAACAGGCAGGTCATAGCGTGGCCGTTTACTTCTATGTCCATCATGGACTTGGACAGGTGATGCGGGCGAGCTTGGTCCAGTGTGACGGAGGCTAGTGTATGGCTGAGCGAGCTGTTGTAGTCTGTGGGTGAGGCGGTGGTCGGGTCTGGAGACAAGGTGGCGGTCGAGTGTGGTGGACGAAATGGCGGCGCCCACGAGGTTGAATAAAATGGCGGAGAAGATGGCTGCCCCCACAACTCACATGAGGCATTGCTGGTGTTGGTTGCCTTGATCAAAGATGGCCGCCCCGCGACTCACACGAGGGGATACTGGCATCTGTGGCCTTGATGAAAGATGGCCGCCCCCACAATTCGCATGAGGCACTGCTGGCTTCTGTGACTCTCCCCCTGCAGGCCTTAGCGAAGTGGCCTTTCTTCTGGCAATGGGAGCAAGTCGCGTTTCTCGCAGGGCAGCGCGTCCTCGGGTGTTTCGCCTGGCCACAGAAGAAGCAGCCGGCGGCCCGATCGCGGGGCTCCGATGTTGCAGCCGGTACCGGGGGTGGCGGTCCCGATCGGTTCTGGGACGCCGACGCCGAGGTAGGTCCCGGGGGCGGCGGTGCGAGGGGTATTGCGGCCGGGGTCGGGCCGGAGTCCCAGGGTCGCGCAGTACAGTACCTGGAATACGCCTCGAGGTCCCGATGGGCCACTTCCAGAGAGTGAGCGAGGGCTGCAGCTGTGTTCAGGTCGAGGTCCTTTGATTCGAGCAGTCTTTGCCGTGAGTAGTCGGACCGAAGGCCTTTCACGAAGGCATCGCGGATATTCTCTTCAGTATTTTCTGTAGCCGTTACCACTTTAAAGTCACAGTCCCTGCCGAGTGTTTGTAGCGCCCGTAAAAATTCATCTACAGACTCTCCTGGCTGCTGCGGGCGGGATCTTAGGAGATGTCTGGCATACATAGAATTTACCGGGCTCTGGTACTGCTGTTTCAGCAGGTTGATGGCGGCCTCGTATGCAGTAAGGTCCTGTATGAGTGCGAATACTTTAGGGCTCACTTGGGCGGTCAGAACTCTTAGTTTGGATCTCTGAGGCACGCCGGATTCTCCCAGGTAGGATTCGAAACAGCTCAGCCAGTGTTTGAAGTCGAGGGCTGAGTTTGCTGCCTGTGGGTTTAGATCCAGGTACGGCGGTCGAAGGGCTCGCAGCCAGGCCGGCTGCTGTGGCTGTTGTAGCTGGGCGTCTGACTGGTCTGACGGTTCATTAGACATTTTTAAAATTTAGCCAATAAAATTGATATACCTATCAATTCATCCAATGAAAAGCGACGAGTTAAGAAAGTAACTATAGGTTTTTATTGGCTAAATAACAGAGCCCACCCTCGTGGGTGATCGGATCCAACAAGGAGGAATACCAGCCAGTCGACCACCTTTATACCTGGGCAGGTAGGTGGAGCCATGGGCGGAGTCAGCAGTGGTCAGCCCAGGTATAACAGCGTGACAAGAGGCGACCTCGTGTAGTGATACAACAGTGTAACCAGTGATAACCATAGTGTAACGATACAACAGTGATAACCATAGTGTAACGATAGTGAACGATAAAAGTGGTTTACCACAAATGCTCCCTCTACACTGTCTCATCAAACACCCCCAGGGCAGGTACAGCACGGGTTAGATACAGAGTAAAGCTTCCTCTACACTGTCCCATCAAACACTCCCAGGGCAGGTACAGCACGGGTTAGATACAGAGTAAAGCTTCCTCTACACTGTCCCATCAAACACTCCCAGGGCAGGTACAGCACGGGTTAGATACAGAGTGTCAGCCATGACTCAGGCGGCAGCACTCTCTCCTCTGAGTCAGAAGGTTGAGGGTTGAAGTCCCACTCCAGAGACTGGAGTCTAAAACTCTGTGCTGCCCCTCCAGTGCAGTGCTGAGGGAGTAAAGCCCAGTGCAGAGTAAAGTTCCCTCTGCACAGCTCCACTAACAGGCCTGAGCCCCAAACTCAGAAGAGCGCCCTCTGCTGCATTCCACTTGTCTCAGCAGCGGGAGAAGCAGGCGGCGGAAGTCCCGACCCTCGGACACCCCGATTGGTTGGAGGACCCGCCGCCACCTCAGTCCTCCAAGCTCCGCCCGCTTTCTCCCTATTGGTCGGAGCTCCCGTCAGTCACCGCCGTGGAGTTGATGACGTGCCCCAGTCCGGCTGCCTGCAGAAGACAAGGGGCTGCGGCCGCTCAATCCGCTCCGCTCGGTGCCGGGAGGGCGCTGGGACGGTGCGGTTTGTATTTTCTTTTTATTTATCTCCCCGCCCGCGCTTCTCTCCGCTACATATAAAAAAACTCTGAAAAAACTCACTTTCCGCCGGTGATCCGGACTCTCAGGCGGGGTGTGTGCTGAGCATGCGCGGTCCGGGCCGGGCGCCTGTGGAGCAGGAGAGGGCAGGGACATGGGGCGCATGCGCGGGGTCAGCCACAAGTTAGCGCGGCGGCCAGAGCGCTTTCTGGAGCGCAGGGGCTTGTGGGGGTTGCAGCCACCGTTACTGTTGATCCTTTCAACCCACCTGTGCAGCAACTGGGAAAGGGGGACATGAGTGATGCGCTATCAATTCCTCATAAAAGACAGAGGCCTAGAATTTCGCTATCGCCGCGCCAGGTATTTAGCGCCCGAAATTTAGCGCTCGCCCGGATTCCCGTAGCGCCCGCCTGAAATTCAGTTGCAGCGCACCAAGAGGGAGGCGGGCGCTATTGCAGGGTTTGGCCGCCTCGCTTGGGGCGCTGAAAGTCAGTTTCAGGCATCCAGCTGCCGCTGCGCCACCCGATGCGGTGCGGCAGGCTGGGGTACTGCAGGCCTCCTCTTAAGGAGGAGCTGCCTGCAGCCGTGAGATCGCCGCTGGATTCCCCTGGCAAATGAGCCCGGCACCACGGAGAAGTGCCGGGCTCGCGGGGGTCAGACACCAATGCCGCGGGGGGGGTGGTGTGGGAGTCCGGGGAGGAAGGAGCGGCCAATCGGCCGCCGGGAAAGCGGACGGCCGCACCTCCACCTTAACGCCCCGGCCCCTCGGAGCTGCAAGGCCCCGTTTTACAAACGCTCCTTGCGCCCGCTATGGGTGAGGCGGCGGCAAGTGAATTTGGGCGTTGGGCCAGGATCGCGTTGGAACCGGGGCGCTGCGCACACCGATGACGTCATCAGTGCCGGCGCAGCGCTACCGGCTAACACCACCATTTGCGCTACACTGAATTTCAGGCTACCAACAGCGCCGGCGCTAAAGACCTCTTTAGGCGCTAAGTGGGCACTAAGACCACTGAATTTCTAGGCCAGAGAGTTAATCAATAGGCTTTTATTAGCAAAGAACAGAGCATGCCTCTCGTGGTTGCCTGGTATCCAAAAGGGCAGGGGGCTGCAGAGCAGTCACCTTTATACCCGGGCATGTGGGTGGAGCCAGGGGCGGAGTCAGCTGAGGCATACATAGGCACAACAGTGTGCAACAACAACAACAATAACGAACAGTGGTTTACCACAATGAGCAAATTTTCAGAGCGGTCAGGCAACATTCTCCCTCTTACGATAGCAAAATACTGCAGATGCTGGAAATCTGAAATAACAACAGAAAATGCTGGAAAAACTCAGCAGGCCAGGCAACATCTGTGGAGAGAAATTAGAGTCGATGTTTCGGGTCTAACCCTTTTTCAAAACTGGAAAGGAAATGAAATAGATCGAAAGGCAGGGCTGGGACAGAACAAAAGAAGTGAAGAGACATTAAGAGGTATTGAAGACGAGACGAGATGGTGATGGTGGAGACAAAAGACGGCTCAGATTAGGTGTGAAATGTTCTGGCAGAATGAGAGGCAGCTGCCATGTGGGAGAGAGAAAGGAAAGGGGGGGGAAGGGAGAAACCGCAAAGGGGTGGAAAAAAAATATAATTAAACTGTAATAGGGGCCGAGGTTATGATCTGAAATTGTTGAACTCGATATTGAGTCCGGAAGGCTGCAAAGTGCCTAATCGGAAGATGAGGTGCTGTTCCTCGAGTTTACGTTGAGCTTCCGTGGAACAATGCAAGAGCCCGAGGACGGTGAGGTCCGAGTGGGAATGGAGCAGTGAATTAAAGTGACAGGCGACCGGAAGCTCGGGGTCACCCTTACGGACTGAACGGAGGCGTTCCGCAAAGCGGTCACCCAATCTGCGTTTGGTCTCCCCAATGTAGAGGAGACCACATCGTGAGCAGCGAATACAGTGGACTAGATTACAAGAAGTACAAGTAAATCGCTGTTTCACCTGGAAGGGGTGTTTGAAGCCCTGGACAGTGGGAGGGGGGGGGAGGTATAGGAGCAGGTGTTACATCTCCTGTGCTTGCACGGGAAGGTGCCAAGCAAAGGGGAAGGGGTTCGGGGGGTGATAACACAGATCAGGTGATAATGCCCTCAATCTGGAGAATAGAAGTACAGTGGATTCACGTGCGATCTTAACATAAGAAATAGGAGCAGGAGCAGGCCAATCGGCCCCTTGAGCCTGCTCCGCCATTCAATAAGATCATGGCTGATCTGATCCTAACCGCCAATCTACTATCACAGAACCATCTCCTGAATCTAACAGAATTAGGAGCAGGATCAGGCTACATGGCCCCTGGGCCCGCTCCGCTACCCACAGGGCCATGACCGATCCGAACCTAGACTCATGTCCAAATTCCTGCCCGCTCCCCATAACCCTTTATTCCCTTTACTTCTAGGAAACTGTCTATTTCTGTTTTAAATTTATGTAATGATGTAGCTTCTACAGCTTTTTGGGGCAGCATATTCCATGGACCTACCACCCTCTGAGTGAAGTAGTTCCTCCTCATCTCAGTTTTGAAAGAGCAGCCCCTTATTCTAAGACTATGCCCCCTAGTTCTAGTTTCACCCATCATCGGGAACATCCTCCCCGCATCCACCCGATCCAACCCCTTCACAATCTTATATGTTTCAATAAGATCGCCTCTCATCCTTCTGAACTCCAATGAGTAGAGTCCCAATCAACTCAACCTCTCCTCATATGTCCATCCCCTCATCCCCGGGATTAACCGAGTGAACCTTCTTTGTACTGACTCGCGAGCAAGTATGTCTTTTCTTAAGTATGGACACCAAAACTGTATGCAGTATTCCAGGTGCGGTCTCACCAATACCTTGTACAACTGAAGCAATACCTCCCTATTTTTATATTCTATCCCCCTAGCAATGAAAGCCAACATTCCATTGGCCTTCTTAATCACTTGCTGCACCTGCATACTAACCTTTTGAGTTTCGTGCACCAGGACCCCCAGATCCCTTTGTACTTCAGTACTTTCCAGTTTCTTGCCATTAAGATAATAACTTGCTCTACGATTTTTCCTGCCAAAGTGCATAACCTCACACTTTCCAGTATTGTATTCCATCTGCCAAATCTCTGCCCACTTACTTAGCCTGTCTATGTCCCCTTGCAGGTTTTTTATGTCCTCCTCACTCACTACTTTCCCTCCCATCTTAGTATCATCTGCAAACTTTGATATGTTACACTCAGTCCCCTCCTCCAATTCATTAATATAGATTGTAAAGAGTTGGGGACCCAGCACTGAACCCTGTGGAACACCACTAGTTACTGATTGCCAGTCCGAGAATGAACCATTTATCCCAACTCTCTGCCTTCTGTTAGATAGCCAATCCTCTATCCATGCCAGAATATTACCCCCAATCCCGGGATTTTTTATCTTAAGCAATAATCTTTTGTGTGGCACCTTGTCAAATGCCTTTTGGAAGTCTAAATACACTACGTCCACTGGTTCCCCTTTATCCACCCTATATGTTACTTCCTCAAAGAACTCCAGCAAATTTGTCAAACATGACTTCCCCTTCATAAAACCATGCTGACTTTGTCCTATTAAATTATGATTATCCAAATGTCCTGTTACTGTCTCCTTAATAATGGACTCCAATATTTTACCTACCACAGATGTTAGGCTATAGTTTCCAGCCTTCCGTCTACTGCCCTTTTTAAATAAGGGCGTTACATTAGCAGTTTTCCAGTCTGCCGGGACCTTTGCGGAGTCCAGGGAGTTTTGGAAAATTATTACCAATGCATCCACAATCCCTACCGCCACTTCCCTCAAGACCCTAGGATGTAAGCCATCAGGTCCAGGTGATTTATCCGCCTTGAGTCCCATTATTTTACCGAGTACCACTTCCTTAGTGATTTTGATCGTGTTTAGCTCCTCCCCCCCCTATAGCCCCCTGTTTGTCCAGTGTTGGGATATTCTTAGTGTCTTCTACTGTAAAGACTGATACAAAATATTCATTCAGTGTTTTTGCCATCTCCATATTTCCCACCATTAATTCCCCGGTCTCATCCTCTAAGGGGCCAACATTTACTTTAGCCACCCTTTTTCTTTTTATATAACTATAAAAACTCTTACTATCTGTTTTTATATTTTTTGCTAATTTACTTTCATAATCTATCTTCCCTTTCTTAATCAATCTTTGTTATTTTTTGCTGTCTTTTAAAGTTTTCTCAATCCTCGATCCTCCCACTAGATTTGGCTACCTTATATGCCCTTGTTTTTAGTCGAATGCTATCCTTAATTTCCTTACTTATCCATGGATGGCTGTCTTTTCTTTTACACCCTTTTCTTCTCAGTGGAATATATATTTTTTGGAAGTTGTAAAATAACTCCTTAAATGTACACCACTGATCATGTACCATCTTACCCTTTAATCTATTTTCCCAATCCACTCTACTCAATTCCGCTCTCATACCTTCATAGTCTCCTTTATTCAAGCTTAGCACGCTTGTTTGAGATCCAACCTTCTCACCCTCTAATTGAATATGGAATTCAACCATGTTATGGTCACTCATTCCAAGGGGATCCTTTACTAGGACATTTTCTAGGTCCTTTACTAGGACCTTCTCGAGTCTGTTCCAACTGACAATGGCTTAAGTGGCCTGTTCTTATGCACAAGCTTGGTTACCGCTCAGGAAATGAGATTGTTTGGACCCGTCTGTTGACTGCCTCCTGAACTCCTGCTAATTCAGGGAATTTAGTCCATCTGTGACCAGACTATAACCACAAGACCGTCGGGTTATCACAACTATACGGTCCGTGAGGTTATTATTAGATTCAAACCCAGACGTTGTGCCTTCACTTGTCTGGCACTTCATCCCATAACACGGGTACAGGGGCTCAGTAATGTTTCATCCATCAGAAAAAGACAAAGTACAACAACATACTGGTCAGCTTAACAGAATCTCATCATATTTAAGGGGCCATCAATATAAAATAGTCTCTGACAGATCAAGTAGGGAATTCAGGAGAAATGTCTTTACCTAGAGAGTGGTGAGAATGGGGAACTCGCTACCACAGGGAGTAGTTGAGGTGAACAGCACAGATGGATTTATGGGGAAGCCACACAAGGGAGAAAGGAATGGGAGGATGTGTTGATCGGGTTAATTGAAGTAGGGTGGGTGTGGAGCATAAACACTGGCATGGACCAGTTGGGCCGAATGGCCTGTTTCTGTGCTGTACATTCTATGTAACACCATCAACAGTCAAACAAAGGGAATCATCAGCACAACAGTCTTAAAGATTAAACAGCAGTCCAAGAATTTCTAAAACATTCATCCATTCCATGTTCATGTCGCCCCAGCTACAGAACAGTGTGAACTCGTTGGTGTCTCAGCAGGTGGGATGACTGAGTGAATCCCTTCCCACACACAGAGCAGGTGAAAGGCCTCTCCCCAGTGTGAACTCGCTGGTGTGTCAGCAGGTGGGATGACTGAGTGAATCCCTTCCCACACACAGAGCAGGTGAACGGCCTCTCCCCAGTGTGAACTCGCTGGTGTGTCAGCAGGTGGGATAACTGAGTGAATCCCTTCCCACACACAGAGCAGGTGAACTGCCTCTCCCCAGTGTGAACTCGCTGGTGTGTCAGCAGGTGGGATGGCTGAGTGAATCCCTTCCCACACACAGAGCAGGTGAAAGGCCTTTCATTAGTGTGACCTCGCTGGTGTCTCAGCAGGTGGGATGACTGAGTGAATCCCTTTCCACACACAGAGCAGGTGAACGGCCTCTCCCCAGTGTGAACTCGCTGGTGTGGCAGCAGGTGGGACGACTGAGTGAATCCCTTCCCACACACAGAGCAGGTGAAAGGCCGCTCCCCGGTGTGAACTTGTTGGTGTTCTAGCAGTGTTGAGGACCGAGTGAATCCCTGCCCACACACGGAGCAGGTGAACAGTCGCTCCCCAGTGTGAACTCGCTGGTGTGCCGTCAAATGTCCAGAGCGTTTAAAGCTCTTCCCACAGTCAGGACATTTAAATAGTCTCTCATCAGTGTGAGCTCGCTGGTGTTCTTTCAGATCCCCAGAGCTTTTAAAGCTCTTCCCACAGTCAGAACACTTAAATGGTCTCTCATCAGTGTGAACTTGCTGGTGTCTCAGCAGATTGAATGACCGAGTGAATCCCATCCCACACACGCAGCAGGTGAATGGCCTCTTTCCTGCTCTCTCCAGCTGGTGTCCCTTCAGCTCCTGGGAGATTTTAAAGCTTTTCCCACAGTCAGAATGTTTCACCAGCCTCTCCCCAGTGTGAACTCGCTGGTGTGCCAGCAGATTCGAGGACCGAGTGAATTCCTTCCCACACACTGAGCAGGTGAACATAATCTCTCCTGCTCTCTCCAGCTGGTGCCTGTTCAGGTCCTGGGACCTTTTAAATCTCTTCCCACACTCAGAACATTTAAAAGGTCTCTCATTAGTGTGAACAAGCTGGTGTGCCAGCAGATTGGAGGAGCGACTGAATCAGGTCCTGATGAATCGAGTGACTGTCTGATCTTGAAGTGATGTTTGGTCTGAGCTTCCTGTCTGTAAATGCTCCACTTCTAAAACCCTGTAAAAGAAGTGTAGAAAGGGGTAAGAGGGAGAATGTTACCTCATGTCCCCCTTTCCCAGCCCAGGGGCAGTGAAGCTGATTTTCAGGCCCCAGCTGCTGCACAGGTTACATACGAACATACGAATTAGGAGCAGGAGTCGGCCACTCGGCCCCTCGAGCCTGCTCCGCCATTCAATAAGATCATGGCTGATCTGATTACTCCACATTCCCACCTACCCCCGATAACCTTTCACCCCCTTGCTTATCAAGAATCTATCTACCTCTGCCTTAAAAATATTCAAAGACTCTGCTTCCACCGGCCTCTGAGGAAGAGAGTTCGAAATACTCACGACCCTCTGAGAAAAAATTTATCCTCATCTCTGTCTTAAATGGGCGACCCCTTATTTTTAAACAGTGACCCCTAGTTCTAGATTCTCCCACAAGAGGAAACATCCTCTCCACATCCACCCTGTCCAGACCCCTCAGGATCTTATATGTTTCAATCAAGTCACCTCTTACTCTTCTAAACTCCAGCAGATACAAGCCTAGCCTGTCCAACCTTTCCTCATAAGACAACCCGCCCATTCCAGGTATTAGTCTAGTAAACCTTCTCTGAACTGCTTCCAACGCATTTACATCCTTCCTTAAATAAGTAGACCAATACTGTACACAGTGCTCCAGATGTGGTCTCACCAATGCCCTGTATAACTGAAGCATAACCTCCCTACTTTTGTATTCAGTTTCCCTCGCAATAAACAATAACATTCTATTAGCTTTCCTGATTACTTGTTGTACCTGAATACTAACCTTTTGCGATTCATGCATTAGGACACCCAGATCCCTCTGCATCTCAGAGCTCTGCAATCTCTCACCATTTAGATAATATGCTTCTTTTTTATACATCCTGCCAAAATGGACAACTTCACATTTTCCCACATTATACTCCATTTGCCAGATCTTTGCCCACTCACTTAACTTATCTATATCCCTTTGTAGCCTCATTATGTCCTCTTCACAATTTACTTTCCTACCTATCTTTGTGTCATCAGCAAATTTAGCAACCATGCCTTCGGTCCCTTCATCCAAGTCATTTATATAAATTGTAAAAAGTTGAGGTCCCAGCACTGATCCCTGTGGCACACCACTCGTTACATCTTGCCAACCAGAAAATGACCCATTTATGCCTACTCTCTGTTTCCTGTTAGCTAGCCAATCTTCTATCCATGCCAACATGTTACCCCATACAACATGAGCTTTTATTTTCCGCAATAGTCTTTGATGTGGCACCTTATCAAATGCCTTCTGGAAATCTAAGTACAGTACATCCACCGGTTCCCCTTTATCTACAGCACATGTTACTTCCTCAAAGAACTCCAATAAATTGGTTAAACATGATTTCCCTTTCACAAAACCATGTTGACTCTGCCTGATTACCTTGAACTTTTCCAAGTGCCCTGCTATAACGTTTTTAATAATAGCTTCTAACATCTTCCCGATGACAGATGTTAAGCTAACTGGCCTGTAGTTTCCTGCTTTCTGTCTCCCTCCCTTTGAGTAAAGGAGTTACATTCGCTATTTTCCAACCTAATGGAACCATCCCCAAATCTAGGGAATTTTGGAAAATTTAAACCAACGCATCAACTATCTCACTAGCCACTTCTTTTAAGACCCTAGGATGAAGTCCATCAGGACCCGGGGACTTGTCAGCCCACAGCTCCAACAATTTGCTCAGTACCACTTCCCTGGTGATTGTAATTTTCTTCAGTTCCTCCCTCCCTTCCATTTCCTGATTTACAGCTATTTCTGGGATGTTACTTGAATCCTCTATAGTGAAGACCGATGCAAAATACCTGTTCAATTCAACTGCCATCTCCTTATTTTCCATTATTAATTCCCCAGTCTCACTTTCTATAGGACCAATGCTCACTTTGTTAACTCTTTTCTTTTTTAAATATCTATAGAAACTCTTACTATCTGTGTTTATATTTCTAGCTAGCTTTCTCTGGTACTCTCATTTTTCTCTCCTTATTAATCTTTTAGTCATTCTTTGCTGTTTTTTATATTCTGTCCAATCTTCTGACCTGCCAGCCATCTTTGGACAATTATATGCTTTTTCTTTAAGTTTGATACTATCTTTAACTTTTTTAGTTAACCACGGATGGTGGGTCCTCCCCTTGGAATTTTTCTTTCTCGTTGGAATGTATCTATTCTGTGTATTCTGAAATATCCCCTAAAATGTCTGCCACTGCAACGCTATTGACCTCTCCCTTAACCTAATTTGCCAGTTCACTTTAGCTAGCTCTGCTTTCATGCCCTCATAATTGCCCTTATTTAAGTTTAAAATACTAGTCTTGGACCCATTCTTCTCTCCCTCAAACTGAATGTAAAATTCAATCATATTATGATCGCTGCTACCTAGGGGTGCCTTCACTGTGAGGTCATTAATTAATCCTATCTCACTGCACAATACCAGGTCTAGTATAGCCTGCTCTCTGGTTGGTTCCAGAACGTGCTGTTCTAAGAAACTATCCCGAAAACATTCTATGAACTCCTCATCTAGGTTACCTTTGCCCATCTGATTTTTCCCGTTTATATGTAGATTAAAATCCCCCATGATTATTGCCATACCTTTCTGACAAGCTCCCATTATTTCTTCCTTTATACTCCATCCTACCGTGTGATTACTGTTAGGGGGCCTGTACACCACTCCCACAAGTGACTTCTTGCCTTTATCATTTCTCATCTTAACACGCAGGTGCAGCAAGCAATTAGGAAAGCAAATGGTACGTTAGTCTTTATTACAAAAGGATTGTAGGGACTTAAGGCGGATAAATCCCCCGGACCTGATGGCCTACATCCTAGGGTCTTGAGAGAAGTGGCGGTAGGGATTGTGGATGCATTGGTGATTATTTTCCAGAACTCCCTGGACTCAGGAAAGGTCCCGGCAGATTGGAAAACTGCTAATGTAACACCCTTATTTAAGAAGGGAAGTAGACAAAAAGCTGGAAACTATAGACCAGTTCGCCTAACATCTGTGGTTGGCAAAATGTTGGAGTCCATTATTAAAGAAACAGTAACAGAGCATTTGGATAAACATAATTTAATAGGACAGAGTCAGCATGGTTTTATGAAGGGGAAGTCATGTTTGACAAATTTGCTTGAATTCTTTGAGGGTGTAACATACAGGGTGGATAAAGGGGAACCAGTGGATGTGTTGTATTTGGACTTCCAAAAGGCATTTGACAAGGTTCCACACAAAAGATTACTGATCAAGATAAGAAATCACGGGATTGGGGGCAATATACTGGCATGGGTGGAAGATTGGCTATCTAACAGATAACAAAGAGTTGAGATAAATGGTTCATTCTCGGGCTGGCAATCAGTAACTAGTGGTGTTCCGCAGGGGTCAGTGCTGGGACTCCAACTCTTTACAATCTATATTAACAATTTGGAGGAAGGGACCGAGTGCAACATATCCAAGTTTGCCGACAATACAAAGATGGGAGGGAAAGCAATGAGTGAGGATGAGATAAAAAACCTGCAAAAGGACATAGACAGGCTAAGTGAGTGGGCAGAGATTTGGCAGATGCAACATAATGTTGGAAAGTGTGAGGTTATGCACTTTGGCAGAAAAAATCAAAGAGCAAGTTATTATCTAAATGGAGAGAAACTGCAAAGTGCTACAGTACAAAGGGATCTGGGGGTCCTGGTGCATGAAACACAAAAAGTTAGTATGCAGGTGCAGCAGGTGATCAGGAAGGCCAATGGAATCTTGGCTTTTATTGCAAGGGGGATGGAGTATAAAAACAGGGAGGTCTTGCTGCAGTTATACAGGGTACTGGTGAGGCCACACCTGGAATACTGCGTGCAGTTTTGGTTTCCATATTTAAGAAAAGATATACTTGCTCTCGAGGTGGTTCAAAGAAGGTTCACTCGGTTGATTCCGGAGATGAGGGGGTTGACGTATGAGGAAAGGTTGAGTAGGTTGGGACTCTACTCATTGGAGTTCAGAAGAATGAGAGGCGATCTTATCGAAACATATAAGATTGTGAGGGGGCTTGATCGGGTGGATGCGGTGAGGATGTTTCCACTGATGGGTGAGATTAGAACTAGGGGGCATAATCTAAGAATAAGGGGCTGCCCTTTCAAAACTGAGATGAGGAGAAACTTCTTCACTCAGGAGGGTAGTAAATCTATGGAATTTGCTACCCCAGAGAGCTGCGGAAGCTGCAACATTAAATAAATTTAAAATGGAGATAGACAGTTTCCTAGCAGATAAGGGAATTAGGGGTTACGGGGAGAAGGCAGGGAAGTGGACGTGAGTCTCGATTCGGATCAGCCATAATCTTATTGAATGGCGGAGCAGGCCCGAGGGGCCGTATGGCCTACTCCTGCTCCTACTTCTTATGATTGGAGTATAAGAGTAAAGTATTACTGCAATTATATAGGGCCTTGGTGAGACCACACCTGGAGTATTGTGTACAGTTTTGGTCTCCTTACCTAAGGAAGGATATACTTGCCTTAGAGGGAGTGCAACGAAGGTTCACCAGACTGATTCCTGGGATGGGGGGATAGTCCTGTGAGGAGAGATTGAGGAGACTGGGCCTATATTCCCAGGAATTTTGAAGAATGAGAGGTGATCTCATTGAAACATCTACAATTCTTACAGGGTTTGACAGGGTAGATGCTGGGAGACGGTTTCCCCTGGCTGGGAAGTCTCGAACCAGGGGTCACAGTCTCAGAATAAGGGGTCGGCCATTTAGGACTGAGATGAGGAGAAATTTCTTCACTCAGAGGGTGGTGAATCTTTGGAATTCTCTGCCCCAGAGGGCTGTGGAGGCTCAGTCATTGAGTATAATCAAGGCTGAGATCGATAGATTTTTGGACTCATGGGGAATCAAGGGATATGGGGATCGGGCGGGAAGGTGGAGATGAGGTAGAAGATCAGCCATGATCTTATTGAATGGCGGAGCAGGCTCAAAAGGCCGAATGGCCTGCTCCTGCTCCTATTTCTTATGTTCTTAAGAAAGCTATTTGCTATAGCCCGCTGCGCCACGACAAATACACAGAGGATTTCAGTTACGTGGAGAGACTGGAGAAGCTGGGATTGTTCTCCTTGGAGCAGAGAAGGTGCAGCAGAGATTTAATAGAGGTGTTCAAAACGTGGAGGGTTTTGATAGAGTAAATAGGAGCATGGGAACAGGAGGAGGCCATTCAGCCCCTCCAGCCTGTTCCGCCATTCAATGAGATCATGGCCGATCTGTGTCTTAACTCCACCCACCTGCCTTGGCTCCATATCCCTTTGCTCCCTCGTCTAGCAAAAATCTATGGCTCTCGGACTTAAAATGATTAATTGAGCTGGCATCGACTGCTTTCTGTGGGAGAGGGTTCCACACTTCTACCACCCTTTGTGTGAAGAAGTGTTTCCCAACTTCTCTCCTGAATGGCCTGGCTCTGATTTTAAGGTGATGTCCCCTTGTCCTCGACTGCCCCACTGGCAGAAAAAGTTTCTCTCTATCTACTCTACCAATTCCTTTCAAAATCCTAAAATCCTCAATCACTCCTTAACCTTCTAGATTCCAGGGAACACAAGCCTAGTTTGTGTAATCTCTCCCTCATAATCTAACCCTTGGAGCCCGGGTAACATTCTGGTGAATCTGTGCTGCACTCCTTCCAAGGCCAATATATCCTTTCTGAGGTGCGGTGCCCAGAACTGTACACAGTGCTCCAGGGAGTTCCTGGGAGTTACTGTGCGTAGGTCCCTGAAGGTGGCGGGACATATTGAGAGAGTGGTTAACAAAGCATATGGGATCTTGGGCTTCATAAATAGAGGTATTGAGTACAAAAGTAGAGAAGTTATGCTGAACCTTTATAAAGCGCTGGTTAGGCCACAACTGGAGTATTGCGTCCAGTTCTGGTCACCACACTTTAGGAAGGATGTGAAGGCCCTTGAGAAGGTGCAGAGGAGATTTACCAGAATGGTTCTGGGGATGGGGGATCTTAGCTACAAGGACAGGTTGGAGAAGCTGGATTTGTTTTCATTAGAGCAAAGGAGGTTGAGGGGTGATTTGACAGAGGTGTACAAGATTATGACGGGTTTGGATAGGCTAGACGGGGAAAGGCTGTTCCCACTAGTTGATGGTACAAGGACTAGGGGACACTGATTTAAGGTTTTGGGCAAGAGATACAGGGGGGGATGTGAGGAAAACCTTTTTTATGCAGCGAGTGGTGAGGACCTGGAACTCGCTGCCGATGGAAGTGGTGGAAGCGGACACACTCAATGTTTTCAAGGGGAGACTGGATAGGCACTTGAGGGAAATAAACTTGCAGGGCTACGGGGATAGAGCGGGGGAATGGGACTGACTGGATTGCTCTACAGAGAGCCGGCTCGGACTTGATGGGCCGAATAGCCTCCTTCTGTGCCTCTATGACTCTCTGGGGTCTAACCAGGGCTTTGTATAGCTGTAGCTTATAAGGAGAAACTGTTTCCAGTGGCAGGAGGGTCGGTAACCAGAGGACACAGATTTAAGGTCATTGACAAAAGAACCAGAGGCGAGGTGAGGAGAATTTTATTGACGCAGCGAGTTGTTGTGATCTGGAATGCGCTGCCTGAAAGGGCGGTGGAAGCAGAGTCAATAATAACGTTCACTGGGGAATTGGATAAATACTTGAAGGGGAAACATTTTCAGGGCTATGGGGACAGAGCAGGGGGAGTGGGACTAAATGGAGAGCTCTTTCAAAGAGCCGGCACAGGCACGATGGGCTGAATGGCCTCCTTCTGTGCTGTATGATTCTAGCAGCCACTCCTAGAGTGGAGTGGTGCCCGCAGGGATCGCTTGGTAGGAAATTGGGAGGAGGTGGTTCACACGCAGACAGCACCTGATTTCGAGACGCTGTCCTTTTAAAATTGGTCCTCCACAGGCAAGGAGGGACTCGGTCCCTTTAATGAAAATCACATTGAAAAGAAGAGTCCCTGTCCCTTTAAGAGCCCTCCGCCCACCACTCCCACCTTCTTCTTAAAGTCTTTGAAATTAATAATAAAAGTTCATGCAGGAAAAATGTGAGTGTGTGTCTGACTGTATTTTAGTGAGTATCTGTGTCTGTGTGTCTGTCTGACTGTATGTGTGTGTGTCTGTGTAGAATAGCATCATAGAATGATACAGCACAGAAGGAGGCCATTCGGCCCATCGTGCCTGTGCCGGCTCTTTGAAAGAGCGATCCAATTAATCCCACTCCCCCTGCTCTTTCCCCAAAGCCCTGTAAATGTTTTCCCTTCAAGTATTTACCTCAATCTCTTTTGAATTATAATATCGAATCTGCTTCCACCGCCCTTTCAGGCAACGCATTCCAGATCACAACAACTTGGTGTAAAAATCTGTTTCCTCATGTCACCTCTGGTTCTTTTGCCAATCGCCTTAAATCTGGTTTCTGTCCCTTCAGCCATTGGAAACGGTTTCTCCTTATTTACTCTCTCAAAATCCATCCTGATTTTGAACAACTCTATCAAATCTCCTCTTAATCTTCTTTGCTTAAGGAGAACAACCCCAGCTTCTCCCGTCTCTCCACGTAACTCAAGTCCCTCATCCCTGGTCCCATTCTTGTAAATTTCTTCTGCACCCTCTAAGGCCTTGACATCCTTCCTAAAGTGTGGTGCCCAGCGGAAGCCTAGCCAGTGTTTTATAAAGGCTTAGCATAACCTGCTTGCTTTTGTACCCTATTCCTCTATTAATAAAGTCAAGGATCCTGTATGCTTTTTTAACAGCCTTCTCAACTTGTCCTGCCACCTTCTAAGATTTGTGTACATACCCCCCGAGGCCTCTCTGTTCCTGCACCCTCTTTAAAACTGGACCATTTAGTTTATATTGCCTCTCCTCATTCTTCCTACCAAAATGAATCACTTCACACTTCTCTACATTAAATTTAATCTGCCACGTTTCTGCCCATTTCACCAGTCTGGCTACATCCTCCTGAAGTCTGTTACTATCCTCATTGTTTGCTACATTTTCGAGTTTCGTGTCATCTGTAAATTTTGAAATTTTGCCCTGGATCCCCAAGTCCAGGTCATTGATATATATCAAAAAAAGCAGTGGTCCGAATCAATGTTCACGTTAAGTTGCACGGCCACGCAGCGGTCTGGAGGTCCTGCGCAGCCGGCTCACCGCCGTATAAATGGAATAAACGCGCATGCGCGGAAATTTGAATGGACCGTGCAGCCCGTTAAAGGGGCCACGCACCTCAAAAAAAAAGAGGGAACATTGATCCTAATACCGACCCCTGGGGAACATCACTGTTTACCTCCCTCCAGTCTGAAAAGAAACCGTTCACCACTACTCTCTGCTTTCTGTCCCTTGGCAGAAAATTGGGAGGGGGCGAGAGCAAACAGCACCTGATTTCTCACCAAGCACTCACTGGAGCAGGGGATTAGCCCTACTTTAAATGTCAGTCTCTTACATATATACATTATAAAAAGGGAGACGCTGTCCCTTTAAATGAAAATATCACAGAAGAGAGTGCCTTTCCCTTTAAGAGAACCCCCACCACTCCCATATTTCTCTTAATAAAGTGCTTGAAATTAATAATTAAAAACGCAGAAAATTAATATTAAAAAAATTAATTCAGGGAGAAAAAATATTTTTACTCACATTTGCTCCACAGGGTTTCTTGTTTCTGTTCCATCAATTTAAAAACAAACTGCTTTTTTTATGATCAGCCATGATTGCATTGAACGGCGGAGCAGGCTCGAGGGGCCGAATGGCCTACTCCTGCTCCTATCTTCAATGTTTCTATGTTTAAAACAAGTATCTTCTGTAAAATAAAATTAGTTTGAGCTGTAAAATGGGAAAGGAACATTAAAAATAAACTTTCCCAGGATCACAGATTCTGACCAGGCCGCTTTACAAAATGGCGGCGGGCCGATCCCAGGTCCTGCCTCCTCCTTCGCCGCGATTGGTTGGAGGACCAAAGCCCCTCGGTCGGTCCTCCAGGCTCCGCCTCCCCTCGCTCATTGGTGGAGAGCTCAGTGTCAGTCAGTGCACGCCGGAGACGTCGTGACGTTGCAGGGTGGGCGGTTGGAGCAGGCGGGAAATTAAATTCATTTAAATTAAATCTCCCGTCAGCCTCCTCGGTCCCACTCAGCCGGCGCAAGTCCCGCCCCTCGGGCTCCTCCATTGGTTGGAGGACCCGCCGCCGGCTCGCTTCTCCAGTCCCGCCCCGCTCGCTCCCTATTGGTCGGAAGCTGCCGTCAATCAGGCCCTGGGTCCTATAGAGTCATAGAGTTTTACAGCACAGAAAGAGGCCCTTCGGCCCATCGTGTCTGCGCCGCCCATCCATCCCTGTCCAGTCTAATCCCATTTTCCAGCATTTGGTCCATAGCCTTGTATGCAATGGCATTTCAAGTGCTCATCCAAATGCTTCTTGAATGTTGTGAGGGTTCCTGCCTCTACCACCCTTTTAGGCATTGAGTTCCACATTCCAACCACCCTCTGGGTGAAAAAGTTCCTCCTCAAATCCCCTCTAAATCTCCTGCCCCTTACCCTGAATCTATGCCCCCTTGTTATTGACCCCCCTACTAAGGGGAAAAGTTCCTCTTTGTCTACCCTATCTATGCCCCTCATCATTTTGTACACCTCAATCAGGTCCCCCCTCAGCCTTCTTTGCTCCAAGGAAAACAACCCCAGCCTGTTTAGTCTTTCTTCATAGCTGAGGCGCTCCATCCCAGGTAACATCCTGGTGAATCTTCTCTGCACCCTCTCCAAAGCAATCACATCCTTCCTATAGTGAGGCGACCAGAACTGCACACAGTACTCCAGCTGTGGCCTCACCAGCGTTTTGTACAGCTCCATCATAACCTCCCTGCTCTTATATTCTATGCCTCGGCTAATGAAGGCAAGTATCCCATATGCCTTTTTAACCACCTTATCTACTTGTTCCGCTGCCTTCAGAGATCTATGTACATGTACACCGAGGTCCCTCTGACCCTCTGTACTTCCTCGGGTCCTACCACTCATTGTGTATTCCCTTGCCTTATTTGTCCGTCCAAAATGCATCACCTCGCACTTTTCAGGGTTAAATTCCATTTGCCACTTTTCCGCCCATCTGACCAACCCGTCTATATCGTCCTGTAGCCTGAGGCTTTCCCCCTTGCAATTTACCACCCCACCAATTTTCGTGTCATCTGCAAACTTACTGATCATCCCTTTTACATTCTCATCCAAATCATTTATGTAGATCACAAACAACAAGGGACCCAGCACCGATCCCTGAGGTACCCCACTGGACACAGGCTTCCAGTCACAAAAGCAACCTTCGACCATCACCCTCTGCCTCCTGCCACTCAGCCAGTTTAGGATCCAACGCGCCAAGGCACCCTGGATCCCATGGGCTCTTACCTTCTTGACCAGTCTCCTATGCGGGACTTTGTCAAAAGCTTTACTGAAGTCCATGTAAACCACATCCACAGCATTTCCCTCATCCACCTCCCTAGTCACCCCCTCGAAAAATTCAATCAGATTTGTCAGACATGATTTACCCTTGACAAAGCTATGCTGACTATCCCCGATTAATCCTTGCCTCTCCAAGTGGAGACTAATTTTGTCCCTCAGAATTTTTTCCAATAATTTCCCTACCACAGATGTTAGGCTCACTGGCCTGTAATTCCCTGGTTTATCCCTGCTACCCTTCTTGTATAATGGTACTACATTAGCTGTTCTCCAGTCCTCTGGTACATCCCCTGTGGCCAGAGAGGTTCTGAAAATTTGTGTCAGAGCCCCTGCAATCTCCTCCTTTGCCTCCCACAGCAACCTGGGATACATCTCGTCCGGGCCTGGGGATTTATCGACTTTTTGGCCTGCTAAAACCGCTAGCACCTCCTCCCTCTCGATGCTAATATGTTCAAGTATGTCACAATCCCCTTGCCCGATTTCTATGTCTGCATCGTCTTTCTCCATAGTGAACACAGATGCAAAAAATTCATTTAAAACCCCGCCTACATCATCTGGTTCTACACACAGATTGCCACTTTGGTCCCTAATGGGCCCTACCCTTTCCCTGGTTATCCTCTTGCCCTTAATATACTTATAAAACATCTTAGGATTTTCCTTTATTTTGCTCGCCAGAGTTATTTCATGGCCCCTCCTCGCCCTCCTAATTTCTTTTTTAAGTATGCCCCTGCACTTTTTATACTCCTCTAGGGCTTCTTCCGTCTTTAGTCTTTTGTAACTGCCAAAAGCCCCCCTTTTATTTCTAATGCATTTTTGTATCTCCCTTGTCATCCAAGGTTCCCTTTGCTTGTTGGTCCCACCCTTGACCTTTACAGGAACATGTTGGCGCTGTACTCTCTCTATTTCCCTTCTGAAAGTCTCCCACTGTTTTGATGTGGATTTTCCTATAAGTAGCTGCTCCCAGTCCACTTTGGCCAGATCCTGCCTTATCATATTAAAATCGGCCTTCCCCCAATTTAGAACCCTTATTTCCGGGCCGTCTTTGTCTTTTTCCATGACCACCTTAAATTTCACCGAATTATGGTCACTGTCGCCAAAATGCTCTCCTACTGATACTTCCACCACTTGCCCGGCTATCTTCTGTGTACTTTCAGTAATGACTTTTACAAACTGGTTTTACAGGAAATTAGAAGAGGAAGGGAGAGATTTGAAGACACTCGGTCCCTTTGTGACGCTAAAGTTGCAGCTGACCCCGCGCATGCGCCCCATGGCCCCGCCCCCTCCTGCGCCACAGGCGCCCGGCCCGCACCGCGCATGCTCAGCACACACCCTGGGCCCCTGTCAATCATCCTCCCCCTCTGAACAGGCCCCTCCCCCTACTCCGCATGCGCCGGCGGGCCCCGCTCCCGAGGATGAGCCGCTACCGCGCCTGCGCAGGGCCTCGCATTCTGGGGAAGGCCCGGGCAACCACGAGGGTCCGGATCACCGGCGGAAAGTGAGTTTTATCAGGGTTTTTTATATATAGCGGAGAGAAGCGCGGGCGGGGAGATAAATAAAAAGAAAATACAAACCGGACCGTCCCAGCGCCCTCCCGGCAGCGAGCGGAGCGGATTGAGCGGTTGCAGCCCCTTGTCCGAATGGGCTCTTCCTGTGATGACGTCACAATTGTGCATTTGAAAGCAGCTTGTATTGTGAAGCTTGTGCCCCTTTGCCAGGCCCGCTGCCTGCGGCCCCTCTCCCAGATTCCAGCCCCAGCTCTGTGCTGACTGAGCTGCTCTCACCTGGGGACAGCGCGTCACAATTGGCCCCAGCGCACCTGAGCTGGAGAGGAGGCCCCGCCCCCTTGCCGCGCCGCCAGTGGTTGGAGGACCAGGCCGCTCAGTTCAGTCCTCCCACCTCAGCCCTCTTCCTATTGCTCCGGCTCACTCCGCGCGAGTCAATCCGCTCCGTTCGGGGTCCGGAGGTCCCGCCCGCCCGACTCTCAGGTTTGGTTTTTCTCGTATTTTACTTTATAATCTCGCTCTCCGCTCCCCCCTCGATTTAAATCGATTCCCCAACTTTACCCCGGCCGCTGATTTCGCCTCTTCCCCGGGCCCGGCCTTCCGTCTGCTCTCCGGAGACCCCACACAGGCGCACTGGCAGCCTCGATTCGTGGTGGGGCCGAATGAGCATGCGCGGCCCCGCCTCTCCACATTTAAAGGGACACCCACCCCCTCCACATTTAAAGGGACACCCACCACCTCTACATTTAAAGGGACACCCACCTCCCCCTCTCTCATGTCCGCTACTGTGGAGGAGGAATTCCTGGAGTGTTTACGGGATGGTTTCCTGGACCAATATGTCGAGGAACCAACCAGAGATCAGGCCATCTTAGACTGGGTGTTATGTAACGAGAAAGGATTAATTAGCAATCTTGTTGTACGAGGCCCCTTGGGTCGCAGTGATCATAATATGATCGAAATCTTCATTAAGATGGAGAATCAAGTTGTTGACTCAGAGACTAGGGTCCTAAATTTAAATAAAGGAAACTACGATGGTCTGAGAAGCAAGTGAGTAGGATTGATTGGGGAATGTCACTCAAAGGGTTGACGGTGGATAGGCAATGGTAAACATTCAAAGGCCGCATGGATGAACTACAGAATTTGTTCATCCCAGTTTGGCATAAAAATAAAACAAAAAAGGAGACTCAACCGTGGCGAACAAGGGAAATTAGGGATAGCATAAGATCCAAGGAGAGGACATATAAATTGGCCAGAAAAAAACAGTAAACCTGAGGATTGGGAGCAGTTTAGGATTCAACAAAGGAGGACAAAGGGATTAATTAAGAAGGGGAAAATAGAATATGAGAGTAAGTTTTCAGGGAACATAACAACTGACTGTAAAAGCTTTTATAGATATGTGAAGAGAAAAAGAACATAAGAAGTAGGAGCAGAAGTAGGCCATATGGCCCCTCGGGCCTACTCCGATATTCAGTAGGATCATGGCTGATCTGAACCTAGACTCACATCCACTTCCCTGCCCGCTCCCCGTAACCCCTAATTCCCTTATCAGTTAGGAAACTGTCAATCTCTGTTTTAAATTTATTTAATGTCGCAGCTTCCACAGCTATCTGAGGTAGCAAATTCCATAGATTTACCACCCTCTGAGTGAAGAAGTTTCTCCTCATCTCAGTTTTGAAACGGCAGCCCCTTATTCTAAGATTATGCCCCCTAGTTCTAGTCTCACCCATCAGTGGAAACATTCTCTCTGCATCCACCCGATCGAGCCCCCTCACAATCTTATATGTTTCGATAAGATCGCCTCTCATTCTTCTGAATTCCAATGAGTAGAGGCCCAACCTACTCAACCTTTCCTCATAAGTCAACCCCCTCATCTCCGGAATCAACCGAGTGAACCTTCTCTGAACTGCCTCAAGAGCAATTATATCTTTTCTTAAATATGAAAACCAAAACTGCACGCAATATTCCAGGCGTGGCCTCACCAGTCCCCTGTATAACTGAAGCAAGACTTCCCTGCTTTTATACTCCATCCCCCTTGCAATAAAAGCCAAGATTCCATTGGCCTTCCTGATCACCTGCTGCACCTGCATACTAACCTTCTGTGTTTCATGCACCAGGACCCCCAGATCCCTTTGTACTGTAGCACTTTGCAGTTTCTCTCCATTTAGATAATAACTTGCTCTTTGATTTTTTCTGCCAAAGTGCATAACCTCACACTTTCCAACATTATATTCCATCTGCCAAATCTCTGCCCACTCACTTAGCCTGTCTATGTCCTTTTGCAGGTTTTTTATGTCCTCCTCACTCACTGCTTTCCCTCCCATCTTTGTATCGTCGGCAAACTTGGATATGTTGCACTCGGTCCCCTCCTCCAAATCGTTAATATAGATTGTAAAGAGTTGGGGTCCCAGCACTGACCCCTGCGGAACACCACTAGTTACTGATTGCCAACCCGAGAATGAACCATTTATCCCAACTCTCTGTTTTCTGTTAGATAGCCAATCTTCCACCCATGCCAATATATTACCCCCAATCCCATGCTTTTTTATCTTGCGTAGTAATCTTTTGTGTGGCACCTTGTCAAATGCCTTTTCGAAGTCCAAATACACCACATCCACTGGTTCCCCTTTATCCACCCTGTTTGTTACATCTTCAAAGAATTCGAGCAAATTTGTCAAACATGACTTCCCCTTTATAAAACCATGCTGACTCTGTCCGATTAAATTATGTTTATCCAAATGTCCTGTTACTGCTTCCTTAATAATGGACTCCAACATTTTACCAACCACAGATGTTAGGCTAACTGGTCAATAGTTTCCAACCTTTTGTTTCCAACCTTTTGTCTCCCTCCCTTTTTAAATAAGGGCATTACATTAGCAGTTTTCCAATCTGCTGGGACCTTGCCTGAATCCAGGGAGTTTTGGAAAATTACCAATGCATCCACAATCCCCACTGCTACCTCTCTCAAGACCCTAGGATGTAAGCCATCAGGTCCAGGGGATTTATCCACCTTAAGTCATTCAATGGCATTACCATCGCTGAATCCCCCACTATCAACATCCTGGGGGTTACCATTGATCAGAAACTGAACTGGACCAGCCATATAAATACTGTGGCTACAAGAGCAGGCCAGAGGCTGGGAATTCTGCAGCGAGTGTCTCACCTCCTGACTCCCCAAAGCCTTTCCACCATCTACAAGGCACAAGTCAGGAGTGTGATGGAATACTCTCCACTTGCCTGGATGAGTGCAGCTCCAACAACACTCAAGAAGCTCGACATCATTCAGGATAAAGCAGCCCGCTTGATTGGCACTCCATCCACCACCTTCAACATTCACTCCCTCCACCACCGGCGCACTGTGGCTGCAGTGTGTACCATCTACAAGATGCACTGCAACAACTCGCCAAAGCTCCTTCAACAGCACCTTCCAAACCCGCGACCTCTACCACTTAGAAGGACAAGGGCAGCAGACGCATGGGAACATCACCACCTACAAGTTCCCCTCCAAGCCACACACCATCCTGACTTGGACCTGTATCGCCGTTCCTTCACTGTCGCTGGGCCAAAATCCTGGAACTCCCTTCCTAACAGCTTTGTGGGTGAACCTACATCATATGGACTGCAGCGGTTCAAGAAGGCGGCTCACCACCATCTTCTCAAGGGCAATTAGCGATGGGCACTAAATGCAGGCCTAGCCAGCGACGCCCACATCCCATCAATGAATAATTTTTTTTTTTTTTTTTTAAGTCCCATTATCTTACCGAGTACCATCTCCTTAGTGATTTTAATCGTGTTTAGCTCCTCCCCCCATAGCCCCGTTTGTCCAGTGTTGGGATATTTTTAGTGTCCTTTACTGTAAAGACTGATACAAAATATTTGTTAAGCGTGTTTGCCATCTCCATGTTCCCCACTACTGACTTCCCAGTCTCGTCCTCTAAGGGACCAACATTCACTTTAGCCACCCTTTTTCTTTTTATATAACTGTAGAAACTCTTGCTATCTGTTTTTATATTTTTTGCTAGTTTACTTTCATAATCTATCTTCCCTTTCTTAATTAATGTTTTAGTTATTCTTTGCTGGCTTTTAAATACTTCCTAAGCTTCTATCCTCCCACTAGATTTGGCTACTTTATAAGCCTTTGTTTTCAGTCGGATACTATCCCTTATTACTTTACTTAGCCACGGATGGCTGTCTTTTCTTTTACGCCCCTTTTTCCTCAGTGGAATATATTTTTCTTGAAAGTTGTGAAATATCTCCCTGAATGTACACCACTGCTCATTTACCGTCTTGCACCTTAATCTATTTTCCGAGTCCACTTTAGTCAACTCTGCTCTCATACCTTCATAGTCTCCTTTATTTAAGCTTAGTACGCTGGTTTGAGATCCAACTCTCTCACCCTCCAACTAGAATCCTGGCGAATCGAATAACCAGGGCTGTCGAGAGGGCTTTAAACTAATTAGTGGCGAGAAGGTTTCAAGAGAGCCTGGTTGGTTCAGTAACATACTGCTCAAGGAACCTGTCGCTAATGCACTCTATGAACTCTTCCTCAAGGCTGCCCTGCCCAATTTGATTAGTCCAGTCAATATGAAAGTTAAAATCTCCCATGATTATAGCTGTTCCCTTATTACAAGCCCCAACTATTTCCTGATTTATACTCCGACCAATAGAGTTGCAACTGTTAGGAGGCCTATAGACTACGCCCACTAGTGACTTTTTCCCCTTATTATTCCTTATTTCCACCCAAACCGTTTCACTATCCTGATCCTTTGACCCAATATCATTTCTCACTATTGCAGTGATTCCATCCTTTATTAACACAGCCACCCCACCACCTTTTCCTTCCTGGCTGTCCTTCCTAATAGTCAAATACCCCTGGATGTTTAGTTCCCAGTCATGGTCACCCTGCAGCCATGTCTCCGTAATGGCCACCAGATCATACCCATGTGTAGTTATTTGTACCGTCAACGCGTCTATTTTGTTACGAATGCTGCGTGCATTCAGATAAAGAACTTTTAAATATGTTTTGTGACAATTTATTCCTGCTTTTACCCCCTTTACTACTTTACCTTTATCTTTATATATTCTGTCCCTTCCTGACACGCTCTGGTTTTTAATTCCCCCACTGCTACCTTGCTCTATTGCCTTCTCCGCTGACATTTTTATTTTTCGCTCTCTTGAAACCTCCCCCCCACTAATTAGTTTAAAGCCCTCTCTACACCACAAGTTATTAGATTCGCCAGGATTCTAGTCCCAGCACTGGCCAAGTGAAGTCCGTCCCAACGGAACAGCGCTCTCTCCTGTCCCAGTACTGGTGCCACTGTCCCAAGAAGCAAAACCCATTTCTCCCCCACCAGTCTTTGAGCCACGCATTTAACTCTCTGATTTTATTTACCCGAGCCAAATTTGCTCGTGAGGGCAGGTACAGCACGGGTTAGATACAGAGTAAAGCTCCGTCTACACTGTGCTATGAAACACTC
Organism: Somniosus microcephalus; assembly: GCF_052327205.1. NCBI lineage: Eukaryota > Metazoa > Chordata > Chondrichthyes > Squaliformes > Somniosidae > Somniosus > Somniosus microcephalus. The sequence continues at coordinate 795,826 of NW_028225251.1, forward strand.
CCAGGGCAGGTACAGCACGGGTTAGATACAGAGTAAAGCTCCGTCTACACTGTGCTATGAAACACTCCCAGGGCAGGTACAGCATGGGTTAGATACAGAGTAAATCTCCCTCTACACTGTCCCATCAAACACCCCCAGGGCAGGTACAGCACAGGTTAGATACAGAGTAAAGCTCCCTCTACACTGTCCCATCAAACACTCCCATGGCAGGTACAGCATGGGTTAGATACAGAGTAAAGCTCCCTCTACACTGTCACATCAAACACTCCCAGGGCAGGTACAGCATGGGTTAGATACAGAGTAAAGCTTCCTGTACACTGTCCCATCAAACACTCCCAGGGCAGGTACAGCACGGGTTAGATACAGAGTAAAGCTCCCTCTACACTGTCCCATCAAACACTCCCATGGCAGGTACAGCACGGGTTAGATACAGACTAAAGCTCCCTCTACACTGTCACATCAAACACCCCCAGGGCAGGTACAGCACAGGTTAGATACAGAGTAAAGCTCCCTCTACACTGTCCCATCAAACACTCCCATGGCAGGTACAGCATGGGTTAGATACAGAGTAAAGCTCCCTCTACACTGTCACATCAAACACTCCCAGGGCAGGTACAGCATGGGTTAGATACAGAGTAAAGCTTCCTGTACACTGTCCCATCAAACACTCCCAGGGCAGGTACAGCACAGGTTAGATACAGAGTAAAGCTCCCTCTACACTGTCCCATCAAACACTCCCATGGCAGGTACAGCACGGGTTAGATACAGACTAAAGCTCCCTCTACACTGTCACATCAAACACTCCCAGGGCAGGTACAGCATGGGTTAGATACAGAGTAAAGCTCCCTCTACACTGTTCCATCAAACACTCCCAGGGCAGGGACAGCACGGGTTAGAAACAGAGTGAAGCTCCCTCTACACTGTCTCATCAAACACTCCCGGGGCAGGTACAGCACGGGTTAGATACAGAGTAAAGCTTCCTCTACACTATCCCATCAAACACTTCCAGGGCAGGTACAGTACGGGTTAGATACAGAGTAAAGCTCCCTCCACACTGTCCCATCAAACACTCCCAGGGCAGGTACAGCACGGGTTAGATACAGAGTAAAGCTCCCTCTACACTGTCCCATTAAACACTCCCAGAGCAGGTACAGCACAGGTAAGATACAGAGTAAAGCTCCCTCTACACTGTCTCATCAAACACTCCCGGGGCAGGTACAGCACAGGTTAGATACAGAGTAAAGCTCCCTCTACACTGTCCCATCAAACACTCCCAGGGCAGGTACAGCACGGGTTAGATACAGAGTAAAGCTCCCTCTACACTGTCCCATCAAACACTCCCAGGGCAGGTACAGCACGGGTTAGATACAGAGTAAAGCTCCCTCTACACTGTCCCATCATAAGGACATAAGAAGAACATAAGAAGTAGGAGTAGGCCATAAGGCCCCTCGGGCCTGCTCCGCCATTCAATAGGATCATGGCTGATCTGAATCTAGACTCACGTCCACTTCCCTGCCCTCTCCCCGTAACCCCTAATTCCCTTATCTGCTAGGAAAATGTCTATCTCCATTTTAAATGTATTTAATGTCGCAGCTTCCACAGCTCTCTGGGGTAGCAAATTCCATAGATTTACTACCCTCCGAGTGAAGAAGTTTCTCCTCATCTCAGTTTTGAAAGGGCAGCCCCTTATTCTAAGATTATGCCCCCTAGTTCTAGTCTCACTCTTCAGTGGAAACACCCTCCCCGCATCCACCCGATCAAGCCCCCTCACAATCTTATATGTTTCGATAAGATCGCCTCTCATTCTTCTGAACTCCAATGAGTAGAGTCCCAACCTACTCAACCTTTCCTCATACGTCAACCCCCTCATCTCTGGAATCAACCGAGTGAACCTTCTCTGAACCGCCTCGAGAGCAAGTGTATCTTTTCTTAAATATGGAAACCAAAACTGCACGCAGTATTCCAGGTGTGGCCTCACCAATACCCTGTATAACTGCAGCAAGACTTCCCTGTTTTTATAGTCCATCCCCCTTGCAATAAAAGCCAAGATTCCATTGGCCTTCCTGATCACCTGCTGCACCTGCATACTAACTTTTTGTGTTTAATGCACCAGGACCCCCAGATCCCTTTGTACTGTAGCACTTTGCAGTTTCTCTCCATTTAGATAATAACTTGCTCTTCGATTTTTTCTGCCAAAGTGCATAACCTCACACTTTCCAACATTATATTGCATCTGCCAAATCTCTGCCCACTCACTTAGCCTGTCTATGTCCTTTTGCAGGTTTTTTATGTCCTCCTCACTCACAGCTTTCCCTCCCATCTTTGTATCGTCGGCAAACTTGGATATGTTGCACTCGGTCCCTTCCTCCAAATCGTTAATATAGATTGTAAAGAGTTGGGGTCCCAGCACTGACCCCTGCGGAACACCACTAGTTACTGATTGCCAGCCCGAGAACGAACCATTTATCTCAACTCTTTGTTTTCTGTTAGATAGCCAGTCTTCCACCCATGCCAGTATATTACCCCCAATCCTGTGATTTTTTATCTTGATCAGTAATCTTTTGTGTGGAACCTTGTCAAATGCCTTTTGGAAGTCCAAATACACTACATCCACTGGTTCCCCTTGTTGTGTCTGTGTGTTGATAGAGACACTGAAGACAGGAGTTGGCTTGATAGGTGTTTACTAAACAAATTCTGGAGGGGAACTAACGGATACAACACAATACTCAGGCTTATATAGCCCGAGTGGCCATTACCGGCATTACAGTACACATGGGGCTCTTAAAGGCACATACACTACAATTCCTCTCCTTTTAGCTAACCAGTACATAATATTTTAAGTAATTATTAATTACATGTTACAAGAAAAATAATCTATACATTGCTGCAGTTAATTAATTATAAGTCAGTCTCTCTGGAGGCTTCCTGACTCGGTCCGGATAACGCCTCGGTGGTGTAGTAGTTTCTGGTGGTGTAGTAGGTTCTTTTGGCAAGGCTGATTCGGCTTGAATGCCAGTGTCGGGTTCATCGGGTTCCAGTATCACCGGATCGGAGGTAGATATAGGTATCTCTACTTCATCGTTAAGCGTATAGAGTTGTGGTGTAGGTTGTCCCTTTTCGGATGACTCTGATTTGGTCAGCATGGCGCCTTATTATGCTTTCTCCGATGTCCACAGTATACATCAGCGGTCCTAGTCGTGTGCAGATAGTTCCAGGCTGCCATTTCTCGGTACGGTAGTCCCGGGCCAAAACTTGTTGACCTATCTGGAAGGTTCTAGTTGGCCTTTCATTCATGCCTTGAAATTGCCGGTTCTCCACGTCCCTTCTGATGTTGGGCTTGATCAAATCCAGCCGGCATCTTAGGCTTCTATTGAAGAACATCATGGCGGGAGTTTGGTTTGTAACCATATGTGTTGCATTCCTGTATGCGAACAAGAAGTTATCCACCTTGTGCTGAAGTTTTATATCTTCATTACCCATGGCCTTTATGGCCTTCTTGAAGGTCTGGACAAACCTTTCAGCCAATCCATTGGTGGCGGGATGGTATGGGGCGGACGTGTAGTGCTTAACCCCATTGTTTTTTTAAGAACTTCCTGAATTCTTCGGACACAAATTGCGGTCCATTATCAGAACAGATCTGTTCCAGCGGCCCATTCCTGGCAAATATGGTCCTTAATACTGTGATGGTTTTTTCTGTGGTGGTGGAGGACATCTTGATTACCTCCGGCCACTTGGAGTGTGCATCAACTGCGATTAAGAACATTGAGTCCATAAATGGACCAGCAAAGTCGATGTGTACCCTTTGCCAGGGAGATGAGGGCCACTCCCATGGATGTAGAGGGGCTTGGGGTGGAGCGTTTTGGACCTTCTGGCATCCTAGGCAGCTCTTGGTCATTTCTTCGCTGTCTCCATCAATACCTGGCCACCGTACAAACGCTCTGGCTAGGTTCTTCATTTTCACTCCACCCAGATGCCCCTCGTGAAGCTCCTTTAGCACTTTATCCTGGAGTTTGGGTGGAATCACCACTCTGGATCCACACATCAAGGTTGCTCGGCACACTGACAGCTGTTCTCTTCTTTGCGAGAATGCTGGCAACAGTGGTTCGCCATGTGCTGGCCATCCCTTCACCGTTAAGTCGTAGACTCGTGAGAGAGTCGGGTCATTTCTCGTTTCCTTTTCAATGGCAGAATTTGTTACTGGTAGACATTCCACTATGGTTGAGTGGAACATCTCCACTGGGTCTACTGTTGGTGCCTCTTCTACCGTCAGCATTCCCATGCTGTTTTGATCCTTTGTATTCTATGTTGTATTGGTGTGCCCCTAGAAAAAGGGACCACCTCTGTAGCCTTTGCACTGTCATAATGGGAACACCCTTTTTAGGATTGAATATGGAGATGAGGGGTTGATGGTCAGTCAACAAGGTAAATTTTTGTCCGTGTAGGTAATGGTTGAATTTCTTCACTCCCCATACCAGGCTGAGTGCTTCCCTGTCGATTTGGGCATAGTTACGCTCAGCTGAGTTCAATGAGCGTGACGCAAAAGCTATCGGCCGTTCCGAGCCATCAGGTAATTTATGCGATAATACTGCTCCTATGCTGTAAGGGGATGCATCGCACGCCAGTCTGATTGGCAGTGATGGGTTGTAATGAGCCAAAACTTCTTTGGACGTGATTAAGTCTTTGCATTTATGGAAGACACGCTTACAGTCTTCGCTCCATTTCCAAATTACTCCAGTTTGTTGCAGTTTATTAAGAGGGTGTAGAAGAGTTGATAAGTTCAGTAAGAATTTATGCTAGTAATTTATTAATCCCAGGAACGACCTTAATTGTGAAACATTTTCAGGTGCTGGGGCTTTTATGACCGCTTCAATTTTTTCAGGTGACTTATGCAACCCTTCCTTATTAATTATGTGGCCACAATATGATATTTGATTTTGGAAAAATTCGCACTTGGGGCGATTTGCTCGTAGGCCCCGTTCTCTCAGCCTAGTGAGCACCTGCTCCAAATTGGCACGGTGCTCGTTGTCGTTTTCTCCTGTTACAAGGATGTCGTCTAGGTAGCATTGAGTCCCCGGAATCCCTTGGAGGACTTGCTCCATAGCTCTTTGCCAGATAGCTGGAGCGGATGCTACTCCGAAAACCAGTCGATTGTACTGGTACAGACCTTTGTGTGTATTTATCGTGAGATATTTTTTTTAGAGGCCTCTTCAACCTCCATCTGTAGATATGCCTGTGCCAAGTCAATTTTGGTGAAACGTTTCCCTCCGGATAGTGAGGCGAAAATATCTTCTATCCTCGGACGAGGATACTGTACCGTGTGAAGGACCGGGTTTACAGTCACCTTGAAGTCTCCACAGATGCGAATTTTTCTCTGTTCTTCAGATTTATCATTCTTCAATACTTTCTTCATGACTGGGACGATGGATGTTGCCCACTCGCTTCAATCTAGTTTAGATAATACGCCTGCCTTTTCCAAATTCTCCAGCTCTGCCTCGACTGCTGGACGAATTGCGTATGGCACCGGTCTTGCCTTAAAAAACTTGGGAATTGCTGCATCTTCCACTTTTATTGAGGCGGTGATGCCTTTCAAGGTTCCTAGTTTCTCTTGAAACACTTCCTTGGCGTTGGCCAAGATGCCTTTTAATCGTTCAGGTATGACGTCATCATCGTTTTTTTCCTTACTGGTCACCATCAGTGCCTGAATGGAGTGCCAGTCTAAATGTATTTTTCTGATCCATTCATTTCCCAACAGCGGTGGACCACCATCTTGTAGAACGTATAAATACAACTTCTGTATTTCCTTGCCGTTGTATACAACAGGCACCTTTATTTTTCCTTTGGGGTATACTTTCTGCCCCGTATATGTTTTCAAGATAATGGATGTGTCTTTTAAAGGTATATGTGGAAATAGCCGCTCGTAATCTCGTCGATTTATGACGGTCAGAGCTGATCCTGTATCTAGCTCCATTTTAACTGGGGACCCTGCTATTGTGAGGGTAACCCAAATGGTCTGGTAATCTTCTTTGGCAATTACATTATGTAATTTGAGAGAGCTTAGTCTCTTGTTTTCGGAGTCGCTATCGCTCTTCTGGTCTTCGGAGCTACTGTCCGTCATCATTTGTACGTTTCTGTGCTTTTCCTTATTGATTTTTTTCCTGTTAGTGGATTTTTTGTTTCCAGATCGGCATACACGTGTAATGTGTCCCATCTTTCCGCATTGCCTGCATGCTTTGTCCTTGAACCAGCAGTCCCTCTGGTCATGGGTGGATCTGCCGCAGCGATAACATCTCTCAACCCTGTGTCATTTCATGGGTGCCGAAGTCCTGTGGCTTTTGCTGTATCTCTGCAGCTCCTCTTGCACTGAAAGCCTTGTCCAGTGTTAAATCTTTTTCAGAAAATAGCCTTTTTTGTGTTCCTACACTTAGGAGACCGCAGACGAATTTGTCTCGTAGAGAATCTGCCAGTCCTGCCTTGAATTGGCAGTGTAGGGTATCAACAATCTCCTTAAAATTCTTGTCCATCGGTTCGGCTGGAGTGATTAAGTTTCGTAACAGCGCCCATTAGATCTAGAAGTACTGAAGCTTTTTTTTCATCTTCTATTCCATTTGCGGTGCAATATACCTCCACTCTTTCCACATATGTGGTCCAATCCTCTATCTTGTTATCAAAAGCATCAATATTGCCAGAATTAGGCATCTTAGAAAAGATATGGCGCTTCCCGCGCTTTTCTTTCTTTTCTGCAGAAAAGATATGGCGCTTTCCCGCCGCTGCTGCCGATGACAACGCTGTTTCCCGCGGTTTCCTTTTTTTTTTCTTTCTTTCTTTCTTTACAGTTGGAGACTCGTTCCCACCGGACTCTCTCTGTAGGTCTGAACGCCGACCTGCTTGCAGCCGCGGCCGTCTCCCGAGTGCTCCCTCCCCGTCTGTTACTGCTTGCCTCCGCTTTCGCTGCTTGGCCCAGCTGTAGAGCCAGCCGCTGGAGCCCCAGCCTGACGCCCAGGAAGGATTACCGCAGTACCTGCCACCAGCTTGGCCAGCTGGTGAAACAACAGCTTCTTTCACTTCTTGATTCTTCTGGACGCCAGAAGAATCGATGTCCTTGAGGTGCTGCCGAATTGTAGGTAAGTCCGTTTCCACTTCGTCGCCACTGTTGTGTCTGTGTGTTGATAGAGACACTGAAGACAGGAGTTGGTTTGATAGGTGTTTGTTTGATAGGTGTTTACTAAACAAAGTCTGGAGGGGTACTAACTGATACAACACAATACTCAGGCTTATATAGCCCGAGTGGCCATTACCGGCATTACAGTACACATGGGGCTCTTAAAGGCACATACACTACACCCCTTTATCCACCCTGTATGTTACATCCTCAAAGAATTCGAGCAAATTTGTCAAACATGACTTCCCCTTCGGAAAACCATGCTGACTCTGTCCTATTAAATTATGTTTATCCAAATGCTCTGTTACTGTTTCCTTAATCATTGACTCCAACATTTTGCCAACCACAGATGTAAGGCTAACTGGTCTATAGTTTCCAGCTTTTTGTCTACTTCCCTTCTTAAATAAGGGCGTTACATTAGCAGTTTTCCAATCTGCCGGGACCTTTCCTGAGTCCAGGGAGTTCTGGAAAATGATCACCAATGCATCCACAATCCCTACCGCCACTTCTCTCAAGACCTTAGGATGTAGGCCATCAGGTCAGGGGGATTTATCCGCCTTAAGTCCCATTATTTTACTGAGTACCATCTCCTTAGTGATTTTAATCGTGTTTAGCTCCTCCCCCCCCCCCCATTGCCCCCTGTTTGTCCAGTGTTGGGATATTTTTAGTGTCCTCTACTGTAAAGACTGATTCAAGATATTTGTTCAGCGTCTTTGCCATCGCCATGTTCCCCACCACGAGTTTCCCGGTCCCATCCTCTGAGGGACCAACGTTCACTTTAGCCACTCTTTTTCTTTTTATATAGCTGTAGAAACTCTTGCTATCTGTTTTTATATATTTTGCTAGTTTACTTTCATAATCTATCTTCCCTTTCTTAATTAATCTTTTAGTTATTGTTTGCTGGCTTTTAAATGCTTCCCAATCTTCTATCCTCCCACTAGATTTGGCTACTTTATATGCCCTTGTTTTCAGTCGAATACTATCCTTTATTACTTTACTAAGCCACGGATGGCTGTCTTTTCTTTTACTCCCCTTTTTCCTCAGTGGAATATATTTATCTTGAAAGATGTGAAATATCTCCTTGAATGTAGACCACTGCTCTTGTACCGTCTTACACTTTAATCTGTTTTCCCAGTCCACTTTAGTCAATTCTACTCTCATACCTTCATAGTCTCCTTTATTTAAGCTCAGTACGCTGGTTTGAGATCCAACTCTCTCACCCTCAAACTGAGTTTGGAATTCAACCATATTATGGTCACTCATTCCAAGGGGATCCTTCACTAGGACATTTTTTATTAATCCTGTCTCATTACACAGGACCAGATCTAAGATTGCCTGCCCCCTGGTTGGTTCAGTTACATACTGCTCAAGGAACCCGTCCCTAATGCACTCTATGAACTCTTCCTCAATGCTGCCATGCCCAATTTGATTAGTCCAGTCAATATGAAAGTTAAAATCCCCCATGATTATAGCTGTTCCCTTATTACAAGCCCCAACTATTTCCTGATTTATACTCCGACCAACAGATTTGCAACTGTTAGGAGGCCTATAGACTACGCCCACTAGTGACTTATTCCCCTTATTATTCCTTATCTCCACCCAAACTGTTTCCCTATCCTGATCCTTTAACCCAATATCATTTCTGACTATTGCAGTAATTCCATCCTTGATTAACATAGCAACCCCACCTCCCTTTCCTTCCTGTCTGTCCTTCCTAATTGTCAAATACCCTTGTATGTTTAGTTCCCAGTCATGATTATCTTGCAGCCATGTTTCCGTAATGGCCACCAGATCATACCCATGTGTAGTTATTTGTACCGTCAACTCGTCAATTTTGTTACAAATGCTGCATGCATTCAGATAAAGAACTTTCAAATATGTTTTCTGACAATTTATTCCTGCTGTTACCCCTTTTACTACTTTACCTTTATCATTATACATTCTGTCCCTTCCTGACACGCTCTGGTTTTTAATTCCCCCACTGCTACCTTGCTCTATTGCCTTCTCCGCTGTCATTTTTATTTTTCGCTCTCTTAAAACCCCCCCCCCCCCCCCACTAATTAGTTTAAAGCCCTCTCTACAGCCCTAGTTATTCGATTCGCCAGGACTCTAGTCCCAGCACTGGCCAAGTGAAGTCCGTCCCAACGGAACAGCTCTCTCCTGTCCCAGTACTGATGCCAGTGTCCCAGGAAGCAAAACCCATTTCTCCCACACCAGGCTTTGAGCCACGCATTTAACTCTCTAATTTTATTTACCCTAGCCAAATTTGCACGTGGCTCAGGTAATAATCCAGAGATTATTACCCTTGTGGTTCTGCTTTTTAATTTGGCCCCTAGCTGCTCAAACTCCCTCAGCAGAACCTCCTTCCTTGTCCTATCTATGTCGTTGGTACCAACATGGACCAAGACAACTGGATCCTCCCCCTCCCACTCCAAGTTTCTCTCCAGCCCAGAGGAGATGTCCTTAACCCTGGCACCGGGCAGGCAACACAGCCTTCGGGACTCTCGCTCTCGGCTGCAAAGAACTCTATCTATCCCCCTAACGATACTATCCCCTACCACTACAACATTTCTTTTATCTCCCCCCACTTGAATGGCCCCCCGCTCCACGGTGCGGTGGCCAGGTTGCTCATCCTCCCCGCAGTCCCCGTTCCCATCCTCACAGGGAGTAAGAGCCTCGAACCTGTTGGACAAGTGCAAGGGCTGCGGCTCCTCCGACACTACCTCCTGGATCCCCGTACCTGCCTCACTCATAGTCACACCATCCTGACCCTGGCCACGGACTACATCTGAATTAATTAATCTAATTGGTGTGACTACCTCCTGATACAGAGAGTCCAGGTAACTCTCCCCCTCCCTGATGTGTCTCAGTGTTTGAAGCTCGGACTCCAGCTCTTCAACACGGAGCCGGAGTTCCTCGAGCAGCCAACACTTACTGCAAATGTGATCACTGTGAGCATCAATGGTGTTCACCAGCTCCCACATATTGCAGCAGCAACACATCACCTGATCTCCCATTCTATGTAATTAATTAAATTTATTAATATTATTTTTAAATATCCTCTGCCCCGATTCTAGATGATGAATATCGCACCTTAGAAACTATAAACCACAGAGATTAAGCTTAAAAAAGAGAGAAATACTCACCAGCCAATCACTTACCCGCTTTCTGGTGACGTCACACTTGGATTACTTTTTACCTCTCTCCTTCCCTCTGAGGTCCGAGACTGGAGATTGGTAAAACTTACCTGGGTCTCTGGGGCCTTTATACAGCCGCTCAGCCCGCGATCCCCGCCGATTCTCACACTGAGACCTTACCTGGGCCTCGGGAGCCTTTATACAGCCGCTCAGCCCGCGATCCCCGCTGATTCTCGCACTGAGGCCTTACCTGGGTCTCGGGAGACTTTATACAGCCGCTCAGCCCGCGATTCCCGCCGATTCTCGCACTGAGGCCTTACCTGGTCTCTGGAGCCTTTATACAGCCGCTCAGCCTGCGATCCCCGCCGATTCTCGCACTGAGACCTTACCTGGGTCTCTGGAGCCTTTATACAGCCGCTCAGCCCGCGATTCCCGCCGATTCTCGCACTGAGGCCTTACCTGGGTCTCGGGAGCCTTTATACAGCCGCTCAGCCCGCGATTCCCGCCGATTCTCGCACTGAGGCCTTACCTGGGTCTCGGGAGCCTTTATACAGCCGCTCAGCCTGCGATTCCCACCGATTCTCGCACTGAGACCTTACCTGGGTCTCGGGAGCCTTTATACAGCCGCTCAGCCTGCGATTCCCGCCGATTCTCGCACTGAGGCCTTACCTGGGTCTCGGGAGCCTTTATACAGCCGCTCAGCCCGCGATTCCCGCCGATTCTCGCACTGAGGCCTTACCTGGGTCTCGGGAGCCTTTATACAGCCGCTCAGCCTGCGATTCCCACCGATTCTCGCACTGAGACCTTACCTGGGTCTCGGGAGCCTTTATACAGCCGCTCAGCCCGCGATTCCCACCGATTCTCGCACAAGCTTTACAATACAAGCTTCCTTCAAATGCAAAATTGATTCCTACAGACAGCCTTGGTCACTCTGCAAAAAGAACTGTTTAACAATTCATCATAACTCCCTTGCATTTGCAGAGGGGTAGAGTGCAAAAGCAAGGAAGTTATGATGAAACTGTGTAAAAGACTGGAGTCAGCTGTGGCTCAGTGGATAGCAGAGTCAGAAGGTTGTGGGTTCAAATCCCGCTCCGGGGACTTGAGCATATAAAGCGAGGCTGACACTCCAGTGCGGTGCTGAGGGAGCGCCGCACTGCCGGAGGGGCAGTATTGAGGGAGCGCCGCACTGTCGGAGGGGCAGCACTGAGGGAGCGCCGCACTGTCGGAGGGGCAGTGCTGAGGGAGCGCCGCACTGTCGGAGGGGGAATACTGAGGGAGCGCCGCACTGTCGGAGGGGCAGTGCTGAGGGAGCGCCGCACTGTCGGAGGGGGAATACTGAGGGAGCGCCGCACTGCCGGAGGGGCAGTACTGAGGGAGCGCCGCACTGTCGGGGGGGCAGTACTGAGGGAGCGCCGCACTGTCGGAGGGTTAGTACTGAGGGAGCGCCGCACTGTCGGAGGGGCAGTACTGAGGGAGCGCCGCACTGTCGGAGAGGGCAGTACTGAGGGAGCACCGCACTGTCGGAGGGGCAGTACTGAGGGAGCGCCGCACTGTCGGAGGGGCAGTACTGAGGGAGCACCGCACTGTCGGAGGGGCAGTACTGAGGGAGCACCGCACTGTTGGAGGGGCAGTACTGAGGGAGCACCGCACTGTCGGAGGGGCAGTACTGAGGGAGCGCCGCACTGTCGGAGGGGCAGTACCGAGGGAGCACCGCACTGTCGGAGGGGCAGTACTGAGGGAGCGCCGCACTGTCGGAGGGGCAGTACTGAGGGAGCTGCGCACTGTCGGAGGGGCAGTACTGAGGGAGTGCTGCACTGTCGGAGGGGCAGTACTGAGGGAGCGCCGCACTGTCGGAGGGGCAGTACTGAGGGAGTGCCGTACTGTCGGAGGGGCAGTACTGAGGGAGCGCCGCACTGTCAGAGGGGGCAGTACTGAGGGAGTGCCGCACTGTCGGAGGGGCAGTACTGAGGGAGCGCCGCACTGTCGGAGGGGCAGTACTGAGGGAGTGCCGCACTGTCGGAGGGGCAGTACTGAGGGAGCGCCGCACTGTCGGAGGGGCAGTACTGAGGGAGTGCCGTACTGTCGGAGGGGCAGTACTGAGGGAGCGCCGCACTGTCAGAGGGGGCAGTACTGAGGGAGTGCCGCACTGTCGGAGGGGCAGTACTGAGGGAGCGCCGCACTGTCGGAGGGGCAGTACTGAGGGAGCGCCGCACTGTCGGAGGGGCAGTACTGAGGGAGCACCGCACTGCCGGAGGGGCAGTACTGAGGGAGTGCCGCACTGCCGGAGGGGCAGTACTGAGGGAGCGCCGCACTGTCGGAGGGGCAGTACTGAGGGAGCACCGCACTGTCGGAGGGGCAGTACTGAGGGAGCGCTGCACTGTCAGAGGGGGCAGTACTGAGGGAGCTGCGCACTGTCGGAGGGGCAGTACTGAGGGAGTGCTGCACTGTCGGAGGGGCAGTACTGAGGGAGCGCCGCACTGTCGGAGGGGCAGTACTGAGGGAGTGCCGTACTGTCGGAGGGGCAGTACTGAGGGAGCGCCGCACTGTCAGAGGGGGCAGTACTGAGGGAGTGCCGCACTGTCGGAGGGGCAGTACTGAGGGAGCGCCGCACTGTCGGAGGGGCAGTACTGAGGGAGTGCCGCACTGTCGGAGGGGCAGTACTGAGGGAGCGCCGCACTGTCGGAGGGGCAGTACTGAGGGAGTGCCGTACTGTCGGAGGGGCAGTACTGAGGGAGCGCCGCACTGTCAGAGGGGGCAGTACTGAGGGAGTGCCGCACTGTCGGAGGGGCAGTACTGAGGGAGCGCCGCACTGTCGGAGGGGCAGTACTGAGGGAGCACCGCACTGCCGGAGGGGCAGTACTGAGGGAGTGCCGCACTGCCGGAGGGGCAGTACTGAGGGAGCGCCGCACTGTCGGAGGGGCAGTACTGAGGGAGCGCCGCACTGTCGGAGGGGCAGTACTGAGGGAGCACCGCACTGTCGGAGGGGCAGTACTGAGGGAGCACCGCACTGTCGGAGGGGCAGTACTGAGGGAGCACCGCACTGTCGGAGGGGCAGTACTGAGGGAGCGCCGCACTGTCGGAGGGGCAGTACCGAGGGAGCACCGCACTGTCGGAGGGGCAGTACTGAGGGAGCGCCGCACTGTCGGAGGGGCAGTACTGAGGGAGCTGCGCACTGTCGGAGGGGCAGTACTGAGGGAGTGCTGCACTGTCGGAGGGGCAGTACTGAGGGAGCGCCGCACTGTCGGAGGGGCAGTACTGAGGGAGTGCCGTACTGTCGGAGGGGCAGTTCTGAGGGAGCGCCGCACTGTCAGAGGGGGCAGTACTGAGGGAGTGCCGCACTGTCGGAGGGGCAGTACTGAGGGAGCGCCGCACTGTCGGAGGGGCAGTACTGAGGGAGTGCCGCACTGTCGGAGGGGCAGTACTGAGGGAGCGCCGCACTGTCGGAGGGGCAGTACTGAGGGAGTGCCGTACTGTCGGAGGGGCAGTACTGAGGGAGCGCCGCACTGTCAGAGGGGGCAGTACTGAGGGAGTGCCGCACTGTCGGAGGGGCAGTACTGAGGGAGCGCCGCACTGTCGGAGGGGCAGTACTGAGGGAGCGCCGCACTGTCGGAGGGGCAGTACTGAGGGAGCACCGCACTGCCGGAGGGGCAGTACTGAGGGAGTGCCGCACTGCCGGAGGGGCAGTACTGAGGGAGCGCCGCACTGTCGGAGGGGCAGTACTGAGGGAGCACCGCACTGTCGGAGGGGCAGTACTGAGGGAGCGCTGCACTGTCAGAGGGGGCAGTACTGAGGGAGCTGCGCACTGTCGGAGGGGCAGTACTGAGGGAGTGCTGCACTGTCGGAGGGGCAGTACTGAGGGAGCGCCGCACTGTCGGAGGGGCAGTACTGAGGGAGTGCCGTACTGTCGGAGGGGCAGTACTGAGGGAGCGCCGCACTGTCAGAGGGGGCAGTACTGAGGGAGTGCCGCACTGTCGGAGGGGCAGTACTGAGGGAGCGCCGCACTGTCGGAGGGGCAGTACTGAGGGAGTGCCGCACTGTCGGAGGGGCAGTACTGAGGGAGCGCCGCACTGTCGGAGGGGCAGTACTGAGGGAGTGCCGTACTGTCGGAGGGGCAGTACTGAGGGAGCGCCGCACTGTCAGAGGGGGCAGTACTGAGGGAGTGCCGCACTGTCGGAGGGGCAGTACTGAGGGAGCGCCGCACTGTCGGAGGGGCAGTACTGAGGGAGCACCGCACTGCCGGAGGGGCAGTACTGAGGGAGTGCCGCACTGCCGGAGGGGCAGTACTGAGGGAGCGCCGCACTGTCGGAGGGGCAGTACTGAGGGAGCACCGCACTGTCGGAGGGGCAGTACTGAGGGAGCGCTGCACTGTCAGAGGGGGCAGTACTGAGGGAGCGCCGCACTGTCGGAGGGGCAGTACTGAGGGAGCGCCGCACTGTCGGAGGGGCAGTACCAAGGGAGCGCCGCACTGTCGGAGGGGCAGTACCGAGGGAGTGCCGAACTGTCGGAGGGTTAGTACTGAGGGAGCGCCGCACTGTCGGAGGGGCAGTACTGAGGGAGTGCCGCACTGTCGGAGGAGCAGTACTGAGGGAGTGCCGCACTGTCGGAGGGGCAGTACCAAGGGAGCGCCGCACTGTCGGAGGGTTAGTACTGAGGGAGCGCCGCACTGTCGGAGGGGCAGTACCAAGGGAGCGCCGCACTGTCGGAGGGGCAGTACTGAGGGAGCGCCGCACTGTCGGAGGAGCAGTACTGAGGGAGCGCCGCACTGTCGGAGGAGCAGTACTGAGGGAGCGCCGCACTGTCGGAGGGGCAGTACCAAGGGAGCGCCGCACTGTCGGAGGGGCAGTACTGAGGGAGCGCTGCACTGTCGGAGGGGCAGTACCGAGGGAGTGCCGAACTGTCGGAGGGGCAGTACTGAGGGAGCGCCGCACTGTCGGAGGGGCAGTGCTGAGGGAGTGCCGCACTGTCGGAGGGGCAGTGCTGAGGGAGCACCGCACTGTCGGTGGGGCAGTACTGAGGGAGCGCTGCACTGTCGGAGGGGCAGTGCTGAGGGAGTGCCGCACTGTCGGAGGGGCAGTGCTGAGGGAGCGCCGCACTGTCGGAGGGGCAGTACTGAGGGAGCGCCGTACTGTCGGAGGGGCAGTACTGAGGGAGCGCTGCACTGTCAGATGGGCAGTACTGAGGGAGGGGCAGTTCTGAGGGAGCGCCGCAGTGTCATAGGGTCAGTACTGAGGGAGCGCCGCACAGTTGGAGGGGCAGAACTGAGGGAGCGCCGCACTGTCGGAGGGGCAGAACTGAGGGAGCACCGCACTGTCGGAGGGGCAGTACTGAGGGAGCGCCGCACTGTCGGAGGGGGCAGAGCTGAGGGAGCGCCGCACTGTCGGAGGGGCAGTACTGAGGGAGCGCCGCACTGTCGGAGGGGCAGTACTGAGGGAGCGCCGCACTGTTGGAGGGGCAGAATTGAGGGAGCACCGCACTGTCGGAGGGGCAGTACTGAGGGAGCGCCGCACTGTCGGAGGGGCAGTACTGAGGGAGCGCCGCACTGTCGGAGGGGGCAGAGCTGAGGGAGCGCCGCACTGTCGGAGGGGGCAGTGCTGAGGGAGCGCCGCACTGTCGGAGGAGCAGTGCTGAGGGAACGCTGCACAGTCGGGGGGCAGTACTGAGGGAGCGCCGCACTGTTACATAAGAACATAAGAAATAGGAGCAGGAGTAGGCCATTCAGCCCCTCGAGCCTGCTCCACCATTCAATAAGATCATGGCTGATCTGATCCTAACCTCAAATCTTCTATCCCTCTCCATCCACCCGAACCCATGTGATCTCCCGGGAGAGGCGAAAAACCAGATAAAAAACCCAATGGCCAATTTGGGAGGAAAAATCTGGGAAATTCCTCTCCGACCCATCTAGGCGATCGAAACTCGTCCAGGAGATCACTCTGTCCCTGTATTTTCTACAGTACTTGCCTTCTGTAAAGGCGATCTCCACCCAGCCAGGAACAGGAATAAAACCATCTCCTGAAATCTAACACAGAATTAGAACACAGTAGGAGCAGAACCAGGCTACACGGCCCCTGGGCCCGCTCCACTACCCACAGGGCCATGACCATTCCGAACCTAGACTCATGTCCAATTTCCTGCCCGCTCCCCGTAACCCTTAATTCCCTTTACTTCTAGGAAACTATCTATTTCTGTTTAAAATTTATTTAATGATGTAGCTTCCACAGCTTTCTGGGGCAGCAAATTCCACAAACCTACCACCCTCTGAGTGAAGAAGTTTCTCCTCATTTCAGTTTTGAAAGAGCAGCCCCTTATTCTAAGATTATGCCCCCTAGTTCTAGTTTCACCCATCATTGGGAACATCCTCACCGCATCCACCCGATCAAGCCCCTTCACAATCTTATATGTTTCAATAAGATCGCCTCTCATTCTTCTGAACTCCAATGAGTAGAGTCACAATCTACTCAACCTCTGCTCATATGACCACCCCCTCATCCCCGGGATTAACCGAGTGAACCTTCTTTGTACTGACTCGAGAGCAAGTATGTCTTTTCTTAAGTATGGACACCAAAACTGTATGCAGTATTCCAGGGGCAGTGCTGAGGGAGCGCCACCTTGTCGGAGGGGCAGTACTGAGGGAGCGCTGCACTGTCGGAGGGCGAATACGGAGGGAGCGCCACTTTGTCGGAGGGGCAGTACTGAGGGAGCGCCGCACTGTCGGAGGGTCAGTACTGAGGGAGTGCCACACTGTCGTAGGGGCAGTACTGAGGGAGCGCCACACTGTCGGAGGGGCAGTACTGAGGGAGAGCTGCACTGTCGGAGGAGCAGTACTGAGGGAGCGCTGCACTGTCGGCGGGGCAGTACTGAGGGAGTGCCGCACTGTCGGAGGGGCAGTACTGAGGGAGCACTGAACTGTCAGAGGGGCAGTACTGAGGGAGCGCTGCACTGTCGGGGGGGCAATACTGAGGGAGTGCTGCACTGTAGGCGGGGCAGTACTGAGGGAGCGCCGCACTGTCGGGGGGGCAATACTGAGGGAGTGCTGCACTGTAGGCGGGGCAGTACTGAGGGAGCGCCGCACTGTCGGAGGGGCAGTACTGAGGGAGCGCCGCACTGTCGGAGGGGCAGTACTGAGGGAGCGCCACCCTGTCGAAGGGGCAGTACTGAGGGAGAGCTCCACTGTCGGAGGAGCAGTACTGAGGGAGCACTGCACTGTCGGCGGGGGAGTACTGAGGGAGTGCCGCACTGTCGGAGGGGCAGTACTGAGGGAGCACTGAACTGTCAGAGGGGCAGTACTGAGGGAGCGCTGCACTGTCGAAGGGGCAATACTGAGGGAGCACTGCACTGTCGAAGGGGCAGTACTGAGGGAGCGCCGCACTGTCGGAGGGGCAGTACAGAGGGAGCGCCGCATTGTCGTAGGGGCAGTAATGAGAGAGCGCCGCACTGTCGGGGGGGCAGAGCTGAGTGAGCGCCGCACTGTCGGTAGGGCAGTGCTGAGGGAGCGCTGCACAGCCGGGAGGCCGAATACTGAGGGAGCGCTGCACTGTCGGAAGGGCAGTGCTGAGGGAGCGCCGCACTGTCGGGGGTGCAGTACTGAGGCAGCGCCACACTGTCGGGGCAGTACTGAGTGAGTGCCGCACTGTCGGACGGGCAGTACTGAGGGAGCTCCGCACTGTCGGAGGGGCAGTACTGAGGGAGCTTCGCACTGTCGGAGGGTCAGTACTGAGGGAGTGCCACACTGTCGGAGGGGCAGTACTAAGGGAGCATCGCGGTGTCGGAGGGTCGGTACTGAGGGAGTGCCACCCTGTCGGAGGGGCAGTACTGATGGAGCGCCGCACTGTCGGGGGGGCAGCACTGAGGGAGCGCCGCACTGTCGGAGGGGCAGTGCTCAAGGAGCGCCGCACTGTCGGAGGGGCAGTACTGAGGGAGAGCCGCACTGTCGGAAGGGCAACAATGAAGGAGCGCCGCACTGTTGGAGGGGCAGTACTGAGGGAGTGCCGCACTGTCGGAGGGACAGTACTGAGGGAGAGCCGCATTGTCGGAGGGGCAGTAATGAAGGAGCGCTGCAGTGTTGGAGGTGCCGTCCTACGGATGAGACGTTAAACCGAGGCCCCCGTCTGCCCCCTCAGGTGGATGTAAAAGATCCCGTGGTGCTATTTCGAAGAAGTTATCACCGGTGTTTTGTGCCCAATATTTATCCCTCAATCAACATGACGAAAAAAGATTATCTGGTCATTATCACATTGCTGTTTGTGGGAGCTTGCTGTGCGCAAATTGGCTGCCGCGTTTCCCACATTACAACAATGACTACACTTCAAAAGTACTTCATTGGCTGTAAAGCGCTTTGGGACGTCCGGTGGTCATGAAAGGCAGTTAAGAAGGCAAATGTTATGCTGGCCTTCATACAAGAGGATTTGAGTACAGGAGTAAAGAAGTCTTACTCCAATTATATCTTCTTCTTCTTAGGCAGTCCCTCGGAACCGAGGATGACTTGCTTACACATTAAAAATGAGTTCTCGGGTGTGAGGGTAAACCGGGAGAGCTTCTTCTCCCTGATGCGCCATCAATTACTCAAAAGACTGAGGTTAAGCGAGTAACAACCAGGCTTTTATTAACTAAAGAATGAAGGTCTAGTCTCGAGTGGTCGACCCGTCCAGAATACTAAGGGACTGGGAGGTAGCCACTTATATACCTGGAATAGTGGGAGGAGTCAGCCGAGGCATGTCCAGACCTGTACCTAGTGGAATACACATACACATACAGACAGGTATAACAGTGGTTTACCACATTCACCCCTTGTTTAAAAATGAGTCCGGCGGGGTGAAGTGTATTTAAAAGTTCGTGTATTGGAGTCTCTCCGGAGGTCTTGTCTGCCACTGTGATCGACGTGGCGACGGCAGGGGTGGTGTAGCTTCCGGCGTCGCGTCCCGTGTAGGCTGGGGCACTGGAGTGTAGTCCTCGTGGGTGACGGTCCAAGGCGAGCCGGCTGCTGGGGTTGGATATCGGGTCGTGGGGGGGGTGGTAATGGGTAGTGGGTTACAGCGGTCCCCGAGGGTGTTGTGGGGGGTGGGGTGGTAATGGGTAGTGGGTTACAGCGGTCCCCGAGGGTGCGAGGTCTCGTATGGAGACTGTGTCCTCCCGCCCATCCGGGTACGCAATGTAAGCGTACTGGGCGTTGGCGTGGAGGAGGTCGACCCTCTCGACCAGGGGGTCCGTTTTATTGGTCCTCACGTGTCTTCTCAGTAGTACCGGCCCTGGGGACGTCAGCCATGGCGGTAACGCTGTCCCCGATGTGGACTTCCTTGGGAAGACAAACATTTTCTCGTGAGGGGTGGCATTGGTGGCAGTGCAGAGCAGTGACCGAATCGAGTGGAGCGCATTGGGGAGCACCTCCTGCCAGCGGGAGGTCGGAAGGCCCCTAGACTTTAAGGCTAGTAGGGCGGCCTTCCAAACTGTTGCATTCTCTCTTTCCACCTGTCCGTTCCCCCGGGGGTTGTAACTGGTGGTCCTGCTTGTGGCTATACCCCTAGCGAGCAGGTACTGGCGGAGTTCGTCGCTCATAAACGATGAGCCCCGGTCGCTATGGATATAGCTGGGGAAACCGAACATGGTGAAGAGGCTGTTCAGACATTTAATGACCGTGGCACTGGTCATGTCCAGGCAGGGGATAGCGAACGGGAAACGGGAGTACTCGTCAATGATGTTGAGGAAGTACACATTGCGGTCGGAGGAGGGGAGAGGCCCTTTAAAATCGACGCTCAGGCGTTCGAAAGGGCGAGTGGCTTTTATCAGGTGGGCTCTGTCTGGTCTATAAAAGTGCGGTTTGCACTCAGCGCAGACTTGGCAGTTCTTGGTCATGGTCCTGACCTCCTCAATGGAGTAAGGCAGGTTGCGGGCCTTGATGAAGTGGAAGAACCTGGTGACCCCCGGGTGGCAGAGGTCATTGTGGAGGGCCCTCAGCCTATCGATCTGCACGCTGGCGCAGGTGCCACGCGATAGGGCATCTGGGGGTTCATTGAGCTTCCCAGGCCGGTACAAGATCTCGTAATTGTAGGTGGAAAGTCCGATTCTGCACTTCAAGATCTTGTCATTTTTGATTTTGCCCCTCTGCTTGTTGTTGAACATAAAAGCAACTGAACGCTGGTCAGTGAGCAGGGTAAATCATTTTCCGGCCAGGTAGTGCCTCCAATGACGCACAGCCTCCACAATAGCCTGGGCCTCCTTCTCGACCGCGGAGTGTCTGGTCTCCGGGCCCTGGAGGGTTTGTGAGAAGAATGCCGCAGGTCTCCCCGCCTGATTAAGGGTGGTGGCCAGAGCGAAGTCGGACGCATCGCTTTCCACCTGGAAGGGGATGGATTTGTCCACTGCGTGCATGGTGGCTTTGGCAATGTCCTCCTTGATACGGTGGAAGGCCGAGCGGGCCTCTGCCATCAGGGGAAAAGAGGTGGATTTGATCAGCAGACGGGCTTTGTCTGCATAGTAGGGGACCCACTGGGCGTAGTAGGAAAAAAACCCTAGGCACCTCTTCAGAGCTTTTAGGCAGTGGGGCAGTGGGAGTTCCATAAGGGGACGCATCCGGTCGGGGTCGGGACCGATGACTCCGTGTTCCACAACACAGCCAAGGATGGCGAGGCGGTCTGTGCGGAATATGCACTTCTCCTTGTTATATGTCAGGTTCAGGAGTTGGGCGGTGCGGAGGAATTTCTCGAGGTTTGTGTCATGGTCCTGCAAGTCATGGCCGCAGATGGTCACATTGTAAGGGAAAGTGGCCTGCAACGCATTTTGATCGACCATCCGGTCCATCTCCCTTTGGAAGACGGAGACTCCGTTGGTAACGCCGAAGGGAACCCTAAGGAAGTGATAGAGGCGGCCGTTTGCCTCAAAAGCAGTATACTGGCGGCCTTCGGGGCGGATGGGGAGCTGGTGGTACGCTGATTTCAGGTCAATGGTCGAAAAGACGCGGTACTGCGCGATCTGGTTGACCATGTCAGCTATACGGGGGAGTGGGTAGGCGTCCAGCAGGGTGTAGCGGTTTATTGTTTGGCTGTAGTCGATGACCAGGCGTTGTTTCTCGCCGGTCTTAACGACCACAACCTGGGCTCGCCAGGGGCTGGAGCTGCCCTCAATAATCCCCTCCTTCAGGAGCCGCTCCACTTCGGTTTTGATGAAAACCCTGTCCCCGGCACTGTATCGCCTGCTCTTTGTGGCGATGGGCTTACAGTCGGGGGTGAGGTTAGCAAACAGTGGGGGGGGGGGTGGGACTCAGTGTGGAGAGGTTGCATCTGGTGCGCGGCGGGCAATTTGGAGGCTGCTGGCTGCGGACTGTGAGTGGGGGGAGGGGGCCACCGTACGCCATCGTAACGCTTTTGAGGTGGCATTGGAAATCCAACCCCAGTAGAACGGCAGCGCAAAGTTGGGGCAGGACCAGGAGTTTAAAATTATTGAACACAGTCCCGTCTACTACTAGTGTCACCACGCAGTAGCCGCCAATGTCCGCTGACTGGGACTCGGCGGCCATAGAAATCCGCTGGTGCGCAGGCAGGACTGGGAGAGAGCAACGCCGCACCGTGTCGGGGTGGATGAAGCTCTCTGTGCTCCCGGAGTCAAAAAGGCAGTTTATTGCATGGCCGTTTACCTTAACGTCCATTTTGGACCGAGCTAGTTGGTGCGGTCTTGTTTGGTCCAGCGTAACAGAGGCCGGCGTAGGGGTCGGTGTGTCGCTGCGGGTATCAGATGGGGGGGGTTGGCGGCCTGCTGCGTCCTGGCTGGTGTCCAAGATGGCGGCGTCCATGATTCCCATGTGGCTGGAGTCGTCCAAGATGGCTGCTGCTGCGGTGGTTCGCACATGGCTGGGGAGGCCCAAGATGGCGGCCCACACGCGGCGCTGTTGGGGGCCCAAGATGGCGGCTCGCACGGCCCACACGCGGCGCTGCTGGCGTTCGGGCTAACTTTGGCCTTGCAGACGCTAGCGTAGTGTTCCTTTTTCCCGCAGCCCGAGCAGGTCGCATTCTTCGCCGGGCAGCGCGCTCTGGGGTGTTTGGCCTAGCCACAGAAGTAGCATTTCTGGCCTTGGGATACTGCTGTCTGGCTTTGGGACACTGCTGCAGTGGTTGGGCCATTGTTGGGCTGTGGCTGGGGTGGCACGGTGCTATGGGGCTGTCCTACCGTGTCCCAGGTTGTCGTTCCCCGCGGCGTCCACGGTGCAGAGGAGTAGGCATCCATGCCCCGGTAGGCTGCGTCCAGCGTTAGTGCGATTTCGGAGGCTTTGTCGAGGGTGAGGTCACTCTGCTCCAGCAGTCGCTGTCGGGTGTAGTTGGACCTGTGGCCCGCTACGAAGGCATCCCGGATCAGTTCCTCCGTGTACTTAGTGGGCGTTACCGCCTTACACCCACAGGCCCGGCCAAGCACGGACAGTGCTTGGAGGTATTCCTCAGTCGATTCCCCAGGTTGTTGCTTGCGACTCCCCAGGAGGTGCCTGGCGTAAACTTCGTTCACAGGGCGTGTGTACTGGGTCTTGAGGAGCTGGAGGGTGGCTGTGTACGAGGTCGCGTCCCGGATGACTGAGTACACTCGGTGGTTCACCTTGGAGATCAGGACAGACAGTTTGTTCGCATCCGTTACGACCGCAGTGGAGGCAGTCAGGAATACCTCGAAGCACATGAGCCAGTGAGCAAACTTGGTGGAAGCGTCCGCTTCCCGACTGTCCAGGTCCAGGCATGCTGGTGTGAGGATCTTCTCCATTATAAAAAATTTAGTTAATAAAATTGATGCGCCATCAATTACTCAAAAGACTGAGGTTAAGCGAGTAACAACCAGGCTTTTATTAACTAAAGAATGAAGGTCTAGTCTCGAGTGGTCGACCCGTCCAGAATACTAAGGGACTGGGAGGTAGTCACTTATATACCTGGAATAGTGGGAGGAGTCAGCCGAGGCATGTCCAGACCTGTACCTAGTGGAATACACATTACACATACAGACAGGTATAACAGTGGTTTACCACACTCCCCGAGACGGACCCTCTGATATAAAGGGTCGACTGGATCCATGTTTATCTGTAATTTAAACAGAGGTCTGGTCATGTTCCGAGCTCTTTCCCCTAGAGGAGAGGGTAGAATGGGGGTCTTTAGTGTTAAATGGTTTCACCTGGGTCCATTGCTTCCATCGCATACCCATCGGTTCCTGTAGACAAACACACGTATCACTTGTCATTAATACAGTACATGGCCCCATCCAACGGGCCCCATTCCCTTTCTTCCGATAACTTGCGTCATTACTTGTTGACCTATTCTGGGCAACTCGTCTGGTTTAAGTCCAGCATTCTGCCTTTCTAGATCTTTAATCTGTTGTTGGTTCCTTACTACTTTATTTAGTGCTTGTACCTCCTGATTTAGTTGTACTAAGTATCGCCTTAATCTATCTTGCACTGGTCCTGGTCTTAAATACATATTTTGGTTCTGTCTTCACAAAGGAGGACACAAATAACATCCCAGAGATGTCGGGGAACATAGGGTCTAATGAAAGGGAGGAACTGAATGAAATCAGTATCTGTAGGGAAATGGTGTTAGGGAAATTGATGGGATTGAAGGCTGATAAATCCCCAGGGCCTGATAATCTACATCCTAGGGTACTTAAGGAAGTGGCCCTAGAAATAGTAGATGCATTGCTGGTCATCTTCCAACATTCGATAGACTCTGGAACAGTACCCATGGATTGGAGGGTAGCTAATGTTACCCCACTATTCAAAAAGGGTGGGAGAGAGACAAAGTCAACATGGAGGGTCCCTAAACTTACATAGAAACATAGAAGATAGGAGCAGGAGTAGGCCATTTGGCCCCTCGAGCCTGCTCCGCCATTCAATGTTCAAGTTTCTGGAGTGGGACTTGAACCCACAACTTTGTGCCTCAGAGGCGAGAGTGCTACCCACT
Organism: Somniosus microcephalus; assembly: GCF_052327205.1. Classification (NCBI taxonomy): domain Eukaryota; kingdom Metazoa; phylum Chordata; class Chondrichthyes; order Squaliformes; family Somniosidae; genus Somniosus; species Somniosus microcephalus. The sequence goes on from NW_028225251.1 coordinate 820,035, forward strand.
GAGTCACTGGCTGACACTAAAGAACAAGCAGTTCTGACGAAAGGTCATTGACCTGAAACGTTAACTCTGTTTCTCTCTCCACAGATGCTGCCTGACCTGCTGAGTATTTCCAGCATTTTCTGTTTTTATTGAAGAAACGAGGGAGTGATTGCTGACAGGAGGAATGTTGGGTCGTCCTGCACATGCGCACCTCCTTGGCGGCTGAGGCGAAACACCGACTCGCCCCCACCTGAGCCGCTCACGCGTACCAGATGTTGCGGCTCCGCATGTGCGCCCGATGTTCCAACCGCGGGGTTTTGTGCGCTGAGCATGCGCGTTGTGGACCGATCGGGACGGGCGATTGTGGAGCAGGAGGGAGAGCGTGGGGGCCATGAGCACATGCGCGGGACTCGGAGTCAACAGAGTGTTTTCTGGAGTGTGGGGGCTTGTGGGTATTACAGCCGCCATTACTGCTGATCCTTTCAACCAACCTGTGCAGCAGCTGGAGCCTGAAAATCAGCTTCACTGCCCCTAGGTTCGGAAAGGGGAAAATTAAACAACAGTTTGCCTCTGATCCTTTTCTGATCTCAATTTACAGGGTTATAGAAGTGGAGCAGTTACAGGCGGGAAGCTCAGACCAAACATTACGTCAACATCTGACAGAGTCGCTGGATTCATCAGGACCTGAATATCATCGGCCTTTGCACATGGAAGGAGAAAGCAGCGATCGCAGCGATGACAAACCACACATGTGTTCGGTGTGTGGACGCAGATTCAGCCGATCGCCTGACCTGGCGAGACACATACACCGTCACACCGGGGAGAAACCGGGTAAAGGTGGGGACGGTGGGAAGGGATTCAGTTCCCCGTCTACGTTGGAAGTTCAACGGCGCAGTCACACCAAGGACAGTCCGTTCACCTGCTCCGTGTGTGGAAAGGGATTTGTTTGTTCATCCCCCCTGCAAACACACCAGCGAGTTCACACTGGGGAGAGACCCTTTCAGTGTTCTGACTGTGGGAAGAGCTTTAAAAGCACTGGGGATCTGAAGCGACACCAGCTTGTTCATACTGATGAGAGACCATTTCAATGCTCTGACTGTGGGAAGAGCTTTAAAAGCGCCAGGGAACTGAAGGAACACCAGTTTGTTCACAAAGATGAGAGACCATTTCAGTGTCCTAACTGTGGGAAGAGCTTTAAAAGCCCCCAGCATCTGAAGCAACACCAGCGAGCTCACACTGATGAGAGGCCGTTTAAATGTTCTGACTGTGGGAAGAGCTTTAAAAGATCCAGGGATCTGAAGAAACACCAGCAAGTTCACACTGGTGAGAGGCCTTTCACCTGCTTCGTGTGTGAGAAGGGATTCACTGAGTCATCCCACCTGCTGGCACACCAGCTTGTTCACACTGGAGAGAGACCCTTTAAATGTTCTGACTGGGAAGATCTTTAAAAGCTCCAGGGAGCTGAAGAGACACCAACACCTACACACTGGAGAGAAACCACCTGCTCTGAATGTGGGAAGGGATTCACTCGGTCCTCCACCCTCTTAGCACACCAGCTTGTTCACACTGACGAGTGACCCTTTAAGTGTTCTGACTGTGGGAAGAGCTTTAAAAGCTCTAAGAGCCTTAAGGGACACCAGCGTGTTCACACTGATCATCAAATCTAACAGCACAGAAGGAGGTGATTCAGCCCATCCTGTCTGTGCCGGCTCTTTGAAAGAGCTGTCCAATTTAGTCCCAAACCCCAGCTTTATCCCCAGAACTCTGCAAACTAGTCCTCTTCAAGTACATGTCCAATTACTGTTTGAAAGTTCCTGTGGAACCTGATTCCAGCATCCTTTCAGATGGTGCGTCCCAGATCTTAACAACCCTCTGTGTGAAAACAATTCTCCTCATTTCCCTCTAGTTCTTTTAGCAACTATTTTAAATCTGTGACCTTTGGTTACCGACCCACTTGCCAGAGTGAACAGTTTCTCCCTACTTGCTCGATCAAAAGCCCCTCATTATTTTGAACACCTCTATTAGGTCTCCTCTTAACCTTCTCTGCTCTAAGGGGAACAATCCCAGCTTCTCCAATCTCTCCACATAACTGAAGTCCCTCATCCCTGGTACCATCCTGGTCAACCGCCTCTGTACCCTCTCCAAGGCCTTGACATCCTTCCTAAAGTGTGGTGTCCAGAACTGTACACAAGACTCCAGCTGAGGCCAAAACCCTGCAGCTGTACAAAACCCTGGTTAGACCACACCTGGAGCACTGTGAGCAGTTCTGGGCACCACACCTTAGGAAGGATATATTGGCCTTGGAGGGAGTGCAGCGTAGGTTTACCAGAATGATACCCGGACTCCAAAGGTTAAGTTACGAGGAGAGATTGTACAAATTAGGGTTGTAGTCCCTAGAATTTAGAAAGTTAAGGGGTGATCTGATCGAAGTTTTCAGGATATTAAGGGGAACAGATAGGGTAGATAGAGAGAAACTGTTTCCGCTGGTTGGGCAGTCTAGGATTAGGGGCACAGTCTAAAAATAGAGCCAGACCTTTCAGGAGTGAAATTAGGAAACACTTCTACACACAAAGGGCGGTAGAAGTTTGGAACTCTCTTCCACAAATGGCAATTGATGCTCGATCAATTGTTAATTTTAAATCTGAGATTGAGAGGTTTTTGTTACCCAAAGGTATTAAGGGATATGGGCCAAAGGCGGGTGTATGGAGTTAGATCGCAGATCAGCCATGATCTCATTGAATGGCAGAACAGGCTCGAGGGGCTGAATGGCCTCCTCCTGTCCTATGTTTCTCACTAGTGATTTGTGAAGGTTTAGTGTAACTTCCTTGTTTTTGTATTCAATGGCCCTATTTACAAAGCCAAGTATCCCACACACTTTCTGAACCACCTCACCAACTTGCTGGGCACTTTCAAAGATTTGTGAATATGGACCCCCAGGTCCCTCTGCTCTTGCACCCCCTCAAAATAGTCCCATTTAGATTATACGGCCTCTCCCTGTTGTTTCTCCCAAAGTGCATCACTTCACACTTATCCTCATTTAATTTCATCTGCCTTGTGTCTGCTCATTTCACAGTCTGTCTCTGTCCTCCTGAAGTCTGCTACTACTATGCTCACTATTTAATACGTTGCCAAGTTTTGTATCATCCAACTTCAAACTTGTACACCTATACCCAAGTCCAGGTCAGTTATATATAACAAGAAAAGCAATGGTCCTAATCCCGACCCCTGGGGGAACCCACTGCATACTTCCCTCCAGTTAGAAAAACATCCCTCAGCGCTGCTCACTGTCTCCTATCCCTCGTCCAATTATATACCCAAATTACCATCAGCCCTTTAATACCATGTGCTTCTATTCTCCAAATAAGTCTTTTATGTGGTACTTTATCAAATGTCTTTTGAAAGTCCATACGTATAACATCTACTGCACTACCTTCATCACTTGGTAAAATAATGGGACTCAAGGCGGATAAATCCCCTGGACCCGATGGCTTGCATCCTAGGGTCTTGAGGGAAGTAGCGGTAGGGATTGTGGATGCATTGGTAATAATTTTCCAAAACTCACTGGACTCAGCAAAGGTCCCGGCAGATTGGAAAACTGCTAATGTAACACCCTTATTTAAAAAGGGTAGTAGGCAGAAGGCTGGAAACTATAGACCTGTTAGCCTAACATCTGTGGTTGGTAAAATGTTAGAGTCCATTATTAAGGAGACAGTAATGGGACATTTGGATAAACATAATTTAATAGGACAAACTCAGCATGGTTTCATGAAGGGGAAGTCATGTTTGACAAATTTGCTGGAGTTTTTTGAGGAAGTAACATACAGGGTGGATAAAGGGGAACCAGTGGACGTAGTATATTTAGACTTCCAAAAGGCATTTGACAAGGTGCCACACAAAAGATTATTGCTCAAGACAAAAAATCACGGGATTGGGGGTAATATTCTGGCGTGGGTGGAGGATTGGCTCTCTAACAGAAAGCAGAGAGTTGGGATAAATGGTTCGTTCTCAGATTGGCAACCAGTAACTAGTGGTGTTCCGCAGGGGTCAGTGCTGGGTCCCCAACTCTTTACAATCTATATTAATGATTTGGAGGAGGGGACCGAGTGTAACATATCAAAGTTTGCAGATGATACAAAGATGGGACGGAAAGTAGTGAGTGAGGAGGACATAAAAAACCTGCAAAGGGACATAGACAGACTAAGTAAGTGGGCAGAGATTTGGCAGATGGAATACAATACTGGAAAGTGTGAGGTTATGCACTTTGGCAGGAAAAATCATAGAGCAAGTTATTATCTTAATGGCAAGAAACTGGAAAGTACTGTAGTACAAAGGGATCTGGGGGTCCTGGTGCACGAAACTCAAAAAGTTAGTATGCAGGTGCAGCAAGTGATCAAGAAGGCCAATGGAATGTTGGCTTTTATTGCTAGGGGGATGGAATATAAAAACAAGCAGGTATTGCTGCAGTTGTACAAGGTATTGGTGAGACCGCACCTGGAATACTGCATACAGTTTTGGTGTCCATACTTAAGAAAAGACATACTTGCTCTCAAGTCAGTACAAAGAAGGTTCACTCGGTTAATCCCGGGGATGAGGGGATGGTCATATGAGGAGAGGTTGAGTAGATTGGGACTCTACTCATTGGAGTTCAGAAGAATGAGAGGCGATCTTGTTGAAACATATAAGATTGTGAAGGGGCTTGATCGGGTGGTTGCGGTGAGGATGTTCCCAATGAAGGGTGAAACTAGAACTAGGGGGCATAATCTTAAAATAAGGGGCTGCTCTTTCAAAACTGAGATGAGGAGAAACTTCTTCACTCAGAGGGTGGTAGGTTTGTGGAATTTTCTGCCCCAGAAACCTGTGGCAGCTACATCATTAAATAAATTTAAAACAGAAATAGTTAGTTTCCTAGAAGTAAAGGGAATTAAGGGTTACGGGGAGCGGGCAGGAAATTGGACATGAGTCTAGGTTTGGAATGGTCATGGTCCTGTGGGTAGTGGAGTGGGCCCAGGGGCCGTGTAGCCTGGTTCTGCTCCTACTGTGTTCTAATTCTGTGTTAGATTTCAGGAGATGGTTTTATTCCTGTTCCTGGCTGGGGTGGAGATCGCCTTTACAGAAGGTAAGTACTGTAGAAAATATAGGGACAGAGTGATCTCCTGGAAGAATTTCGATCGCCTAGATGGGTCGGAGAGGAATTTCCCAGATTTTTTTCTCCCTAATTGGCCATTGGGTCTTTATCTGGTTTTTCGCCTCTCCCAGGAGATCACATGGGTTCGGGTGGATGCAGAGTGATAGAAGATTTGAGGTTAGGATCAGATCAGCCATGATCTTATTGAATGGTGGAGCAGGCTCGAGGGGCCGATTGGCCTACTCCTGCTCCTATTTCTTATGTTCTTATGTAACCCTCTGTTACTTCATCAAAGAACTCAAACAGTTTAGTCAGACATGATTTACCTTTAGCAAATCCACTGGCTGCCCCTTATTAACCCATGCTTCTCCAAGTGAGAATTAATTTTGTCCTTGACAATGGTCTCTAGTCGTTCACCCACCACTGACATTAGACTGATTGGCCTGTAGTTACCAGGTTTATCCCTCTCCCCTTTTTTAAACAGGGGTGTAACATTTGCAATCCTCCAGTCTTCTGGCACCACTCCCCTATATCTGAGGGAGATTGAAAGATTGTGGTCGGAGCTTCTGTTATTTCCACCCTAGCTTCCCTCAGCAATCTAGGATGCATCGCATCTGGACTGGGTGACTTGTTAACTTTGAGTGATGACAACCTATTTAGCACCTCCTTTCTAACTATTTTTATCCAATTTCTCTACTCCCCCCTCCTCTACTGCGACATTAACTTCATCTTCTTTTGTGGAGACAGATGCAAAGTACTCATTCAGTACCTCAGCCACACCCTCTGCCTCCGTATGATCATAATACAGTCAAGCACAGTCAGCATGGTTTTATGAAAGGGAAATCATGTTGACAAATTTGCTGGAGTTCTTTGAGGATGTAACGAGCAGGGTGGATAAAGGGGAACCAGCGGATGTGGTGCATTTGGATTTCCAGAGGGCATTCGATAAGGTGCCACATAAAAGGTTACTGCACACGATAAGAGCTCACAGGGTTGAGGGTAATATATTAGCACGGATAGAGGATTGGCTAACTAACAGAAAACAGAGAGTTGGGATAAATGGGTCAAATGCAGGACGGATGTTCCCGATGGCGGGGGAGTCCAGAACCAGGGGTCACAGTCTAAGGATAAGGGGTAAGCCATTTAGGACAGAGATGAGGAGGAATTTCTTCACCCAGAGAGTGGTGAACCTGTGGAATTCTCTACCACAGAAGGCAGTGGAGGCCAATTCATTAAATATATTCAAGAAGGAGTTGGATATATTTCTTAAGGCTAAAGGGATCAAGGGATTTGGGGAGAAGGCAGGGACAGGGTACTGAATTTGGATGATCAGCCATGATCTCATTGAATGGCAGAACAGGCTCGAGGGGCCGAATGGCCTACTCCTGCTCCTATCTTCTATGTTTCTATGTATTTTCAGGTTGGCAAACTGTAAGAAAAGTAAAAAAGCAAATTATTATTAAATGGAGAGAGATTACAAAATGCTGCGGTACAGAGTGACCTGGGGGTCCTTGTTCATGAAACACAAAAAGTTAACATGCAGGTATAGCAAGTAATCAGGAAGGCAAATGAAATGTTGGCCTTTATTGCAAGGGGGCTGGAGTATAAAAGCAGGGAAATCCTGCTACAACTGTACAGGGTATTGGTGAGACCACACCTGGAGTACTGCGTACAGTTTTGGTCTCCTTATTTAAGGAGGGATATACTTGCATTGGAGGCAGTTCAGAGAAGGTTCACGAGGTTGATTCCTGGGGTGAAGGGGTTGACTTATGAGGAAAGGTTGAGCAGGCTGGGCCAATACTCATTGGAGTTTAGAAGAATGAGAGGTGATCTTATTGAAACATATAAGATACTGAGTGGGCTCGACAGGGTAGATGCAGAGAGGATGTTTCCCCTCGTGGGGAATCTAGAACTCGGGGGCACAGTTTCAGAATAAAGGGTCGCCCTTTTAGAACTGAGATGAGGAGGAATTTCTTCTCTCCGAGGGTCGTAAATCTGTGGGATTCTCTGCCCCAGAGAGCTGTGGAGGCTGGGTCATTAAATACATTTAAGGTGGAGATAGACAGATTTTGAACGATAAGGGAGTGATGGGTTATGGGAAGCGGGCAGGGAAATGGAGCTGAGCCCAAGATCAGATCAGCCATGATCTCATTAAATGGCGGAGCAGACTCGAGGGGCCAAATGGCCGACTCCTGCTCCTATTTCTTATGTTCTTATGATGAGCCCCTATTTGGTCGCTAATCGGTCCCACCATTCCTTTAACTTTCCTTTTACTTTTCATATGTTTATTGAAAATTTTTGGGTACCCTTTTATATTACCCCCTAACCTTTTCTCATATTCTCTTTGCCCTTCTTATATCCTGTTTCAATTTCCCCCGCACTCTCTGTATTCTGCCTGGTTTTTGACTGTATTCTGTACCTGACATTTGTCGTAAACCTCCTTTTTCTGTTTTATTCTAACCTCTATATCCTTTGTCATCGGGAGCTCTAGCTTTGGATGGCCCATCTTTCCTCCTTATGGGAATATGCTTGGTTTGTACCTGAACTATCTCAGCCTTGAAGGCCTGCCATTGGTCATTCACTGTTTTCCTGGACAATCTTTGTTTCCAGTCCACCTGTGCTCGATCCCTTCTCAAATCACTGAAACTGTCTCTCTTCCAGCTGGGCATTTTCACCGTTGGTTTTATTTTGTCCCTTTCCATAACTTTTTTTTTATTCATTGATGGGATGTGGGCGTCGCTGGCTGGCTAGGCCTGCATTTAGTGCCCATCCCTAATTGCCCTAGAGAAGGTGGTGGTGAGCCACCTTCTTGAACCGCTGCAGTCCATATGGTGTAGGTACACACACAATGCTGTTAGGAAGGGAGTTCCAGGATTTTGGCCCAGCGACAGTGAAGGATCGGCGATACAGGTCCAAGTCAGGATGGTGTGTGGCTTGGAGGGGAACTTGTAGGTGGTGATGTTCCCATGTGTCTGCTGCCCTTGTCCTTCTAAGTGGTAGATGTTGCGAGTTTGGAAGGTGCTGTTGAAGGAGCTTTGGCGAGTTGCTGCAGTGCATCTTGTAGATGGTACACACTGCAGCCACAGTGCGCCGGTGGTGGAGGGAGTGAATGTTGAAGGTGGATGGAGTGCCAATCAAGCGGGCTGCTTTATCCTGAATGGTGTCGAGCTTCTTGAGTGTTGTTGGAGCTGCACTCATCCAGGCAAGTGGAGAGTATTCCATCATACTCCTGACTTGTGCCTTGTAGATGGTGGAAAGGCTTTGGGGAGTCAGGAGGTGAGACACTCGCCGCAGAATTCCCAGCCTCTGGCCTGCTCTTGTAGCCACAGTATTTATATGGCTGGTCCAGTTCAGTTTCTGATCAATGGTAACCCCCAGGATGTTGATAGTGGGGGATTCAGCGATGGTAATGCCATTGAATGTCAAGGGGAGATGGTTAGAGTCTCGCTTGTTGGAGATGGTCATTGCCTGGCACTTGTGTGGTGCGAATGTTACTTGCCACTTGTCAGCCCAAGTCTGAATGTTGTCCAGGTCTTGCTACATATGGACACGGACTGCGTCAGTATCTGACGAGTCTCGAATGGTGCTGAACAGTGTGCAATCATCAGCGAACATCCCCACTTCTGACCTTATGATGGAGGGAAGGTCATTGATGAAACAGCTGAAGATGGTTGGGCCTAGGACACTGCCCTGAGGAACTCCTGCAGTGATGTCATGTGATTAAGATGAATGACCTCCAACAACCACAGCCAACTTCCTTTGTGCTAGGTATGATTCCAACCAATGGAGAATTTTCCCCTGGATTCCCATTGACTTCAGTTTTGCTAGGGCTCCTTGATGCCACACTCGATCAAATGCTGCCTTGATGTCAAGGGCAGTCACTCTCACCTCACCTCTTGAGTTCAGCTCTTTTGTCCATGTTTGGACCAAGGCTGTAATGAGGTCAGGAGCTGAGTGGCCCTGGCGGAACCCAAACTGGGCGTCAGTTAGCAGGTTATTGCTGAGTAAGTGCCGCTTGATAGCACTGTCGACGACACCTTCCATCACTTTGCTGATGATTGAGAGTAGACTGATGGGACGGTAATTGGCCGGGTCGGATTTGTCCTGCTTTTTGTAGACAGGACATACTTGGGCAATTTTCCACATTGCCGGGTAGATGCCAGTGTTGTAGCTGTACTGGAACAGCTTGGCTAGGGGCGCAGCTAGTTCTGGAGCACAAGTCTTCAGTACTATTGCCGGAATGTTGTCAGGGCCCATAGCCTTTGCAGTATCCAGTGTCTTCAGCCGTTTCTTGACATTACGTGGAGTGAATTGAATGGGCTGAAGACTGGCATCTGTGATGCTGGGGACCTCAGGAGGAGGCCAAGATGGATCATCCACTCGGCACTTCTGGCTGAAGATAGTTGCAAATGCTTCAGCCTTGTCTTTTGCACTCACGTGCTGGGCTCCACCATCATTGAGGATGGGGATATTTTTGGAGCCTCCTCCTCCTGTTAACTGTTTAATTGTCCACCACCACTCACGACTGGATGTTGCAGGACTGCAGAGCTTTGATTTGATCCGATGGTTGTGAGATCGCTTAGCTCTGTCTATCGCATGTTGCTTCCGTTGTTTGGCATGCCAGTAGTCCTGTGTTGTAGCCTCACCAGGTTGACACCTCATTTTTCGGTATGCCTGGTGCTGTTCCCGGCATGCTCTCCTGCACTCTTCGTTAAACCAGGGTTGATCTCCCGGCTTGATGGTAATGGTAGAGTGAGGGATATGCCGGGCCATGAGGTTACAGATTGTGGTTGAATACAATTCTGCTGCTGCTGATGGCCCACAGCGCCTCATGGATGCCCAGTTTTGAGTTGCCAGATCTGTTCAAAATCTGTCCCATTTAGCACGGTGGTAGTGCCACACAACATGGTGGAGGGTATCCTCAACATGAAGACGGGACTTCGTCTCCACAAGGACTGTGCGGTGGTCACTTCCACCAATGCTGTCATGGACAGATGCATCTGCAACAGGTAGATTGGTGAGGACGAGATCAAGTAGGTTTTTCCCTTTTGTTGGTTCCCTCACCACCTGTCGCAGACCCAGTCTGGCAGCTATGTCCTTTAGGACTCGGCCAGCTCGGTCAGTTGTGGTGCTACCGAGCCACTCTTGGTGATGGACATTGAAGTCCCCCACCCAGAGGACATTTTGTGCCCTTGCTACTCTCAGTGCTTCTTCCAATTGGTGTTCAACATGAAGGAGTACTGATTCATCAGCTGAGGTAGGTGGTAATTAGTAGGAGGTTTCCTTGCCCATGTTTAATTTGATGCCATGAGACCTCATGGGGTCCTGAGTCAATGTTGAGGACTCCCAGGGCTACTCCCTCCTGACTGTATACCACGGTGCCACCACCTCTGGTGGGTCTGTCCTGCCGGTGGGACAGGACATACCCAGGGATGGTGATGGTGGTGTCTGGGACATTGGTTGTAAGGTATGATTCGGTAATTATGACTATGTCAGGCTGTTGCTTGACTAGTCTGTGGGACAGCTCTCCCAATTCTGGCACAAGCCCCCAGATGTTGGTAAGGAGGACTTTGCAGGGTCGACAGGGCTGGGTTTGTCGTTGTCGTTTCCGGTTCTGAGGTCGATGCCAGTTGGTCCATCCGGTTTTATTCTTATTGTTTTTCGTAGCGGTTGTTTGCAACTGAGTGGCTTGTTCGGCCATTTCAGAGGGCGGGTTGTCTTATGAGGAAAGGTTGGACAGGCTAGGCTTGTATCCGCTGGAGTTTAGAAGAGTAAGAGGTGACTTGATTGAAACATATAAGATCCTGAGGGGTCTGGACAGGGTGGATGTGGAGAGGATGTTTCCTCTTGTGGGAGAATCTAGAACTAGGGGTCACGGTTTAAAAATAAGGGGTCGCCCATTTTAGACAGAGATGAGGAGAAATTTTTTCTCAGAGGGTCGTGAGTCTTTGGAACTCTCTTCCTCAGAGGGCGGTGGAAGCAGAGTCTTTGAATATTTTTAAGGCAGAGGTAGATAGATTCTTGATAAGCAAGGGGGTGAAAGGTTATCGGGGGTAGGTGGGAATGTGGAGTAATCAGATCAGCCATGATCTTATTGAATGGTGGAGCAGGCTCGAGGGGCCGAGTGGCCGACTCCTGCTCCTAATTCGTATGTGACCTATGCCCATTAACTCCCAGATCCCTCTGTCCCTGCACACTGTTTAAAACTGTGCCATTAAGTGTATATTGCCTCTCCCTGTTCCTTCTGCCAAAATGCATCACCTCACACTTCGATTGGGTCGATTGGGCTTATACTCGCTGGAGTTTAGAAGAATGAGAGGGGATCTCATTGAAACTTATAAAATTCTAACAGGACTAGACGGACTAGATGCAGGAAGGCTGTTCCCAATGGTCGGGGAGTCCAGAACCAGGGGTCACAGTCTAAGGATAAGGGGTAAGCCATTTAGGACAGAGATGAGGAGGAATTACTTCACCCAGAGAGTGGTGAACCTGTGGAATTCTCTGCCACACTGGGCAGTTGAGGCCAATTCATTAAATATATTCAGGAAAGAGTTGGATATATTTCTTAAGGCTAAAGGGATCAAGGGATATGGGGAGAAGGCAGGGACAGGGTACTGAATTTGGATGATCAGCCATGATCTCATTGAATGGCGGAGCAGGCTCGAGGGGCCGAATGGCCTACTCCTGCTCCTATTTCTTATGTTCTTATAAGTGCAAGTCTTTCTTGAACCCACAACCTTCTGACTCTGCTATCCACTGAGCCACAGCTGACTCCAGTCTTTTACACAGTTTCATCATAACTTTCTTGCTTTTGCACTCTACGCCTCTCCTAAAGCAGGGGCGTTATGATGAATTGTTAAACAGTTTTATTTTGCAGAGTGACCTAGGCTGTCTGTAGGAAACAATTTTGCATTTGAAAGCAGCTTGTATTGTGAAGCTTGTGCCCCTTTGCCAGGCCCGCTGCCTGCGGCCCCTTTGCCAGATTCCAGCCCCAGCTCTGTGCTGACTGAGCTGCTCTCACCTGGGGACAGCGCGTCACAATCGGCCCCAGCGCACCTGAGCTGGAGAGAAGGCCCCGCCCCCTTGCCGCGCCGCCATTGGTTGGAGGACCAGGCCGCCCAGTTCAGTTCTCCCACCTCAGCCCTCTTCCTATTGGTCAGAGCTCCTGTCAGTCAGAGGCCCGGGCCGGCCGACATCCACCTGAATTGGCCTCTTCCGTTGATGACGTCAGAATTGGGCCCCCGCCCACCATCGCCAGGGAGGGAGGGAAGGTCCCGCCCCCTAGCCACGCCGCCATTGGTTGGAGGACCAGGCCGCCCAGTTCAGCTCTCTTCCTATTGGTCAGCGCTCCCGTCAGTCAAAATCACATTGCTGCGGCTCAATCCGCTCCGTTCGGCGTCCGCGGAGGTCCCGCCCGCCCGACTCTCAGGTTTGGTTTTTCTCGTATTTTACTTTATAATCTCGCGCTCCGCTCCCTCACCTCACCTCGATTTAAAACGTCAACTCAAATTTCTCTCCACGGATGTTGCCTGACCTGCTGAGTTTTTCCAGCATTTTCTGTTGTTATTTCGGATTTCCAACATTTGCAGTATTTTGCTATCGTTTCTTGACTTTACCCCGGCCGCTGATTCCGCCTCTTCCCCGGGCCCGGCCTTCCGTCTGCTCCCCGGAGGCCCCGCGCAGGCGCACTGGCAGTCTGGTTTTGTGGTGGGCCCGAATGAGCATGCGCGGCCCCGCCTCCACATTTAAAGGGTCACCCACCCTCTCCACATTTAAAGGGACACCCACCCCCTCCACATTTAAAGGGTCACCCACCCCCTCCACATTTACAGGGTCACCCACCCCCTCCATATTTAAAGGGACTCCCTCCCCCCTCTCGTGTGTTCTTCTGATTAAAGGGTCTGTGACAATTCCCCCCACCACCGCACTTTAGCAAGGATGTGAAAGACCTTGAGAGCCAGCTAGTGGCTCAGTTGACAGCACCCTCATCTCTCAGTCAGAAAGTTGTGGGTTGAAGGTCCCCACTCCAGGGACTCGAGCACATAAACCTAGGCTGACGCTCCGGGGCTGTGCCGAAGGAGCGCCGCCCTGTCGGAGGGGCGGTGCCCTGTCGGAAGGGCAGTACTGAGGGAGTGCCGCACTGTCAGAGGGGCAGTACTGAGGGAGCCCCGCACTGGCGGAGGGGCAGTACTGAGGGAGCCCCGCACTGTCGGAGGGGCAGTACTGAGGGAGCGCCGCACTGTCGGAGGGCCGTCTTTCGGAAGAGACGTTCAGGTGGACATAAAAGATCCCATTATTTCGAAGAAGGGCAGGAGAGTTATCCCCGGTGTCCTGGCCATTATTTATCATGCAAATTGGCTGCAGTGTTTCCCACATTACAACAGCGACTACTCTTCAAAAAGTAATTCATTGGCTGTAAAACCGTTGGTCGTGAAAGGCGCTGTATAAAGGCCAGTCTTTCATAAGAACATAAGAAGTAGGAGCAGGAGTAGGCCATACAGCCCCTCGGGCCTGCTCCGCCATTCAATAGGATCATGGCTGATCTGAATCTGGACTCACGTCCACTTCCCTGCCCTCTCCCCGTAACCCCTAATTCCCTTATCTGCTAGGAAACTGTCTATCTCCATTTTAAATGTATTTAATGTTGCAGCTTCCACAGCTCTCTGGGGTAGCAAATTCCATAGATTTACCACCCTCTGAGTGAAGAAGTTTCTCCTCATCTCAGTTTTGAAAGGGCAGCCCCTTATTCTTAGATTATGCCCCCTAGTTCTAATCTCACCCATCAGTGGAAACATCCTCCCCGCATCCACCCGATCAAGCCCCCTCACAATCTTATATGTTTCGATAAGATCGCCTCTCATTCTTCTGAACTCCAATGAGTAGAGGCCCAACCCACTCAACCTTTCCTCATACGTCAACCCCCTCATCTCTGGAATCAACCGAGTGAACCTTCTCTGAACCGCCTCGAGAGCAAGTATATCTTTTCTTAAATATGGAAAGCAAAACTGCACACAGTATTCCAGGTGTGGCCTCACCAATACCCTGTATAACTGAAGCAAGACTTCCCTGCTTTTATACTCCATCCCCCTTGCAATAACAGCCAAGATTCCATTGGCCTTCCTGATCACCTGCTGTACCTGCATACTAACCTTCTGTGTTTCATGCACCAGGACCCCCAGATCCCTTTGTACTGTAGCACTTTGCAGTTTCTCGCCCTTTAGATAATAACTTGCTCTTTGATTTTTTCTGCCAAAGTACATAACCTCACACTTGCCAACATTATATTGCATCTGCCAAATCTCTGCCCACTCACTTAGCCTGTCTATGTCCTTTTGCAGGTTTTTTATGTCCTCCTCACTCACTGCTTTCCCTCCCATCTTTGTATCGTTGGCAAACTTGGATATGTTGCACTCGGTCCCCTCCTCCAAATCGTTAATATAGATTGTAAAGAGTTGGGGTCCCAGCACTGACCCCTGCCGAACACCACTAGTTACTGATTGCCAACCCGAGAATGAACCGTTTATCCCAACTCTCTGTTTTCTGTTAGATAGCCAATCTTCCACCCATGCCAGTATATTACCCCCAATCCCGTGTTTTTTTTTATCTTGTGCAGTAATCTTTTCTGTGGCACCTTGTCAAATGCCTTTTGGAAGTCTTTATTTTCTCTGCTGTATTTACATTAATTATTTATATAAACCTGTTTTACTGTCTCTTGCAAGGGGAGGAACTGCAGATGGGCAGCTCAACGCAAACTTCACACGACGATCTGACAGAGTCACTCGATTCATCAGGACCTGAATATCATCGCCATATGGAAGCGGAAAGCAGCAATCAGAGTGCGGACAAACTGCACACGTGTCTTGTGTGTGGACGTGGATTCAACCAAAGGTGCAGCCTGGGGAGGCACAAGTGTAACCAAAGCGAGGAGAATCCGTGCAAATGTCGGGAATGCGGAAAGGGATTCAGTTGCCTCTCCAAGCTGGAGACTCATCAACGCAGTCACTCTGTGAAATGGCCGTTCACCTGCTCCGTGTGTGGGAAAGGATTCACTCATCCCTCCACTCTGCGGGAACACCAGCTGGTTCACACTGATGAGAGGCCGTTTAAATGTTCCGAATGCGACAAGAGTTTCAAATGCTCCAAGATCCTGGAGAAGCATCGACGCATCCACACCGGGGAGAGGCCGTTCAGCTGCTCTCACTGCGGGAAGAGGTTTACGCACTCATCCAGTCTTCGGAAACACCAGTTCACGCACACCGGGAAGAGTCCGTTCCCCTGCTCAGTGTGTGAAAAGGGATTCACCAGTCCATCTCACCTGCTGACACACCAGCGCACTCACACTGGGGAGAGGCCATTCAGCTGCTCTCACTGCGGGAAGAGGTTTACGCACTCATCCAATCTTTGGAGACACCAGTTCACCCACACCGGGAAGAGGCCGTTCCCCTGCTCAGTGTGTGAAAAGGGATTCACCAGTCCATCTCACCTGCTGATACACCAGCGCACTCACACTGGGGAGAGGCCGTTCAGCTGCTCTCACTGCGGGAAGAGGTTTAAGCACTCATCCAATCTTCAGATACACCAGCGCACTCACACTGGGGAGAGGCCGTTCAGCTGCTCTCACTGCGGGAAGAGGTTTACGCACTCATCCACTCTTCGGATACACCAGCGCACTCACACTGGGGAGAGGCCGTTCCCCTGCTCAGTGTGTGAAAAGGGATTCACCACTTCAACTCACCTGCTGAGACACCAGCGAGTTCACACCTGAGCGCACTGGTCCCATTCTGCTGTCAATCACATGAAGGACTGTTCTGTGTTAATAATGGCAATTACGGGGTTGTCGGGGGGGGGCGGTTTGAAAACGCTGATAACCCCAGTAACTAGGCTGGAGTTTAAGAGGGGTCAGCCTTGGCTCAGTGAGCGACACTCCCACCTCTCGAGTCAGAAGGTCGTGGGTTTGAGTCCCACTCTGGAGACTTGAGCACGTAATCTAGGCTGACACTCTAGGGCAGTACTGAGGGAGAGCTGCCCTGTCAGAGGTGCCATCTTTCGGATGTGACGTTAAACCGCTGCCCCGTCTGCCCTCTCAGGTGGGTGTAAAAGATCCCGTGGCCGCTATTTTGAAAAACAGAAGGGAGAAAGGATCTCGACTTGGAAGATCAGGAAGTAGATGTGAAACTGTAATGTCGCTTGAAATGATTGTAAGACTGAATTTAACTGTGACTAATAATTGTGTTTTGTAGGTAACAGAGCGTGGGGAAAACCAGTACGAATCCAGTATGAGGTGATTTTGGTGGTGCCTCCTGTGTCACTACCACCACAACTACCATGCTTTACGGGTCTAACAGGACCTGTCCCATCAACCAACACGTTTTTAAGTACGAGCTGCACAGTTATGTGGCACAATTCAGACCCGACATTCCCCTATTGTTTGAGGGTTTCAGTGAGCTCATGATACGACTGAACTCCTCCCTAAAGCATTTTTTATGTTTTGGAGCAAGACAACTGGAGAATAGATATTGAAATTGAAAGCATAAGGGACAACACACACTGGTGGGATATTGGGCTTAATACATCAGCATGCCCTTAGGCTCGTATTATTTCACACGCTCTGGTTGTTCTCCAACTTGTAATGATTTTGTATTTGAGATATGTAACCCATGTAGTAAAACTTTGAACTATGTAAGATCAGAAGTTTGTTTAAGATCTACCCAGTTAAGCACAAATGTCACAAGGTAGGGAGTCAAAAACTGTTAGGACTAATAAGACAACATAGGGACAAACATGGAAATTCCTCATTGGATTAGGATAATTTCCCATGTACTGGTCATATCCCAACTTGTAGTAATGATGTGCTTACTATTCGACACCTGCTACCTGAAACACCTAAAGTCCAATGCCCAATCACATTTAAATATGATCACAGCCCAGAACATGTTAGAGTTACATAAACGGAAGAAAAATAATCCATATGTAAGATTTTAGTTTTGAGGGGTCGGCAAATGCCTCGCCCTCAAGGTAGGGATATGTAGGATAGGGTGTACCTGTAGGATTTAGTAAACATTATTAAGATTCGATAACCATTTTTATATAACTATAATATGTGAGATTGTATGTTAAGATCCTAAAAGCCTGTATAAAATGGAGAATGGCTGAGAACAAAGCAGGATGGGATTATGCCAACCTGACTAAAAACCTGTTTAAAATTACTGAAGTAATGGAATGTTGTGCTAAGTTTATGGAGATGAGGAATTCAGCAATATTATGCTTAAAGAGATAAAAACTAGAGAGATAGATAAGAGTTGGAGACGTCCTTCATTGGTCCAGCTATCGGATGGACCGACTGTTTGTCAACATTCTAGGAAGTGTTCTGTGAAAAGTGAAGATCTGAGATAAGGGTACTTTGTTATGCATGGAGAAAAAGTCAGAAGGATCAAACAAGGTCATAAGATGGGTAACGAGGGAGCAAGACTTTTTACCAGGTGTTAGAGGGTTAATTACTGCCACGTCGGCAAAACGAGAGGGAAAAGGGTATAAAGATATAGGTTTTGAACATCGAAAGCGCGCACCGTGTAACCAGAGATTGATAGGAGCTTCGGTCAACAGAACACAGCAAGATCCCAAGGAAGCGCGCATGGGTCAACGGAACACAGCAAGATACATCAGGAGACTTGCGCCGCGCTCACTCGGAAGGAATGCCGGGGTTTGAACGAACAGACTGTGACTCTCTTCTTAAGTACTACTTCTTTGTACCGGATTTTTAATGCTTAATAAACCTCTTTTACTGATACACAATATACCTGGACCCAGAGTGGTTTGTGTAGTCACGGACTGTTTTACTGATACACAATATACCTGGACCCAGAGTGGTTTGTGTAGTCACGGACTGTTTTACTGATACACAATAGACCTGTACCCAGAGTGGTTTGTGTAGTCACTGACTGTTTTACTGATACACAATATACCTGTACACAGAGTGGTTTGTGTAGTCACGGACTGTTTTACTGATACACAATATACCTGTACCCAGAGTGGTTTGTGTAGTCAAGGACTGTTTTACTGATACACAATATACCTGTACCCAGAGTGGTTTGTGTAGTCACGGACTGTTTTACTGATATACAATATACCTGTACCCAGAGTGGTTTGTGTAGTCGCGGACTGTTTTACTGATACACAATATACCTGGACCCAGAGTGGTTTGTGTAGTCACGGACTGTTTTACTGATACACAATATACCTGTACCCAGAGTGGTTTGTGTAGTCACGGACTGTTTTACTGATACACAATATACCTGTACCCAGAGTGGTTTGTGTAGTCACGGACTGTTTTACTGATACACAATATACCTGTACCCAGAGTGGTTTGTGTAGTCACGGACTGTTTTACTGATACACAATATACCTGGACCCAGAGTGGTTTGTGTAGTCACGGACTGTTTTACTGATACACAATATACCTGTACCCAGAGTGGTTTGTGTAGTCACGGACTGTTTTACTGATACACAATATACCTGGACCCAGAGAGGTTTGTGTAGTCACGGACTGTTTTACTGATACACAATATACCTGTACCCAGAGTGGTTTGTGTAGTCACGGACTGTTTTACTGATACACAATATACCTGGACCCAGAGTGGTTTGTGTAGTCACGGACTGTTTTACTGATACACAATATACCTGGACCCAGAGTGGTTTGTGTAGTCACGGACACATTATTATAAGAGTTTTTGAAAGCTACATCAGTCATCGGGAAAATGCTGGAATCCATTGTTAAGGAAGTGGTATCAAGTCACTTAGAAAATCATAACATGATTAGGCAGAGTCAACATGGTTTTATGAAAAGGAAATCGTGTTTGACAAATTTATTAGAGTTTTTTGAGGATGTAAGTAGCAGGGTAGATAAAGGGGAACCAGTGGATGTAGTATATTTGGATTTCCAAAAGGCATTCGATAAGGTGCCACATAAAAGGTTATTACACAAGATTAGGGCACATGGGGTTGGAGGTAATATAGTAGCATGGATAGAGGATTGGTTAACGGACTGAAAACAGAGAGTAGGGATCAACGGATCTTTTTCAGGTTGGCAGGCTGTATCTAGTGGGGTGCCGCGTGGATCAGTGTTGGGGCCTCAGCTATTTACAATCTATCTTAATGACCTAGATGAAGGGACCGAGTGTAATGTATCCAAGTTTGCTGATGATACAAAGCTAGGTGGGACAGTAAGCTGTGAGGAGCCTTTGGACCTTCTGCCAATCACCTTAAATCTGTGTCCTCTGGTTCTCGAGCCTTCCGCCAATGGGAACAGTTTCTCTCATTCTACTCTGTCCAGACCCCCTCACGATTTTGAACACCTCCATCAAATCTCCTCTCAACCTTCTCTGCTCTAAGGAGAACAATCCCAGCTTCTCCAGTCTCTGCACATAACTGAAGTCCCTCATCCCTGGTACCATTCTGGTCAATCTCCCCTTAACCTTCTCTGCTCTACATAGAAACATAGAAGATAGGAGCAGGAGTAGGCCATTCGGCCCCTCGAGCCTGCTCTGCCATTCAATGAGATCATGGCTGATCATCCAAATTCAGTACCCTGTCCCTGCCTTCTCCCCATATCCCTTGATCCCTTTAGCCTTAACAAATATATCCAACTCTTTCTTGAATATATTTAATGAACTGGCCTCCACCGCCCTCTAAGGAGAACAACCCCAGCTTCTCCAGTCTCTCCACGTAACTTAATCCCTCATCCCTGGTACCATTCTGGTCAATCTCCACTTAACCTTCTCTGCTCTAAGGAGAACAATCTCAGCTTCTCCAGTCTCTCCACATAACTGAAGTCCCTCATCCCTGGTACCATTCTGGTAATCTTTTCTGCAGCCTCTCTAAGGTCTTCACATTCTTCCTAAAGTGCGGTGGCCAGAATTGGACACAATAAGAAAGAAAGAAAGACTTGCATTTATAAGAACAGAAGAAATAGGAGCAGGAGTCGGCCATTCGGCCCTTCGAGCCTGCTCCAACATTCAATGAGATCATGGCTGATCTTCTGCCTCAACTCCATTCACCGGCCCTATCGCCATATCCCTTGATGCCCTTACTAGTCAGAAATCTATCGATCACTGTTTGGAATATACCCAATGACTGAGCCTCCACAGCCCTCTGGGGTAGAGAATTCCAAAGATTCACCACCCTCTGTGTGAAGAAGTTTCTTCTCATCTCAGTCCTGAATGGCCTACCCTGTAAAAGAAAAGACAGCCATCCATGGCTAAGTAAAGAAATTAAGGATAGTATTCGAATAAAAACAAGGGCATATAAGGTAGCCAAATCTAGTGGGAGAATAGAGGATTGGGAAAACTTTAAAAGACAGCAAAAAATAACAAAAAGATTGATTAAGAAAGGGAAGATAGTTAGATGGAAAAAACATTAATGAATATTTTATATCAGTCTTTACAGGAAAAGACACTACGAATATCCCAACACTGGACTAACAGGGGGGCTAAAGGGGGGGAGGAGCTAAACATGATCAAAATCACTAAGGAAGTGGTACTCGGTAAAATAATGGGACTCAAGGCGGATAAATCACCTGGACCTGATGGCTTACATCCTAGGGTCTTGAGGGAAGTGGCAGTAGGGATTGTGGATGCATTGGTAATAATTTTCCAAAACTCCCTGGACTCAGCAAAGGTCCCGGCAGACTGGAAAACTGCTAATGTAACGCCCTTATTTAAAAAGGGCAGTAGACAGAAGGCTGGAAACTATAGACCGGTTAGCCTAACATCTGTGGTAGGTAAAATTTTGGAGTCCATTATTAAGGAGACAGTAACAGGACATTTGGATAATCATAATTTAATAGGACAAAGTCAGCATAGTTTTATGAAGGGGAAGTCATGTTTGACAAATTTGCTGGAGTTCTTTGAGGAAGTAACATGTAGGGTGGATAAAGGGGAACCAGTGGACGTAGTGTATTTTGACTTCCAAAAGGCATTTGACAAGGTGCCACACAAAAGATTATTGCTTAAGATAAAAAATCACGGGATTGGGGGTAATATTCTGGCATGGATAGAGGATTGGCTATCTAACAGAAGGCAGAGAGTTGGGATAAATGGTTCATTCTCAGACTGGCAATCAGTAACTAGTGGTGTTCCGCAGGGGTCAGTGCTGGGTCCCCAACTCTTTACAATCTACATTAACGATTTGGAGGAGGGGACCGAGTGTAACATATCAAAGTTTGCAGATGATACTAAGATGGGAGGGAAAGTAGTGAGTGAGGAGGACATAAAAAACCTGCAAGGGGACATAGACAGGCTAAGTAAGTGGGCAGACATTTGGCAGATGGAATACAATACTGGAAAGTGTGAGGTTATGCACTTTGGCAGGAAAAATCGTAGAGCAAGTTATTATCTTAATGGCAAGAAACTGGAAAGTACTGAAGTACAAAGGGATCTGGGGGTCCTGGTGCACGAAACTCAAAAGGTTAGTATGCAGGTGCAGCAAGTGATTAAGAAGGCCAATGGAATGTTGGCTTTCATTGCTAGGGGGATAGAATATAAAAATAGGGAGGTATTGTTTCAGTTGTACAAGGTATTGGTGAGACCGCACCTGGAATACTGCGTACAGTTTTGGTGTCCATACTTAAGAAAGGACATACTTGCTCTCGAGTCAGTACAAAGAAGGTTCACTCGGTTAATCCCGGGGATGAGGGGATGGACATATGAGGAGAGGTTGAGTAAATTGGGACTCTACTCATTGGAGTTCAGAAGAATGAGAGGCGATCTTATTGAAACATATAAGATTGTGAAGGGGTTGGATCGGGTGGATGCGGGGAGGATGTTCCCGATGATGGGTGAAACTAGAACTAGGGGGCATAGTCTTAGAATAAGGGGCTGCTCTTTCAAAACTGAGATGTGGAGGAACTACTTCACTCAGAGGGTGGTAGGTCCATGGAATATGCTGCCCCAAAAAGCTGTAGAAGCTACATCATTACATAAATTTAAAACAGAAATAGACAGTTTCCGAGAAGTAAAGGGAATTAAGGGTTACGGGGAGCGGGCAGGAATTTGGACATGAGTCTAAGTTCGGATCGGTCATGGCCCTGTGGGTAGCGGAGCAGGCCCAGGGGCCGTGTAGCCTGATCCTGCTCCTATTTCGTGTGTCTAATTCTGTTAGATTCAGGAGAGGGTTCTGTTATAGTAGATTGGCGGTTAGGATCAGATCAGCCATGATCTTATTGAATGGCGGAGCAGGCTCGAGGGGCCGATTGGCCTACTCCTGCTCCTATTTCTTATGTTCTTATGTTACCCTTTATCCTGAGGCTGTGGCCCCTGGTACTAGACTCCCCAGCCAAGGGAAACATTCTCCCAGCATCCACCCTATCAAGCCCTGTAATAATTTTGTATGCTTCAATGAGATCCCCTCTCATTCTTCTGAATTCAAGAGAATACATGTCTAGTTTACTCAATTTCTTCTCATACGACAGTCCCGCCATCCCAGGAATCAATCTCGTGAACCTTCGTTGCACTCCCTCTATGGCAAATATATCCTTCCTTAGGTAAGGAGACCAAAATTGTACACAGTACTCCAGGTGTGGTCTCACCAAGGCCCTATATAATTGGAGGCAGCATTTGTGGTACGTCTCCAGCACTTTGAGGTGCACTGGAGAGGTACCACCAACGCTGCCTCCGCAAGATCCTGCAAATTCATTGGCAGGATAGACGCACCAACGTCAGTGTTCTCGCTCAGGCCGACATCCCCAGCATCGAAGCTTTGACCACGCTCAATCAGCTCCGGTGGACGGGTCACATTGTCCGCATACCCGATACGAGACTCCCGAAACAAGCGCTCTACTCGGAGCTCTGACACGGCAAGAGAGCCCCAGGTGGGCAGAGGAAATGCTTCAAGGACACCCTCAAAGCCTCCTTGAAAAGGTGCAACATCCCCACCGACACCTGGGAATCCCTGGCCCAAGACCGCACAAAGTGGAGAAGCATCCGGGAAGGCGCCGAACACCTCGAGTCTCTCCGCCGGGAGCAAGGGGAAGCCAAACGCAAGGAGCGCACATCAACCCAAGCACCCCACCCACCCGCCCCTTCAACCACCATCTGCCCCACCTGTGTGGACTCATCAGTCACCTGAGAACTCATTTTTAATGTGTAAGCAAGTCATCCTCGGTTCCGAGGGACTGCCTAAGAAGATATAATTGGAGTAAGACTTCTTTACTCCTGTACTCAAATCCTCTTGTAATGAAGGCCAGCATACCATTTGCCTTCTTAACCGTCTTTCATGACCACTGGACGTCGCAAAGCACTTTACAGCCAATTACGTACTTTTTGAAGTGTAGTCACTGTTGTAATGTGGGAAACGCGGCAGCCAATTTGCGCACAGCAAGCTCCCACAAACAGCAATGTGATAATGACCAGATAATCTGCTTTCTCGTCATGTTGATTGAGGGATAAATATTGGGCTCAAAACACCAGGGATAACTTATTCGAAATAGCACCACGGGATCTTTTACGTCCACCTGAGGGGGCAGACGGGGGCCTCGGTTTAACGTCTCATCCGTAGGACGGCACCTCCGACACTGCAGCGCTCCTTCGTTACTGCCCCTATGACAATGCGGCACTCCCACAGCATTGCTTCCCCCGAATGTGCGGCGCTCCCGCAGTACTGCCCCTCTGATGGAGCAGTGCTCCCTGAGCAATGCCCCTCCAACAGTGCGGTGCTCCCTCAGTACCGCCCCTCCGACAGTGCAGCGCTCCCTCAGTACTGCCCCTCCGACAGTGCGGCGCTCCCTCAGTACTGCCCCTCCGACAGTGCAGCGCTCCCTCAGTACTGCCCCTCCGACAGTGCAGCACTCCCTCAGTACTGCCCCTCCGACAGTGCGGCGCTCCCTCACTACTGGCCCTCCGACAGTGCGGTGCTCCCTCAGTACTGCCCCTCCGACAGTGCGGCGCTCCCTCAGCACTGCCCCTCCGACAGTGCGGCGCTCCCTCAGCACTGCCCCTCCGACAGTGCGGTGCTCCCCAGTACTGCTCCTCCGACAGTGCGGCGCTCCCTCAGTACTGCCCCTCCGACAGTGCGGCGCTCCCTCAGTACTGGATAAGGGGTAAGCCATTTAGGACAGAGATGAGGAGGAATTTCTTCACCCAGAGAGTGGTGAACCTGTGGAATTCTCTACCACACAAGGCAGTTGAGGCCAATTCATTAAATGTATTCAAGAAGGAGTTAGATATATTTCTTAAGGCTAAAGGGATCAAGGGATATGGGGAGAAGGCAGGGATAGGGTACTGAATTTGGATGATCAGCCATGATCTCACTGAATGGCGGAGCAGGCTCGAGGGGCCGAATGCCCTACTCCTGCTCCTATCTACTATGTTCCTATTTATCTGTTCAGCATTGGTCAGTCTGCAAAAGCAGATTCAATAGTAACTGTCAAAAGGGAATTGGATATATACTAAAAGCAGAAATTTGCAGGGCTGTGGGGAAAGAGCAGGGCAGTGGGACTAATTGCATCGCTCTTTCAGAGAGCCGGCACCAGCACGATGGGCCGAAAGGCATCCTACTGTGCTCTATGATTCTATAACATCAGCTTCTCTCTGCTCACTAGTACTGAGAGAACAGGGAATAATCTTTAAATCCAGCCCAGTTATTGGGGTTTTAACATTAACAAACCCCAGTTGCCTGAATGGTTCAGTCCTGGATGTGATTAAAGGCATCGGCAACAGTGGAATCGACCCACCGCAGTCACAGTGTGGACACTCTGGTGTGTCAGCGGGTGGGATACACCAGGGAATCCCTTTCCACACACTGAGGTTGACTCTAATGATCGGGAGTCCCAGGGTTTCGGATACCAGATAATCAAGCTCACAAGAACACAGATTGTCTCTCCAGGCTTTATTAAGAGCGCTGCATAACACAGATCGGGTGATAATTCCCTCAATCTGGAGAATAGAAGTACAGTGGATTCACGCGCGATCTTCTCGAGTCTGTTCCAACTGACAATGGCTTAAGTGGCCTGTTCTTATACACAAGCTTGGTTACCGCTCAGGAAATGGGATTGTTTGGACCCGTCTGTTGACCGCCTCCTGAACTCCTGCTAATTCAGGGAATTTAGTCCATCTGTGACCAGACTATAACCACAAGCCCGTCTGGTTATCACACCTATACGGTCCGCGAGGTTATTATCAGATTCACACCCAGACGTTGTGCCTTCACTTGTCTGGCACTTCATCCCATAACATGGGTACAGAGGCTCAGTAATGTTTCATTCATCAGAAAAAGACAAAGTACAACAACATACTGGTCAGCTTAACAGAATCTAATCATTTTTATGGGGCCATCAATAAAATAGTCACTAATAAATCCAGGAGGGAATTCAGGAGAAACTTCTTTACCCAGAGAGTGATAAGAATGTGGAACTCGCTTCCACAAGGAGTAGTTGAGGCCAATGGCATAGATGTATTTAAGGAGAAGCCAGATAAACATAGGAGGATATGTCGGAGGAGGCTCGCGTGGAGCATAAACCCCAGCATGGACCAGTTGGGCCGAATGGCCTGTTTCTGTGCTGTACATTCAATGAAATAACATGAACAGTCAAATCAAGGGAATCATCAGCACAACAGATTGAAAGATTAAACAGCAGTACAACATTTATAAAACATTCATCCATTCCACGTTCATGTCACCCCAGCTGTCTGCAGGGCCCTGCGCTACAGAACAGTGTGAACTCGCTGGTGCCTCAGCAGGTCACTGGAGCGTTTAAAGCTCTTCCCACAGTCAGAACATTTAAACGCTCTCTCATCAGTGCGAACTCGCTGGTGTTGCTTCAGGTCCCCGGATCTTTTAAAGCTCTTCCCACAGTCAGAACATTTAAATGATTTCTCATCAGTGTGAACAAGATGGTGTCGCTTCAGGTCCCCGGAGTATTTAAAGCTCTTCTGACAGACAGAACATTTAAATGGTTTCTCATCAGTGTGAACAAGCTGGTGTGTGGTCAGAGCCCCGGAGCATTTAAAGCTCTTCCCACAGTCAGAACATTTAAACGGTCTCTCATCAGTGTGAACAACCTGGTGTTCCTTCAGATCCCCAGGGCGTTTAAAGCTCTTCTGACAGACCGAACATTTAAATGGTTTCTCATCAGTGTGAACAAGCTGGTGTGTGGTCAGAGCTCCGGGTCTTTTAAAGCTCTTCCCACAGTCAGAACATTTAAAGGCTCTCTCATCAGTGTGAACAAGCTGGTGTGTCAACAGGGTGGATGAATCAGAGAATCCCTTCCCACACACAGAGCAGGGAAATGGCCTCTCCCCGGTGTGAACTCGCTGGTGTCTGGTCAGAACCCTGGAGCTTTTAAAACTCTTCCCACAGTCGGAACATGTAAACGGACTCTCATCGGTGTGAACAAGCTGGTGTTCCCTCAGATCCCTGGAGTGTTTGAAGCTCTTCCCACAGTCAGAACATTTAAATGGTTTCTCATCAGTGTGAACAAGCTGGTGTCTCAGCAGGTGGGATGAATAAACAAATCCCTTCCCACACACTGAGCAGGTGAATGGACTGTCCCCAGGGTGACTGCGCCGATGAACATCTGACGCAGATGGGGAACTGAATCTCTTCCCACTGTCCCCACCTTTACCCGGTTTCTCCCCGGTGTGACGGTGCACGTGTCTCGCCAAGGCAGGCAATCGGCTGAAGGCGAGTCCCCACATGGAACACGTGTGCGGTTTGTCTGCGCTGCGATCATTGCTCTCTCCTTCCATGTGCAAAAGCCGATGATATTCAGGTCCTGATGAATCGAGTGACTCTGTCAGATCTTGACGTGATGTTTGGTCTGAGCTTCCTGTCTGTAAATGCTCCACTTCGAAAATCCTGTAAAAGGAGTGTAGAAAGTAGTAAGAGGGAGAATGTTGTCTCATGTCGCTCTTTCCCAGCCCAGGGGCAGTGAAGCTGATTTTCAGGCCCCAGTTGCTGTCCCCAGGTGAGAGCAGCTCAGTCAGCACAGAGCTGGGGCTGGAATCTGGGAGAGGGGCCGCAGGCAGCACAGAGCTGGAGCTGGAATCTGGGAGAGGGGCCGCAAGCAGCGGGCCTGGCAAAGGGGCAATCACTGATTGAATAATAAACAGGGGTAAGGCGACACTAACCTAACATCAGATATATCTATAGCTTAAGTAGACAGATTTTAAGCCAAACGATGGGACTGATGGCTGCAATTCCTGTGCCATTCGTGAACTCCGGGACGCTTCACGTGTCCTGGTGAACCGCGTGTGCAGGAAGCGCCTCCCGTGGCTGGAACTCGAGCTCAGGGTCTCTGAGCTTGGGGAGCGGCTGGAGTCACTGCTGGGCAGACGGGAGGCTGAGAGTTTCCTGGAGCGCACGTTCCAGGAGGTGATCACCCCGCAGCCACAGAGAGTTCGTGGGAATTGGGATGGCAGGAATGACGTATGAGGAGAGATTGGGTCGATTGGGCTTATACTCGCTGGAGTTTAGAAGAATGAGAGGGGATCTTATTGAAACTTATAAAATTCTAACAGGACTGGACAGACTAGATGCAGGAAGAATGATCCCGATGGCCGGGGAGTCCAGAACCAGGGGTCACAGTCTAAGGATAAGTGGTAAGCCATTTAGGACAGAGATGAGGAGGAATTTCTTCACCCAGAGAGTGGTGAACCTGTGGAATTCTCTACCACAGAAGGCAGTTGAGGCCAATTCATTAAATATATTCAAGAAGGAGTTAGATATATTTCTTAAGCCTAAAGGGATCAAGGGATATGGGGAGAAGGCAGGGACAGGGTACTGAGTTTGGATGATCAGCCATGATCTCATTGAATGGCGGAGCAGGCTCGAGGGGCCGAATGGCCGACTCCTGCTCCTATCTACTATGTTTCTATGCAATTTAACCGGGTGGCCGCCCAGCAGGGTTTGAGGAGGCGAGGCAGTGCAGGAATCCCCCGGGAGTGCAGCGCTCTCAAACCGGTTTTCAGTGCTGAATCCCGGTGAGGGTGACGACACCTCGGGGGGAGGAGAGTGCAGTCTAGAGCGCATCCACTGCACTGTGGGGCGAGGCCAATTTCAGTGGGATGAGAATCGATCTGGCCCGCGTAAATTGGAATCAAAGATTGGCAGGAAAAACTGTAGAGGAACAATGGGCTGCCTTTAAAGAGGAAATAATTTGGGTACAGTCGAGGTACATTCCCACTAAGGGGAAATGTCGGGCAACTAAAGTCAGAGCTCCCTGGATGATGAAAGAGATAGAGAGTAAGATGAAGCAGAAAAAGAGCGCGTATGACAGATGTCAGGTCGAGCATACATCTGAGAATCAGGCTAAATATAGAAAGTTCAGAGGAGAAGTGAAAAAGAAAATACGAGGGGCAAAGAGAGGGTATGGCTGGCTGTGCGAGGCTGTGTCATCGCACCAACGCTCTTATCAATATTCCTTGCTGCAATGCTCCATCTCACCCTCAGTAAGCTCCACACTGGAGTGGAGCTAATTTACAGGACAAACAGGAAATTGTTCAACCTCCGTCGCCTCCAGTCCCGATCCAAAGTTGTCCCAACCTCTCTCATCGAATTACAGTATGCAGACGATGCTTGCGTCTGCGCTCACTCGGAGGTCGAACTCCAAACCATCGTCAACACCTTCACCGAAGCATACGAGAGCATGGGCCTTACACTAAACATCCGTAAGACAAAGGTCCTCAACCAATCTGCCCCCGCCACACAGTGCTGCCCCCCGATTATCAAAATCCACGACAAGGCCTTGGATAACGTGGACCACATTCCATACCTCGGGAGCCTACGGTCAACAAGGGCAGACGTCGACGACGAAGTCCAACACCGCCTTCAGTGTGCCAGTGCAGCCTTCGGTCGCCTGAGGAAGAGAGCGTTTGAAGACCAGGACCTCAAACCCGGCACTAAGCTCATGGTCTACAGGGCAGCAGTGATACCTGCCCTGCTGTATGCCTCAGAGACATGGACCACGTACAGCAGGCACCTCAAAGCACTGGAGAGGTACCATCAACGCTGCCTCCGCAAGATCCTGCAAATCCATTGGCAGGATAGGCGCACCAACGTCAGTATTCTTACTCAGGCCAACATCCCCAGCATCGAAGCTCTGACCACACTCAATCAGCTCCGATGGACGGGTCACATTGTCCGCAGGCCCGATAGAGGTGTTCAAAATCAAGAGGGGTCTGGACCCAGGTGAAACCATTTAACACTAAAGACCCCCATTCTACCCTCTCCTCTAGGGGAAAGAGCTCGGAAGACGACCAGACCTCTGTTTAAATTACAGCTAAACATGGATCCAGTCGACCCTTTATATCAGAGGGTCTGTCTCGGGGAGAAGAAGCTCTCCCGGTTTACCCTTACACTTGAGAACTCATTTTTAATGTGGAAGCAAGTCATCCTCGGTTCCGAGGGACTGCCTAAGAAGAAAGAAGAAGATATAATTGGAGTAAGACTTCTTTACTCCTGTACTCAAATCCTCTTGTAATGAAGGCCAGCATACCATTTGCCTTCTTAACTGCCTTTCACGACCACCGGACGTCCCAAAGCGCTTTACAGCCAATGAAGTACTTTTGAAGTATAGTCATTGTTGTAATGTGGGAAACGCAGCAGCCAATTTGCGCACAGCAAGCTCCCACAAACAGCAATGTGATAATGAGCAGATAATTTTTTTTGTCATGTTGATTGAGGAATAAATATTGGGCTCAAAACACCGGGGATAACTTCTTCGAAATAGCACCACGGGATCTTTTACATCCACCTGAGGGGGCAGACGGGGGCCTCGGTTTAACGTCTCATCCGTAGGATGGCACCTCTGACACTGCAGCGCTCCTTCATTACTGCCCCTCCGACAATGCGGCTCTCCCTCAGTACTGCCCCTCCGACAGTGCAGCTCTCCCGCAGCACTGCCCCTCCGACAGTGCAGCACTCCCTCAGTACTGACCCTCTGACAGTGCAGCTCTCCCGCAGCACTGCCCCTCCGACAGTGCAGCACTCCCTCAGTACTGCCCCTCCGACAGTGCGGCGCTCCCGCAGTACTGACCCTCTGACAGTGCGGCTCTCCCTCAGTACTGCCCCTCCGACAATGTGGCTCTTCCGCAGTACTGCCCCTCCGATGGAGCAGCGTTCCCGGAGCACCGCCCCTCTGACAATGCAGTGCTCCCTCAGTACTGCCCCTCCGACAGTGCGGCGCTCCCTCAGTACTGCCACTCCGACAGTGCGGCGCTCCCTCAGCACTGCCCCTCCGACAGTGCGGCTCTCCCTCAGCACTGACCCACCGACAGTGCGGCGCTCCCTCAGTACTGCCCCTCTGACAGTGCAGCGCTCCCTCAGTACTGCCCCTCTGACAGTGCGGAGCTCCCTCAGCACCGCACTGGAGTGTCAGCCTCGCTTTATGTGCTCAAGTCCCTGGAGCGGGATTTGAACCCACAACCTTCTGACTCTGCTATCCACTGAGCCACAGCTGACTCCAGTCTTTTACACAGTTTCATCATAACTTCCTTGCTTTTGCACTCTACGCCTCTCCTAAAGCAGGGGAGTTATGATGAATTGTTAAACAGTGTTTTTTGCAGAGTGACCAAGGCTGTGTGTAGGAAACAATTTTGCATTTGAAAGCAGCTTGTATTGTGAAGCTTGTGCCCCTTTGCCAGGCCCGCTGCCTGCGGCCCCTCTCCCAGATTCCAGCCCCAGCTCTGTGCTGACTGAGCTGCTCTCACCTGGGGACAGCGCGTCACAATCGGCCCCAGCGCACCTGAGCTGGAGAGGAGGCCCCGCCCCCTTGCCGCGCCACCATTGGTTGGAGGACCAGGCAACCCAGTTCAGTCCTCCCACATCAGCCCTCGTCCTATTGGTCAGAGCTCCCGTCAGTCACAGGCCGGGCCGGCCTCCATCCACTTGATTGGGCCTCTTCCTCTGATGACGTCACAATCGGGCCCCAGCCCACCAGAAATAACTGGCAGTTAGAAAGATTACCTGTAATCATCTGGCATTATTCTCTGACTATATAAGCTGTGTCTTTATGCATCTCTCCACTTCACCTGACGAAGGAGCAGCGCTCCGAAAGCTTGTGATTTCAAATAAAACTGTTGGACTATAACCTGGTGTTGTGTGACTTCTTACAATCCTTTACTAGGACATTTTTTATTAATCCTGTCTCATTACACAGGACCAGATCTAAGATTGCCTGCCCCCTGGTTGGTTCAGTAACATACTGCTCAAGGAACCCATCCCTAATGCACTCTATGAACTCTTCCTCAAGGCTGCCCTGCTCAATTTGATTTGTCCAGTCAATATGAAAGTTAAAATCTCCCATGATTATAGTTGTTCCCTTATTACAAGCCCCAACTATTTCCTGATTTATACTCCGACCAATAGAGTTGCAACTGTCAGGAGGCCGATAGACTACGCCACTAGTGACTTTTTCCCCTTATTATTCCTTATTTCCACCCAAACCGTTTCACTATCCTGACCCTTTGACCCAATATCATTTCTCACTATTGCAGTGATTCCATCCTTTATTAACACAGCCACCCCACCTCCTTTTCCTTCCTGTCTGTCCTTCCTAATAGTCAAATACCCTTGTATGTTTAGTTCCCAGTCATGGTCACCCTGCAGCCATGTGTCCGCAATGGCCACCAGATCATACCCACGTGTAGTTATTTGTACCGTCAACTCATCTATTTTTTTACGAATGCTGCGTGCATTCAGATAAAGAACTTTTAAATATGTTTTGTGACAATTTATTCCTGCTTTTACCGCCTTTACTACTTTACCTTTATCTTTATATATTCTGTCCCTTCCTGATACACCCTGGTTTTTAATTCCCCCACTGCTACCTTGCTCTATTGCCTTCTCCGCTGACATTTTTATTTTTCGCTCTCTTGAAACCTCCCCCCGACTAATTAGTTTAAAGCCCTCTCTACAGCCCTAGTTATTCGATTCGCCAGGATTCTAGTCCCAGCACTGGCCAAGTGAAGTCCGTCCCAATGGAACAGCTCTCTCCTGTCCCAGTACTGGTGCCAGTGTCCCAAGAAGCAAAACCAATTTCTCCCACACCAGTCTTTGAGCCACGCATTTAACTCTCTGATTTTATTTACCCTAGCCAAATTTGCTCCTGAGGGCAGGTACATAAAAACATAAGAACATAAGAAGTAGGAGCGGGAGTAGGCCATACGGCCCCTCGGGCCTGCTCCGCCATTCAATAGGATCATGGCTGATCCGAATCTAGACACACGTCCACTTCCCTGCCCTCTCCCCGTAACCCCTAATTCCCTTATCTGCTAGGAAACTGTCTATCTCCATGTTAAATTTATTTAATGTTGCAGCTTCCGCAGCTCTCTGGGGTAGCAAATTCCATAGATTTACTACCCTCTGAGTGAAGAAGTTTCTCCTCATCTCAGTTTGGAAAGGGCAGCCCCTTATTCTTAGATTATGCCCCCTAGTTCTAGTCTCACCCATCAGTGGAAACATCCTCACCGCATCCACCCGATCAAGCCCCCTCACAACCTTATATGTTTCGATAAGATCGCCTCTCATTCTTCTGAACTCCAATGAGTAGAGTCCCAACCTACTCAACCTTTCCTCATACGTCAACCCCCTCATCTCTGGAATCAACCGAGTGAACCTTCTCTGAACCGCCTCGAGAGCAAGTATATCTTTTCTTAAATATGGAAACCAAAACTGCACGCAGTATTCCAGGTGTGGCCTCACCAATACCCTGTATAACTGCAGCAAGACTTCCCTGTTTTTATACTCCATCCCCCTCACAATAAAAGCCAAGATTCCATTGGCCTTCCTGATCACCTGCTGCACCTGCATACTAACTTTTTGTGTTTCATGCACCAGGACCCCCAGATCCCTTTGTACTGTAGCACTTTGTAGTTTCTCTCCATTTAGATAATAACTTGCTCTTTGATTTTTTCTGCCAAAGTGCATAACCTCACACTTTCCAACATTGTATTGCATCTGCCAAATCTCTGCCCACTCACTTAGCCTGTCTATGTCCTTTTGCAGGTTTTTTATGTCCTCCTCACTCACTGCTTTCCCTCCCATCTTTGTATCGTCGGCAAACTTGGATATGTTGCACTCGGTCCCTTCCTCCAAATCGTTAATATAGATTGTAAAGAGTTGCGGTCCCAGCACTGACCCCTGCGGAACACCACTAGTTACTGATTGCCAGCCCGAGAATGAACCATTTATCCCAACTCTTTGTTTTTTGTTAGATAGCCAATCTTCCACCCATGCCAGTGTATTACCCCCAATCCTGTGATTTCTTATCTTGATCAGTAATCTTTTGTGTGGAACCTTGTCAAATGCCTTTTGGAAGTCCAAATACACTACATCCACTGGTTCCCCTTTATCCACCCTGTATGTTACATCCTCAAAGAATTCGAGCAAATCTGTCAAACATGACTTCCCCTTCATAAAACCATGCTGACTCTGTCCTATTAAATTATGTTTATCCAAATGTCCTGTTACTGTTTCCTTAATAATGGACTCCAACATTTTGCCAACCACAGATGTTAGGCTAACTGGTCTATAGTTTCCAGCTTTTGTCTACTTCCCTTCTTAAATAAGGGCGTTACATTAGCAGTTTTCCAATCTGCCGGGACCTTTCCTGAGTCCAGGGAGTTCTGGAAAATAATCACCAATGCATCCAGAATCCCTACCGCCACTTCTCTCAAGACCCTAGGATGTAGGCCATCAGGTCCGGGGGATTTATCCGCCTTAAGTCCCATTATTTTACTGAGTACCATCTCCTTAGTGATTTTAATCATCTTTAGCTCCTCCCCCCCCCATTGCCCCCTGTACAGCACGGGTTAGATACAGAGTAAAGCTCCCTCTACACAGTCCCATCAAACACTCCCAGGGCAGGTACAGCATGGATTAGATAGAGTAAAGCTCCCTCTGCACTGTCCCATCAAACACTCCCAGGGCAGGTACAGCACGGGTTAGATACAGAGTGTCAGCCGTGGCTCAGGCGGCAGCACTCTCTCCTCTGAGTCAGAAGGTTGTGGGTTGAAGTCCCACTCCAGAGACTGGAGTCTAAAACTCTGTGCTGCCCCTCCAGTGCAGTGCTGAGGGAGTAAAGCCCAGTGCAGAGTAAAGTTCCCTCTGCACTGCTCCACGAACAGGCCTGAGCCCCAAACTCAGAAGAGCGCCCTCTGCTGCATTCCACTTGTCTCAGCAGCGGGTGAAGCAGGCGGCGGAAGTCCCGCCCCTCGAACACCCCGATTGGTTGGAGGGCCCGCCGCCATCTCAGTCCTCCGAGCTCCGCCCGCTCTCTCCCTATTGGTCGGAGCTCCCGTCAGTCACCGCCGTGCAGTTGATGACGTGCCCAATCCGGCTCGCTGCAGAAGACAAGGAGCTGCGGCCGCTCAATCCGCTCCGCTCGCTGCCGGGAGGGTGCGGTTTGTATTTTCTTTTTATTTATCTCCCCGCCCGCGCTGCTCTCCGCTATATAAAAAAACCCCTGATAAAACTCACTTTCCGCCGGTGATCCGGACTCTCGCGGTTGCCCCGGGCCTTCCCCAGAATGCGAGGCCCTGCGCAGGCGCGGTAGCGGCTCATTCGCGGGAGCGGGGGCCCGGCGGCGCATGCGGAGTAGGGGGAGGGGGGGCGGGGCCTGTTCAGAGGCCTGGTCAGAACCTGTGATCCTGGGAAAGTTTATTTTTAATGTTCCTTTCACATTTTACAACTCAAACTAATTTTATTTTACAGAAGATACTTGTTTTAAACATAGAAACATAGAAGATAGGAGCAGGAGTCGGCCATTCGGCCCTTCGAGCCTGCTCCGCCATTCAATGAGATCATGGCTGATCATAAAAAAAGCAGTTTGTTTTTAAATTGATGGAACAGAAACAAGAAACCCTGTGGAGCAAATGTGAGTAAAAATATTTTTTCTCCCTGAATTAATTTTTTTAATATTAATTTTCTGCGTTTTTAATTATTAATTTCAAGTACTTTATTAAGAGAACTATGGGAGTGGTGGGGGTTCTCTTAAACGGACAGGCGCTCTCTTTTTCTATGTGATTTTCATTAAAGGGACCGCGTCCCCGTGGATGACTGATTTTAAAGGGACAGCGTCTCCCTTTTTATTAATCTATATATATAAATCGGTACTTCTGTCATTCTGTCTATCTGTCTGTCATCGCGTGTGCGTTGCGGGTATGCACTCGAAAGTTACAGGGCGTACCTACGCGCGCGTTACCTCCAAAGAAAGCTTACGCTTCCGAGACGGTTTTAAGCGTATTTACGTTTCGGCCGGGCTAAAATTGCGCCCGCGGTATCCCAAAAACCTTCAACATTCCGCTCATTAGCATCTCATTATCCGCTCATTAGCGACAGAGTGACCTCGAGCTCGACCAATCGTACGCCGGTTTGCTGGCGTGTGCCGCCGGGCCAATCGGTGCGCGTGTGGCCGGGCTTTCTCGTTCTGAACCAAGGTGAGTCGCCGCCATCTTGATTCCAAACTTTTCCTTTCTTTTTCCCGCTTTCTGCGTCTTAAAAAAAAACGTTGCTTTTAAAACACATATTGTTTTTTTAAAAAATGATTTAGAAAGTAATTAACTTATCTAATCTCATTAATTTTCCTACCTTTCCCCGTTTTTCCAGGTAGGCCTAGAAGCCTCGGCGTCTACTCCGCACCCACGCCCGAGCTAGGCACCTCCCGGCCCCACTCGAAGGCTGGAGGGCCGAGCCTCAGCCCAGCGCCGCTAGGGTGCGCGCGCAGCAGGAACTGAGACGTCTCTCTCTGCCGGGGCTTGCTGAGCGTCCAGCGTTACCCTGGCAACGGGCGCAATCGGCGGTCTTCACCTCGGGGGGGGGGGGCGGCCGCGACCCTCAAGGTGGGGGGGGGGGGGCCGCGCGCGCAGCAGGAGCAGTTGAGACGCGGCGTCTCTCTCTCTGGCTTGGTCAGCGTCATGGTTGCCCTGGCAACCGGGCCCGCCGGCCGAGAGAGACGCCGCGTCTCAGCTCCTGCGCGCGCAATCGGCGGTCTTCACCTCCGGGGGGGGGGCGACCCTCGGGGGCGGGGGGGGCCGCGACCCTCGGGGGGGGGGCGCCCGCCGCCCTCCCTCCCCTCCGCCCTCCATCCCCCCCTCCCCTCCCGCCCTCCCTCGCCCTCCCTTCCCCTCCCTCCCCTCCCCCCCGCCCTCCCTTCCCCTCCCCTGCCCTCCCTTCCCCCTCCCTCCCTTCCCCTCCCCTGCCCTCCCTTCCCCCTCCCTCCCTTCCTTCCCCCCTCCCCTCCCCCCGCCCTCCCCCTCCCCCCTTCCCCGCCCTGCCTTCCCCTCCCCCTCGCCTCCCTCCCCCCTCCCCTCCCCTCCCTCCCCTCCCCTCCCTCTCTTCCCCCCACCCCTCCCCTCCCTCTCTTCCCCCCCAGTCGCTCTCTCTCTTCCCCCCAGTCGCTCTCTCTCTTCCCCCCAGTCGCTCTCTCTTCCCCCCAGTCGCTCTCTCTCTTCCAACAACAACATTCCCTCGAAAAAGCCTCGGCACCGCCGGGCACTTCAGCTAGTGCATATATGTAAGAGACTGACATTTAAAGTAGGGCTAATCCCCTGCTCCCGTGAGTGCTTAGCGAGAAATCAGGTGCTGTTTGCTCTCGCCCCCTCCCAATTTTCTGCCAAGGGACAGAAAGCAGAGAGTAGTGGCGAACGGTTTCTTTTCAGACTAGAGGGAGGTAAACAGTGATGTTCCCCAGGGGTCGGTATTAGGACCAATGTCCCCTCTAATTTTTTTTGAGGTGCGTGGCCCCTTTAACGGGCTGCACGGCCCATTCAAATTTTGGCGCATGCGCGTTTATTCCATTTATAGGGCGGTGAGCCGGCTGCGCGGGACCTCCAGACCGCTGCGTGGCCACGCAACTTAACGTGAACATTGATTCGGACCACTGCTTTTTTTGATATATAGCAATGACCTGGACTTGGGGATCCAGGGCAAAATTTCAAAACTTACAGATGACAT
This sequence comes from Somniosus microcephalus, assembly GCF_052327205.1. Classification (NCBI taxonomy): domain Eukaryota; kingdom Metazoa; phylum Chordata; class Chondrichthyes; order Squaliformes; family Somniosidae; genus Somniosus; species Somniosus microcephalus. The sequence goes on from NW_028225251.1 coordinate 857,080, forward strand.
GAAACTCGGAAATGTAGCAAACAATGAGGATAGTAACAGACTTCAGGAGGATGTAGCCAGACTGGTGAAATGGGCAGAAACGTGGCAGATTAAATTTAATGTAGAGAAGTGTGAAGTGATTCATTTTGGTAGGAAGAATGAGGAGAGGCAATATAAACTAAATGGTCCAGTTTTAAAGAGGGTGCAGGAACAGAGAGGCCTCGGGGTGTATGTACACAAATCTTAGAAGGTGGCAGGACAAGTTGAGAAGGCTGTTAAAAAAGCAGACAGGATCCTTGACTTTATTAATAGAGGAATAGAGTACAAAAGCAAGCAGGTTATGCTAAGCCTTTATAAAACACTGGCTAGGCTTCCGCTGGGCACCACACTTTAGGAAGGATGTCAAGGCCTTAGAGAGGGTGCAGAAGAAATTTACGAGAATGGGACCAGGGATGAGGAACTTGAGTTACGTGGAGAGACGGGAGAAGCTGTGGTTGTTCTCCTTAAGCAAAGAAGATTAAGAGGAGATTTGATAGAGTTGTTCAAAATCAGGAGGATGGATTTTGAGAGAGTAAATAAGGAGAAACCGTTTCCAATGGCTGAAGGGACAGAAACCAGATTTAAGGCGATTGGCAAAAGAACCAGAGGTGACATGAGGAAACAGATTTTTACACCAAGTTGTTGTGATCTGGAATGCACTGCCTGAAAGGGCGGTGGAAGCAGATTCAATATTATAATTCAAAAGAGATTGAGGTAAATACTTGAAGGGAAAACATTTAAAAGGCTTTGGGGAAAGAGCAGGGGGAGTGGGATTAATTGGATCGCTCTTTCAAAGAGCCGGCACAGGCACGATGGGCCGAATGGCCTCCTTCTGTGCTGTATCATTCTATGATGCTATTCTACACAGACACACACACATACAGTCAGGCAGACACACAGATACTCACTAAAATACAGTCAGACACACACTCACATTTTTTCTGCATGAACTTTTATTATTAATTTCAAAGACTTTAAGAAAAAGGTGGGAGTGGTGGGCGGAGGGCTCTTAAAGGGACAGGGACTCTCCTTTTCAGTGTGATTTTCATTAAAGGGACCGAGTCACTCCTTGCCTGTGGAGGACCAATTTTAAAAGGACAGCGTCTCGAAATCAGGTGCTGTCTGCGTGTGAACCGCCTCCTCCCAATTTCCTGCCAAGCGATCCCTGCGGGCACCACTCCACTCTAGGAGTGGCTCCTAGAATCAGACAGCACAGAAGGAGGCCATTCAGCCCATCGTGCCTGTGCCGGCTCTTTGAAAGAGCTCTCCATTTAGTCCCACTCCCCCTGCTCTTTCCCCATAGCCCTGAAAATGTTTCCCCTTCAAGTATTTATCCAATTCCCCAGTGAAGGTTATTATTGACTCTGCTTCCACCGCCCTTTCAGGCAGCGCATTCCAGATCACAACAACTCGCTGCGTCAATAAAATTCTCCTCACCTCGCCTCTGGTTCTTTTGTCAATGACCTTATATCTGTGTCCTCTGGTTACCGACCCTCCTGCCACTGGAAACAGTTTCTCCTTATAAGCTACAGCTATACAAAGCCCTGGTTAGACCCCAGAGAGTCATAACGGCACAGAAGGAGGCCATTCGGCCCATCGAGTCCGAGCCGGCTCTCTGTAGAGCAATCCAGTCAGTCCCACTCCCCCGCTCTATCCCCGTAGCCCTGCAAGTTTATTTCCCTCAAGTGCCTATCCAGTCTCCCCTTGAAAACATTGAGTGTCTCCGCTTCCACCACTTCCGTCGGCAGCGAGTTCCAGGTCCTCACCACTCGCTGCGTAAAAAAGTTTTTCCTCACACCCCCCCTGTATCTCTTGCCCAAAACCTTAAATCTGTGTCCCCTAGTCCTTGTACCATCAACTAGTGGGAACAGCCTTTCCCCGTCCAGCCTATCCAAACCAGCCATAATCTTGTACACCTCTATCAAATCAGCCCCCAACCTCCTTTGCTCTAATGAAAACAAATCCAGCTTCTCCAACCTGTCCTTGTAGCTAAGATCCCCCATCCCCAGAACCATTCTGGTAAATCTCCTCTGCACCCTCTCAAGGGCCTTCACATCCTTCCTAAAGTGTGGTGACCAGAACTGGACGCAATACTCCAGTTGTGGCCTAACCAGCGCTTTATAAAGGTTCAGCATAACTTCTCAACTTTTGTACTCAATACCTCTATTTATGGAGCCCAAGATCCCATATGCTTTGTTAACCACTCTCAATATGTCCCGCCACGTTCAGGGACCTACGCACATTAACTCCCAGGAACTCCCTGGAGCACTGTGTCCAATTCTGGGCACCGCACCTCAGAAAGGATATACTGACCTTGGAAGGAGTGCAGCACAGATTCACCAGAATGTTACCCGGGCTCCAAGGGTTAGATTATGAGGGAGAGATTACATAAACTAGGCATGTGTTCCCTGGAATCTAGAAGGTTAAGGAGTGATTGAGGATTTTAGGATTTTGAAAGGAATTGGGAGAGTAGATAGAAACTTTTTCCGCCAGTGGGGCAGTCGAGGACAAGGGGACATCACCTTAAAATCAGAGCCAGGCCATTCAGGAGAGAAGTTGGGAAACACTTCTTCACACAAAGGGTGGTAGAAGTGTGGAACCCTCTCCCACAGGAAGCAGCCGATGCCAGCTCAATTAATCATTTTAAATCCCAGAGCGATAGATTTTTGCTAGACAAGGGAGCAAAGGGATATGGAGCCAAGGCAGGTGGGTGGAGTTAAGACACAGATCGGCCATGATCTCATTGAATGGCGGAACAGGCTGGAGGGGCTGAATGGCCTCCTCCTGTTCCCATGCTCCTATTTACTCTATCAAAACCCTTCATGTTTTGAACACCTCTATTAAATCTCCACTGCACCTTCTCTGCTCCAAGGAGAACAATCCCAGCTTCTCCAGCCTCTCCACGTAACTGAAATCCTCTGTGTATTTGTCGTGGGGCAGCAGGCTATAGCAAACAGCTTTCTTAAGATCATAAAAACAAAAAGGGGGCAAGCACTTTGCTGGGAGTGTACTATAGGCCCCCAAACAGTCAGGGGGAGATAGAGGAACAGATATGTAGGCAAATCTCAGAGAAATGTGCAAATAATAGGGTAATAATAGTGGGGGATTTCAACTTCCCCAATATTAACTGGGATAGTCAGAGTGTGAAAGGCTTAGAGGGTGCAGAATTCTTAAAGTGCATCCAGGAGAGCTTTTTGAGCCAACATGTAGAAAGTCCTACAAGAGAGGGGGCGGTACTGGACCTAATTCTAGGGAATGTGGCCGGGCAAGTGGTAGAAGTGTTAGTAGGTGAGCACTTTGGTGACAGTGACCATAATTCGGTGAGATTTAAGGTAGTCATGGAAAAGGACAGAGATGGACCGGAAATACAGGTTCTAAATTGGGGGAAGGCCGATTTTAATATGATAAGGCAGGATCTGGCCAAAGTGGACTGGGATCAGCTACTTGTAGGAAAATCCACATCAGAGCACTGGGAGTCTTTCAGAAAGGAAATTGAGAGAATACAATGGCAACATGTTCCCGTAAAGGTCAAGGGTGGGACCAACAAGCCCAGGGAACATTGGATGTCAAGGGATATACGAGAATGGATTTGGAAAAAAAGGGGGGCTTTTGGCAGTTACAAAAGACTAAAGACGGAAGAAGCCCTAGAGGAGTTTAAAAAGTGCAGGGGGAATACTTAAAAAAAGAAATTAGGAGAGCGAGGAGGGGCCATGAAATAACACTGGCAAGCAAAATAAAGAAAAATCCTAAGGCATTTTATAAGTATATTAAGGGCAAGAGGATAACTAGGGAAAGAGTAGGGCCCATTAGGGACCAAAGTGGCAATCTGTGGAGCCAGAAGATGTAGGTGGGGTTTTAAATGAATTTTTTGCATCTGTGTTCACTATGGAGAAGGACGATGTAGACATAGTAATCGGGCAGGGGGACTGTGATATACTTGAACATATTAGCATCGAGAGGGAGGAGGTACTAGCGGTTTTAGCAGGCTTTAAACTGGATAAATCCCCAGGCCCGGATGAAATGTATCCCAGGCTGCTGTGTGAGGCAAAGGAGATTGCAGGGGCTCTGACACAAATTTTCAAAACCTCTCTGGCCACAGGGGATGAGCCAGAGGACTGGAGAACAGCTAACGTAGTACCATTATTCAAGAAGGGTAGTAGGGATAAACCAGGGAATTACAGGCCAGTGAGCCTAACATCAATGGTTGGGAAATTATTAGAAAAAATTCTGAGGGACAGAATTAGTCTCCACTTGGAGAGGCAAGGATTAATCAGGGATAGTCAGCATGGCTTTGTCAAGGGAAGATCATGTCTAACCAATTTGATTGAATTTTTCGAGGGGGTGACTAGGTGTGTGGATGAGGGTAGTGCAGTGGATGTGGTATACATGGATTTTAGTAAGGCTTTCGATAAAGTCCCACACAGGAGACTGGTCAAGAAGGTAAGAGCCCATGGGATCCAGGGTGCCTTGGCACATTGGATCCAAAACTGGCTTAGTGGCAGAAGGCAGAGGGTGATGGTCGAAGGTTGTTTTTGTGACTGGAAGCCTGTGTCCAGTGGGGTACCGCAGGGATCGGTGCTGGGTCCCTTGCTGTTTGTGGTCTACATTAATGATTTGGATGTGAATGTAAAAGGTATGATCAGTAAGTTTGCAGATGACACGAAAATTGGTGGGGTGGTACATAGCGAAGAGGGTAGCCTCAGTCTGCAGGACGATATTGATGGGTTGGTCAGATGGGCAGAACAGTGGCAAATGGAATTTAACCCTGAAAAGTGAGGTGATGCATTTTGGAGGGACTAACAAGGCAAGGGAATACACAATGAATGGTAAGACCCTAGGAAAGACAGAGGATTAGAGGGACCTTGGTGTGCATGTACATAGATCCCTGAAGGCAGCACAATAGGTGGATAAGGTGGTTAAAAAGGCATATGGGATACTTGCCTTCATTAGCCGAGGCATAGAATATAAGAGCAGGGAGGTTATGATGGAGCTGTACAAAATGCTAGTTAGGCCACAGCTTGAATACTGTGTGCAGTTCTGGTCGCCACACTATAGGAAGGATATGATTACATTGGAGAGGGTGCAGAGGAGATTCACCAGGATGTTACCTGGGCTGGAGCGCTTCAGCTATGAAGAAAGACTGGACAGGCTGGGGTTGTTTTACTTGGAGCAGAGAAGGCTGAGGGGGGACCTGATTGAGGTGTACAAAATTATGAGGGGCATAGATAGGGTAAATAGAAAGGAACTTTTCCCCTTAGTAGAGGGGTCAATAACCAGGGGGATAGTTTCAAGATAAGGGGCAGGAGGTTTAGAGGGGATTTGAGGAAAAACTTTTTCACCCAGAGGGTGGTTGGAATCTGGGACTCACTGCCTGAAAGGGTGGTAGAGGCAGGAACCCTCACAACATTCAAGAAGCATTTAGATGAGCACTTGAACCGCCATAACATACAAGGCTACGGACCCAGTGCTGGAAAATGGGATTAGAATAGACAGGGCTTGATGGCCGGCACAGACGCGATGGGCCGAAGGGCCTCTTTCTGTGCTGTATAACTCTATAAGAAGCAGGAGCAGGCCATTCAGCCCTTTGAGCCTGCTCCGCCATTCAATAAGATCATGGCTGATCTTCTACCTCATCTCCACCTTCCCGCCCGATCCCCATATCCCTCGATTTCCCCATGAGTCCAAAAATCTATCTGTCTCAGCCTTGATTATACTCAATGACTGAGCCTCCACAGCCCTCTGGGGCAGAGAATTCCAAAGATTCACCACCCACCAGGAGGACACCGGGGCTGAGAAGGTCTCATTGTGGGGACGGAACCATCGAATGAAACAGCACAGAAGGAGGCCATTCGGCCCACCGTGCCTGTGCCGGCTCTTTGGTCGAGCTCCGATTAGTCCCACTCCCTCCTGCTCTTTCCCCCTCGCCCTGTAAATGTCTCCCCTTCAAGTATTTACCCACTTCTCTTTTGAAAGTTACTATTGAATCTGCTTCCACCGCCCTTCCAGGCAGCGCATTCCAGATCATAACTGGCTGTGTTTACAATCTGTTTCCTCATGTCGCCTCTGGTTCTTTTGCCTGAAATCTGTGTCCTCTGGTTACCGACCCTCCAGCCACTGGAAACAGTTTCTCCTTATTTACTCGATCCAAACCCTTCATGGTTTTGACCCCCTCTATCAGATCTCCCCTTAACCTTAGCCGGGCAGGTGGAAGGGGTATCAGTGGGAGAGCATTGTGGGGGGAGTGATCATAAAAACATAGAAACATAGAAGATTGGAACAGGAGTCGGCCATTCAGCCCTTTAATGAGATCATGGCTGATCATCCAAATTCAGTACCCTGTCCCTGCCGTCTCCCCAAATCCCTTGATCCCTTTAGCCTTAAGAAATATATCCAACTCCTTCTTGAATATATTTAATGAATTGGCCTCCACTGCCCTCTGTGGCAGAGAATTCCACAGGTTTACCACTCTCTGGGTGAAGAAATTCCTCCTCATCTCAGTCCTAAATGGCTTACCCCTTATCCTTAGACTGTGACCCCTGGTTCTGGACTCCCCCGACCATCGGGAACATCCTTCCTGCATCTAGTCTGTCCAGTCCTGTTAGAATTTTATAAGTTTCAGTAAGATCCCCTCTCATTCTTCTAAACTCCAGCGAATATAAGCCCAATCGACCCAATCTCTCATACGTCATTCCTGCCATCCCAGGTATCAGCCTGGTGAATCTTCGCTGCACTCTCTCCATGGCAAGAACATCCTTCCTCAGATAAGGCGACCAAAACTGCACACAATACTCAAGGTGTGGTCTCACCAAGGCCCTGTACAACTGCAGCAAGACATCCCTGCTCCTGTACTCGAACCCTCTCGCTACGAAGGCCAACACACACGCCCACCCAGCTTTGTGTTGTCTGCAAACTTGGAGATATTACATCTAGTTCCCTCGTCTAATCATTTATATATATATATTGTGAATAGCTGGGGTCCTAGCACCGATCCCTGCGATATCGCTCGAGAATTCTTTAAAATAGGCTTTGCAGACTCAGCAAACCTTATTTGCTTTGCTGTTTTTTGGCTGACGAAATAAAAGTTATTTTTTGGGCTGCAGGTATTTAATTGAGTTAGTTCCTGCTTGCTGTCAGTCCTGGCCCCTGGTCCCGCCCATTCCTGCACCTCATTGGCTGACACGCCGCGGTCAGTCGACAGCACGAGGGGATCTCGATGGTCGGGGAGTCCAAAACCAGGGCTCACAGTCTAAGGATAAGGGGTAAGCCATTTAGGACAGAGACGAGAAGGAATTTCTTCACCCAGAGAGTGATGTGCTGTGAGGAGGATGCTGAGAAGCTCCAGTATGATTTGGACAGGTTGGGTGATTGGGCAGAAGCATGGCAGATGAAGTATAATGTGGATAAATGCGAGGTTATCCACTTTGGTGGCAAAAACAGGAAGGCAGATTATTATCTGAATAGCAATAGATTTGGAGAAGGGGAAGTGCAATGAGACCTGGGTGTCCTTGTGTACCAGTCGCTGAAGGTAAGCATGCAGGTGCAGCAGGCAGTTAAGAAGGCAAATGGTATGTTGGCCTTTGTAGCGAGAGGGTTTGAGTACAGGAACAAGGATGTCTTGCTGCAGCTGTACAGGGCCTTGGTGAGACCACATCTTGAGTATTGTGTGCCGTTTTGGTCGCCTTATCTGAGGAAGGATGTTCTTGCCATGGAGGGAGTGCAGCGAAGATTCACCAGGCTGACACCTGGGATGGCAGGAATGATGTATGAGGAGAGATTGGGTTGATTGGGCTTATACTCGCTGGAGTTTAGAAGAATGAGAGGGGATCTCATTGAAACTTATGAAATTCTAACAGGACTAGACAGACTAGATGCAGGAAGGATGTTCCCGATGGCGGGGGAGTGCAGAACCAGGGGTCACAGTCTAAGGATAAGGAGTAAGCCATTTAGGACAGAGATGAGGAGGAATTTCTTCACCCAGAGTAGTGGTGAACCTGTGGAATTCACTACATAGAAACATAGAAGATAGGAGCAGGAGTAGGCCATTCGGCCCCTCGAGCCTGCTCCGCCATTCAATGCGATCATGGCTGATCATCCAAATTCAGTACCCGGTCCCTGCTTTCTCCCCATACCCCTTGATCCCTTTAGCCTTAAGAAATATATCCAACTCCCTCTTGAATATATTTAATGAACTGGCCTCCACCGCCTTCTGTGGTAGAGAATTCCACAGGTTCACCACTCTCTGGGTGAAGAAATTCCTCCTCATTTCTGTCCTAAATGGCCTACCCTTTATCCTTAGACTGTGTCCCCTGGTTCTGGACTCCCCAGCCATCGGGAACATCCTTCCTGCATCTAGTCTGTCTAGTCCTGTTAGAATTTTATAAGTTTCAATGAGATCACCTCTCATTCTTCTAAACTCCAGTGAGTACAAGTCCAATCGACCCAATCTTTTTTTTAAATTCATTGATGGGATGTGGGCGTCGCTGGCTAGGCCTGCATTTGGTGCCCATCCCTAATTGCCCTTGAGAAGATGGTGGTGAGCCGCCTTCTTGAACCGCTGCAGTCCATATGGTGTAGGTACACCCACAATGCTGTTAGGAAGGGAGTTCCAGGATTTTGGCCCAGCGACAGTGAAGGAACGGCGATACAGGTCCAAGTTAGGATGGTGTGTGGCTTGGAGGGGAACTTGTAGGTGGTGATGTTCCCATGTGTCTGCTGCCCTTGTCCTTCGAAGTGGTAGAGGTCGCGAGTTTGGAAGGTGCTGTTAAAGGAGCTTTGGCGAGTTGCTGCAGTGCATCTTGTAGATGGTACACACTGCAGCCACAGTGCGCCGGTGGTGGAGGGAGTGAATGTTGAAGGTGGTGGATGGAGTGCCAATCAAGCGGGCTGCTTTATCCTGAATGGTGTCGAGCTTCTTGAGTGTTGTTGGAGCTGCATTCAACCAGGCAAGTGGAGAGTATTCCATCACACTCCTGACTTGTGCCTTGTAGATGGTGGAAAGGCTTTGGGGAGTCAGGAGGTGAGACACTCGCTGCAGAATTCCCAGCCTCTGGCCTGCCCTTGTAGCCACAGTATTTATATGGCTGGTCCAGTTCAGTTTCTGATCAATGGTAACCCCCAGGATGTTGATAGTAGGGGATTCAGCGATGGTAATGCCATTGAATGTCAAGGGGAGATGGTTAGTCTCGCTTGTTGGAGATGGTCATTGCCTGGCACTTGTGTGGTGCGAATGTCACTTGCCACTTGTCAGCCCAAGTCTGAATGTTGTCCAGGTCTTGCTGCATATGGACACGGACTGCGTCAGTATCTGACGAGTCTCGAATGGTGCTGAACAGTGTGCAATCATCAGCGAACATCCCCACTTCTGACCTTATGATGGAGGGAAGGTCATTGATGAAACAGCTGAAGATGGTTGGGCCTAGGACACTGCCCTGAGGAACTCCTGCAGTGATGTCATGTGATTGAGATGCATGACCTCCAACAACCACAGCCAACTTCCTTTGTGCTAGGTATGATTCCAACCAATGGAGAGTTTTCCCCTTGATTCCCATTGACTTCAGTTTTGCTAGGGCTCCTTGATGCCACACTCGATCAAATGCTGCCTTGATGTCAAGGGCAGTCACTCTCACCTCACCTCTTGAGTTCAGCTCTTTTGTCCATGTTTGGACCAAGGCTGTAATGAGGTCAGGAGCTGAGTGGCCCTGGCGGAACCCAAACTGGGCGTCAGTTAGCAGGTTATTGCTGAGTAGGTGCCGCTTGATAGCACTGTCGACGACACCTTCCATCACTTTGCTGATGATTGAGAGTAGACTGATGGGCCGATAATTGGCCGGGTCGGATTTGTCCTGCTTTTTGTAGACAGGACATACTTGGGCAATTTTCCACATTGCCAGGTAGATGCCAGTGTTGGAACAGCTTGGCTAGGGGCGCAGCTAGTTCTGGAGCACAAGTCTTCAGTACTATTGCCGGAATGTTGTCAGGGCCCATAGCCTTTGCAGTATCCAGTGTCTTCAGCCGTTTCTTGACATCACGTGGAGTGAATTGAATGGGCTGAAGACTGGCATCTGTGATGCTGGGGACCTCAGGAGGAGGCCGAGATGGATCATCCACTCGGCACTTCTGGCTGAAGATAGTTGCAAATGCTTCAGCCTTGTCTTTTGCACTCACGTGCTGGGCTCCACCATCATTGAGGATGGGGATATTTTTGGAGCCTCCTCCTCCTGTTAACTGTTTAATTGTACACCACCACTCACGACTGGATGTAGCAGGACTGCAGAGCTTTGATTTGATCCGATGGTTGTGAGATCGCTTAGCTCTGCCTTTCACATGTTGCTTCCGTTTGGCATGCAAGTAGTCCTTGCTTTTGCACTCTACGCCTCTCCTAAAGCAGGGGAGTTATGATGAATTGTTAGTTTTTTTTGCAGAGTGACCAAGGCTGTCTGTAGGAAACAATTTTGCATTTGAAAGAAGCTTGTATTGTGAAGCTTGTGCCCCTTTGCCAGGCCCGCTGCCTGCGGCCCCTCTCCCAGATTCCAGCCCCAGCTCTGTGCTGACTGAGCTGCTCTCACCTGGGGACAGCGCGTCACAATCGGCCCCAGCGCACCTGAGCTGGAGAGGAGGCCCCGCCCCCTTGCCGCGCCGCCATTGGTTGGAGGACCAGGCCGTCCAGTTCAGTCCTCCCAGCTCAGCCCTGTTCCTATTGGTCAGCGCTCCTGTCAGTCAGAATCACATTGCTCTGGCTCACTCAGCCATCCCGCGCGGTTCAATCCGCTCCGTTCGGCGTCTGCGGCGATCCGGCCCGCCCGAGTCTCAGGTTTGGTTTTTCTCATATTTTACTTTATAATCTCGCTCTCCGCTCCCCCCCCTCACCTCGATTTAAATCGATTCCCCAACACTTTACTTTACCCCGGCCGCTGATTCCGCCTCTCCCCCGGACCCGGGCTTCCGTCTGCTCCCTGGAGGCCCCGCGCAGGCGCACTGGCAGCTTCGTGTTGTGGTGAGGGGGCCGAATGAGCATGCGCGGCCCCGCCCCCTCCACATTTAAAGGGACACCCACCCCCTCCACATTTAAAGGGACACCCACCCCCTCCACATTTAAAGGGACACCCACCCCCTCCACATTTAAAGGGACACCCACCCCCTCCACATTTAAAGGGACACCCACCCCCTCCACATTTAAAGGGACTCCCTTCCCCCCCCCCCCTCATGTCCTCTACTGTGGAGGAGGAATTCCTGGAGTGTTTACGGGATGGTTTCCTGGACCAATATGTCGAGGAACCAACCAGAGATCAGGCCATCTTAGACTGGGTATTATGTAACGAGAAAGGATTAATTAGCAATCTTGTTGTACGAGGCCCCTTGGGTCGGAGTGATCATAATATGATCGAATTCTTCATTAAGATGGAGAATGAAGTTGTTGACTCAGAGACTAGGGTCCTAAATTTAAATAAAGGAAACCACGATGGTCTGAGGAGCGAGTTGGGTAGGATTGATTGGGGAATGTCACTCAAAGGATTGACGGTGGATAGGCAATGGCAAACATTCAAAGACCGTATGGATGAACTACAGAATTTGTTCATCCCAGTTTGGCATAAAAATAAAACAAAAAAGGTGACTCAACCGTGGCTAACAAGGGAAATCAGGGATAGCATAAGATCCAAGGAGAGGACATATAAATTGGCCAGAAAAAGCAGTAAACCTGAGGATTGGGAGCAGTTTAGGATTCAACAAAGGAGGACAAAGGGATTAATTAAGAAGGGGAAAATAGAATATGAGAGTAAGCTTTCAGGGAACATAATAACTGACTGTAAAAGCTTTTATAGATATGTGAAGAGAAAAAGAACATAAGAACATAAGAAGTAGGAGCAGAAGTAGGCCATACGGCCCCTTGGGCCTGCTCCGCCATTCAATAGGATCATGGCTGATCCGAACCTAGACTCACGTCCACTTCCCTGCCCGCTCCCCATAACCCCTAATTCCCTTATCAGTTAGGAAACTGTCTATCTCCGTTTTAAATTTATTTAATGTCGCAGCTTCCACAGCTATCTGAGGTAGCAAATTCCATAGATTTACCACCCTCTGAGTGAAGAAGTTTCTCCTCATCTCAGTTTTGAAATGGCAGCCCCTTATTCTTAGATTATGCCCCCTAGTTCTAGTCTCACCCATCAGTGGAAACATTCTCCCCGCATCCACCCGATCAAGCCCCCTCACAATCTTATATGTTTCGATAAGATCGCCTCTCATTCTTCTGAACTCCAATGAGTAGAGTCCCAACCTACTCAACCTTTCCTCATAAGTCAACCCCCTCATCTCCGGAATCAACCGAGTGAACCTTCTCTGAACTGCCTCGAGAGCAAGTATATCTTTTCTTAAATATGGAAACCAAAACTGCATGCAATATTCCAGGTGTGGCCTCACCAGTACCCTGTATAACTGAAGCAAGACTTCCCTGCTTTTATACTCCATCCCCCTTGCAATAAAAGCCAAGATTCCATTGGCCTTCCTGATCACCTGCTGTACCTGCATACTAACCTTCTGTGTTTCATGCACCAGGACCCCCAGATCCCTTTGTACTGTAGCACTTTGCAGTTTTTCTCCATTTAGATAATAACTTGCTCTTTGATTTTTTCTGCCAAAGTGCATAACCTCACACTTTCCAACATTACATTCCATCTGCCAAATTTCTGCCCACTCACTTAGCCTGTCTATGTCCTTTTGCAGGTTTTTTATGTCCTCCTCACTCACTGCTTTCCCTCCCATCTTTGTATCGTCGGCAAACTTGGATATGTTGCACTCGGTCCCCTCCTCCAAATCGTTAATATAGATTGTAAAGAGTTGGGGTCCCAGCACTGTCCCCTGCGGAACACCACTAGTTACTGATTGCCAACCCGAGAATGAACCATTTAACCCAACTCTCTGTTTTCTGTTAGATAGCCAATCTTCCACCCATGCCAGTATATTACCCCCAATCCCATGATTTTTTATCTTGATCAGTAATCTTTTGTGTGGCACCTTGTCAAATGCCTTTTGGAAGTCCAAATACACTACATCCACTGGTTCCCCTTTATCCACCCTGTTTGTTACATCCTCAAAGAATTCGAGCAAATTTGTCAAACATGACTTCCCCTTTATAAAACCATGCTGACTCTGTCCGATTAAATTATGCTTATCCAAATGTCCTGTTACTGCTTCCTTAATAATAGTCATAGAGTTATACAGCACAGAAAGAGGCCCTTCGGCCCATCGTGTCCGCGCTGGCCATCAAGCCCTGTGTATTCTAATCCCATTTTCCAGCACTTGGTCCGTAGCCTTGTATGCTATGGTGTTTCAATTGGTCATCCAAATGCTTCTTGAATGTTGTGAGGGTTCCTGCCTCTACCACCCTTTCAGGCAGTGAGTTCCAGATTCCAACCATCCTCTGGGTGAAAAAGTTCTTCCTCAAATCCCCTCTAAACCTTGAATCTATGCCCCCTTGTTATTGACCCCTCTACTAAGGGAAAAAGTTCCTTTCTACCTACCCTATCTATGCCCCTCATAATTTTGTACACCTCAATCAGGTCCCCCCTCAGCCTTCTCTGCTCCAAGGAAAACAACCCCAGCCTGTCCAGTCTTTGTTCATAGCTGAAGCGCTCCAGCCCAGGTAACATCCTGGTGAATCTCCTCTGCACCCTCTCCAAAGCAATCACACCCTTCCTATAGTGTGGCGACCAGAACTGCACACAGTATTCCAGCTGTGGCCTAACCAGCGTTTTGTACAGCTCCATCATAACCTCCCTGCTCTTATATTCTATGCCTCGGCTAATGTAGCCAAGTATCCCATATGCCTTTTTAACCACCTTATCCACATGTTCTGCTGCCTTCAGGGACCTATGTACATGCACACCAAGGTCCCTTTGATCCTCTGTCTTTCCTAGGGTCTTACCATTAATTGTGTATTCCCTTGCCTTGTTAGTCCCTCCAAAATGCATCACCTCACACTTTTCAGGGTTAAATTCCATTTGCCACTGTTCCGCCCATCTGACCAACCCATCTATATCGTCCTGCAGACTGAGGCTACCCTCCTCGCTATTTACCAACCCACCAATTTTTGTGTCATCTGCGAACTTACTGATCATACCTTTTACATTCACATCCAAATCATTAATGTAGACCACAAACAGCAAGGGGCCGAGCACCGATCCCTGCGGTACCCCACTGGACACAGGCTTCCAGTCACAAAAACAACCTTCGACCATCACTGTTAAGTCTGTGTGTTCTAGTTGTATTTAAGATTAATTACTGACACAGACTACAAGAATAACGTTTCAACAGGTCTTTACTAGTTGGAGGTCAGGGCTATACTAACAGCAATATCACTACACAGTACTTATATACCAGTGGTCACCACCGGTATTACGTATACAGCAGCCAGAGAAAGTAGTACATCTCTTAAGGTGGAACAGGCTTATGTCCTCTTAAGGTGGAACAGGTTACATACACCACAATCCTCCCTTTTTAACTTAACAGTCATATCCCCATTTAACATAACATAATAACATATATAACTTCAGGTATAAACAGTTCAAAGGTTCAGTCTCTCAGGGGGCCTTCTGATTCGGGTTGGATAACGCCTTTCAGTGGTCTCTGATTCTTGTTGCTGAGGTGACTCCTCTAGTTGGTTTCCTATGTATTGGACGTCATCATCAGGTACATTCCCTGCCGAGGTAGATGCTTCAGGTTCATTAACGTCTTCCACAGTTGTCTCTGTCGCAACCATGGGTTCGACCCTTGCTCTCGATTCTACCAGTTGATCCGCATGACGCCTTATCACATTGTTACCAATATCTACTGTGTACATCAGAGGTCCTTGTCTGGCCCGAATTGTTCCGGACTGCCATTTTTCATTTCCATAGCCCCTTGCCAACACTGGTTGTCCTACGTCGAAACTTCGAGTGGTCTTGTTATTAATATGCCGGAACTGTTTGTTTTCCACTTCCCTCCGCACATTTGGTTTTAACAAGTCCAACCTGGACCGCAACCTCCTGTTATAAAACATCATGGCAGGATTTTGGTTAGTCACTGCATGAGCGGCGTTTCGATATGCCATTAGGAAATTGTCCACCTTGTGTTGTAGCGGAATCTGATCATCGTTCATGGCCTTTATTGCCTTTTTGAATGTTTGGACAAATCTCTCGGCCAACCCGTTCGTCGCCGGATGATATGGGGCAGAGGTATAATGTTTCACCCCATTCTTCTTTAAGAATTTTTGGAATTCTTCCGACACGAACTGTGGTCCGTTGTCCGAACATATCTGTTCTGGCAATCCGTTCCTTGCGAATATTGTTCTTAACACCGCAATTGTCTTTTCTGAAGTAGTGGTATTCATCTTGATCACTTCTGGCCGTTTGGAATGTGCGTCCACCGCAATTAGGAACATGGAGTCCATGAATGGACCAGCAAAGTCAATATGTACGCGTTGCCATGGGGCTGAAGGCCATTCCCATGGGTGTAGCGGTGCGATCGGAGGTGCATTTTGCACTTTTTGGCACCCAGCGCAGCTTTTCGTCAACTCCTCTATCTGTTGGTCAATACCCGGCCACCATACATAAGCCCTAGCAAGACTTTTCATCTTAACTCCCCCCAGATGACCTTCATGCAGTTCCTTTAGAACTCTTTCCCTTAACTTGGGAGGAATAATCACTCTTGTCCCGTACATCAAAGTACCATGGCAGACGGACAGCTGGTCTCGCCTTGCCAAGAATGCCGGTAACAGAGGATCACCATGTGTTGGCCATCCCTTCACTGTCACCTCGTAGACTCGGGACAGTGTCGGGTCGTTCCTGGTTTCTCTTTCAATACTTGCATTGGTGACTGGTAAACACTCTGATGGTCGAATGAAATAACTCAACAGGGTCAACTTTCGTCGTCTCTTCTTCTTCAGGTAGTGGCAGGCGCGACAGCCCATCAGCATTGCCATGCTGCTTTGTACCTTTGAATTCTATTTGATATTGATGTGCCCCTAGGAAAAGGGACCATCTCTGGAGTCTCTGTGCTGTCATCACCGAAACACCCTTCTTAGGGTTAAAAATGGATACCAACGGCTGATGGTCTGTCAGAAGTGTGAATTTTTGGCCCTGCAGGTAATGATTAAACTTCTTCACTCCCCATACAAGGCTGAGAGCCTCCCTATCGATCTGCGCATAGTTGCGCTCAGCGGAGGTCAATGATCTGGATGCAAACGCGACTGGCCTTTCCGTGCCATTTGGCAACTTGTGTGAGAGTACTGCCCCAATACCATATGGAGAAGCATCACAAGCCAACCGAATAGGCAGTGTCGGGTTGAAGTGAGCCAACACTTCTTCTGAGGTGATCAATTCTTTGCTTTTGCGAAATGCCTTCTTACAGTTTTCGCTCCATTCCCATGGTACCCCCTTCTGTAAAAGAGCGTTCAGCGGGTGCAGTACCGTGGATAGATTCGGTAGAAACTTAGGTAATAGTTAATCAATCCTAGAAACGACCTCAACTGAGAGACATTATCCGGAGCGGGAGCCTTTACAACTGCCTCTATCTTGTCAGGAGACTTATGAAGCCCCTCCCGGTCAATGACATGACCACAGTATGAGATCCGCTTCTGAAAGAACTCACATTTCTGCCGATTAACTCGAAGTCCATACTCTTTCAGTCTGTTGAGCACCAGTTCCAAGTTTGCGAAGTGTTCTTCATCACCATCTCCTGTAATCAGAATATCGTCCAGGTAACATTGTGTGCCTGGAATTCCCTGTAATACCTGCTCCATGGCCCTCTGCCAAATTGCTGGAGCCGATGCCACTCCAAAAACCAGCCTATTATACCGGTACAAACCTCTATGCGTGTTGATCGTGAGGTACTGGCGTGACTCTTCTTCAACCTCCATCTGCAAGTACGCCTGCGCCAGGTCTATCTTGGCGAAGTGTTTCCCGCCAGACAACGAAGCAAAAATATCCTCAATCCACGGAAGCGGATACTGCACCGTGTGAAGCACCGGATTAACGGTGATCTTGAAGTCTCCACAGATGCGAACCTTCCCTGGTTCTCCTGGCTTGTTGCTCGAAGGACGTTTCATAATGGGAACAATGGGCGTAGCCCACTCACTCCAATCTACCTTAGACAGTACACCTGAACATTCTAGCGCTTCCAGTTCCACTTCTACAGCAGGTTGTATTGCATAGGGTACCGGTCTGGCTTTGAAAAATTTTGGGTGTGCATGTTCATCAATCTTGATGTTTGCCGTAATTCCTCTCAGTGTTCCCAGTCCCTGCTGGAACACCTCTTTAGCATCATCCAATATTCTGGACAATTGTTTAGGTTTGACATCTGTTTCCCCGGAATCTACCATTAGTGCCTTTAAGGAGTGCCAGTCCATATTCATTTTCCTAATCCACTCCCGCCCCAGTAGTGGTGGACCTCCTTCAGGTAGCACATATAAGTGCATTACTTGGCTTTCTTTGCCCTTGTGGACCACTTTTACCTCTATCTTTCCGATGGGGTACACTCTTTGCCCCGTGTGTGTTTTCAATATAATCTCCGTATCCCGTAGGGGAATATGTTGGAATAACCTTTTGTAATCTTTCTTATTCATGACCGTCAATGCCGATCCAGTGTCCAATTCCATCTTTACTTGGACTCCTGCTATCTGAAGAGTGACCCAAATTGTCTGGAGATCTGCATCCTTACCAACGTGTACTCTTAAGCTACCCAGTTCATTACTGCTGGCGTCTGAATCTGACTTCTGTTCGTTCGAACTGTTCTTTGTCACCTTGTGTACCTTTATGTATTTTCCTTGCGGTGACTTTTTGTTGCTGGTCTTCTTTCCTGACCGGCATACTTTAGCTATGTGGCCAAGCCTGCCACACGTTCTGCATTCTTGGTTTTTAAACCAACACTGGTTCTGATCGTGCGTTGTCTTTCCACAACGATAACATTTTACAGTACTCAAAACCAATTGATTTGTACTGAGTTCCGGTGACCGTAGCTGCATTACTGCCGTGCCTCTCGCTGCGGCTTCGTGTGATGCTGCCATAGTGACCGCTTTCTCAAGCGTCAGCTCATTCTCCTCGAGCAGTCGCTTTTGTGTATCTTCTTTTAATAATCCACACACAAATTTATCTCTTAGCGCTTCTGTTAGTCCCGTTCCAAACTGACAGTACTTTGCTAGCTTATGCAATTCCATTAAATATTCAGCATTGCTTTCATCTTTCAGCCGCTTTCTGCTGTAAAATTTAAATCGTTCCGCTAGCATCAGCGGCGTGGGGTTTAGATGATTTCTCAGGACAGTAACAATCTCCTCGAACGTCTTCTCCGCCGGTTCATCTGGTGATAAAAGGTGTTTCAATTGCCCGTATGTCTTCGCACCCATTAAGTTTAATAAAGTTAGTGCTTTCTCATCATTTGGGATTTTATTTGCTTTACAATAATTTTGTATGCGTTCTACATACGTGGCCCAATCTTCGATGTCGCTATCAAAGGTATTAATGTTCCCATGTTTAGGCATCGTTGCAATTTTTTTTTAGTGATTTCCCTTTTTCCAAGATGGCGGCTTCCCGCTCTTGTCTTCGTCCTCCGCCTACAAAATGGCGGTTTCCCGCGCTTGGCGGTCTTTTCCGCGCTCGCCTTCTTCACCCGCTGGCTGCAATGGCGTTTGGCGTGCCGCTGCTGCTCCCCTTTCCCAGCGGTTAGTAACTCCCCTGAAGCTTTCACCGCGGCTCCCTCGGCCATTCGCGCTTCCCCGATGTCATGCCTCGCAGCCCTTCTTGCAGCCCGGTTATTAGCACCGGCTGCGTTCGCCTTCACCGCGGCTCTCGCGCCTTCAGTCACCCCAGACGCTGCGCCTTTTTGGCCCGAATGCGGCCCGGCCCTTATCACCAGCCGCGATCGATGTCCCCGCGTTGCGCCTTTTGGCCCGAATGCGGCCCGGCCCTTATCTCCGGTCGCGATCGATCTCACCGCCCTTATTCCTCCGTCTTCCCTCCCCGTCTGTACAGCCAACGCGGCTAACTTTCTGCTCGCGTTGCTGACCGGCTTACCCACCACCGAGGTAGAAGGAAGATAGCTGACTGCCGCTGATGGAGGCTTCGAGTTCAGGATATCTTCTGCACTCCGGGTTCTCGATGCCTGCCGCGCGACGTGTCTTCCAGCAGGGTGATGAGGGTGGATGCCTCTCTTCGACGCCCGTTCTGTGGACGAAGCCGCCGTGGATATAAACTGCCGCAGGGTAAGAATCGGACTCGTCGCCACTGTTAAGTCTGTGTGTTCTAGTTGTATTTAAGATTAATTACTGACACAGACTACAAGAATAACGTTTCAACAGGTCTTTACTAGTTGGAGGTCAGGGCTATACTAACAGCAATATCACTACACAGTACTTATATACCGGTGGTCACCACCGGTATTACGTATACAGCAGCCAGAGAAAGTAGTACATCTCTTAAGGTGGAACAGGCTTAAGTTCTCTTAAGGTGGAACAGGTTACATACACCACAATCACCCTCTGCCTTCTGGAACTAAGCCAGTTTTGGATCCAATGTGCCAAGGCACCCTGGATCCCATGGGCTCTTACCTTCTTGACCAGTCTTCTATGCGGGACTTTATCGAAAGCCTAACTGAAATCCATGTATATCACATCCACTGCAGTACCCTCATCCACACACCTAGTCATCCCCTCGAAAAAATCAATCAAATTAGTCAGACATGATCTTCCCTTGACAAAGCCATGCTGACTATCCCTGATTAATCCCTGCCTCTCCAAGTGGAGACTCATTCTGTCCCTCAGAATTTTTTCCAATAATTTCCCTACCACTGATGTTAGGCTCACTGGCCTGTAATTCCCTGGTTTATCCCTACTACCCTTCTTGAATAATGGTACTACGTTAGCTGTTCTCCAGTCCTCTGGCACCTCCCCTGTGGCCAGAGGGGTTCTGAAAATGTGTGTCAGAGCCCCTGCAATCTCCTCCTTTGCCTCCCACAGCAGCCTGGGATACATCTCATCCGGGCCTGGAAATGTATCCACTTTTAAGCCTGCTAAAACCGCTAGTACCTCCTCCCTCATGATGCTAATATGTTCAAGTATATCACAGTCCCCCTGCCCGATTTCTATGTCTGCATCATCCTTCTCCATAGTGAACACAGATGCAAAAAATTCATTTAAAACCCCACCTACATCTTCTGGCTCCACACACAGATTGCCACTTTGGTTCCTGATGGGCCCTACTCTTTCCCTAGTTATCCTCTTGCCCTTAATATACTTATAAAACACCTTAGGATTTTCCTTTATTTTGCTCGCCAGTGTTATTTCATGGCCCCTCCTCGCTCTCCTATTTTCTTTAAGTATCCCCCTGCACTTTTTATACTCCTCTAGGGCTTCCTCTGTCCTTAGTCCTTTGTATCTGCCAAAAGCCCCCCTTTTTTTCCCTAATCCATTCTCGTATATCCCTTGACATCCAAGGTTCCCTGGGCTTGTTGGTCCCACCCTTGACCTTTACGGGAACATGTTGCCATTGTACTCTCTCAATTTCCTTTCTGAAAGACTCCCATTGCCCCGATGTGGATTTTCCTACAAGTAGCTGATCCCAGTCCACTTTGGCCAGATCCTGCCTTATCATATTAAAATCGGCCTTCCCCCAATTTAGAACCTTTATTTCCGGTCCATCTCTGTCCTTTTCCATGACTACCTTAAATCTCACCGAATTATGGTCACTGTCACCAAAATGCTCTCCTACTAACACTTCTACCACTTGCCCGGCCACATTCCCTAGAATTAGGTCCAGTACCGCCCCCTCTTGTAGGACTTTCTACATGCTGGCTCAAAAAGCTCTCCTGGATGCACTTTAAGAATTCTGCACCCTCTAAGCCTTTCACACTCTGACTATCTCAGTTAATATTGGGGAAGTTGAAATCCCCCACTATTATTACCCTATTATTTGCACACTTCTCTGAGATTTGCCTACATATCTGTTCCTCTATCTCCCCCTGACTGTTTGGGGGCCTATAGTACACTCCCAGCAAAGTGCTTGCCCCCTTTTTGTTTTTAAGTTCTACCCATATGGCCTCATTAGAGGAACCTGTTAATATATCATCCCTCCTTACAGCAGTAATTGACTCTTTAATTAATATTGCGACACCCCCTCCTCTTTTACCTCCCCCCCTCTGTCTCGCCTGAAGATTCTATACCCCGGAATATTGAGCTGCCAGTCTTGCCCCTCCCTCAACCATGTCTCCGTGATAGCAACAATATCATACTCCCATGTGTTCATCAACACCTTCAGTTCATCCACCTTATTCGCAAGACTCCTTGTATTATGTCCGTGAATGATTGAGACACGGACAGCAGGAGTTGAACAAAACAAGTATTTACTGGTGGAAGTCAATAGTGAAACTGAAAACAACAGAGGCTCACTAGCGCCTTTTATACAGGGGTGGTCACTGCCGGTACTGCAGTCTGAGACCAGTTATTCTCTTAAAGCTACATACACAACAATTCCTCCCCTTTATAGATAAACAGTACATAACATTCATTTAACAACTAAATGATAACTAATTACAATCACAATTACGGTTGCTAGATACATTCACAGAATCACACAGATTAAGTTTAAGCAATTATAAGTTCAGTCTTTGAGGAGGCTTCCTGATTCTGTCTGGATAATGCCTCTTTGGGGTATCAGGTTCTTCTGGCAATGTTGAGTCGGGATCAATGTCGTTTGGTTCATCTGCTTCCAATATCACCGGTTCTGCGGTAGCTGCAATTGGTACGTCGATTTCATTGCCAGGTGTATCAGATCGTGGTGTGGAGTTGACGTTTTCCAGTGACTCTAGAATCTGGTCAGCATGGCGTCTTACAATGATCTCTCCAACATCCACGGTATACATGAGAGGTCCTTGCCGTGTACAAATCATTCCTGGCTGCCATTTCTCAGTGCGGTAGTCCCGGGCCAAAACTGGTTGACCTATCTTAAAACTCCTGGTCGGCCTTTCATTCATATTCTGAAACTGCCTGTTCTCCACATCTCTTCGGACGTTTGGCTTAACCAAATCCAAGCGGCATCGTAGTCTTCGATTGAAGAACATCATGGCTGGAGTTTGGTTGGTAACCGCATGTGTCGCATTCCGGTAGGCAAACAAGAAGTTGTCCACCTTGTGTTGTAGGGGTATATCTTCATTACACATTGCCTTGATAGCTTTCTTGAATGTTTGGACAAACCTCTCGGCCAATCCATTAGTGGCTGGATGATATGGGGCAGATGTGTAATGCTTAACACCATTGTTCTTTAAGAACCTCCGGAACTCTTCAGACACAAACTGTGGTCCATTGTCAGAGCAAATCTGTTCAGGCAGCCCATTCCTGGCGAATATGGTTCGTAAAACTGTGATAGTTTTTTCCATGGTGGTTGAGGACATTTTTATTACCTCTGGCCACTTTGAATGTGCATCCACCGCAATTAAAAACATCGAGTCCATGAAGGGACCAGCAAAATCAATGTGCACCCTTTGCCATGGAGATGAGGGCCACTCCCATGGATGCAGAGGAGCTTGTGGTGGGGCATTTTGGACCTTCTGGCATCCTGCACAGCTCTTGGTCATCTCTTCGATTTCTCTATCGATTCCCGGCCACCACACAAACGCTCTGGCTAAGTTCTTCATTTTTACCCCACCCAGATGACCCTCATGAAGCTCATTGAGCACTCTATCCGTCAACTTAGGTGGAATTACTACTCTGGATCCACACATCAAGGTTCCTCTGCACACTGACAGCTGTTCTCTTCTCGGCGAGAATGCTGGCAGCAGTGGTTCGCCATGTGCTGGCCATCCCTTCACCGTTAAATCATAGACCCATGATAGTGTCGGGTCATTCCGTGTTTCCTTTTCTATGTTGGCATTCGTCACAGGGAGACATTCGACTATGGTCGAGTGGAATAACTCCATTGGATCCACTGCAAGGTCTTCTTCTTCCACCGTCGGCAACGGTAGGCGTGACAATCCATCAGCATTCCCATGTTGTTTAGTTCCTTTGTACTCGATGTCATATTGGTGTGCCCCTAGGAAAAGAGACCACCTCTGCAGCCGTTGTGCTGTCATTATCGGTACGCCCTTCTGAGGGTTGAAAATGGAGACAAGAGGTTGATGATCGGTTAGTAGAGTAAATTTTTGACCGTGCAGGTAGTGATTGAACTTCTTCACCCCCCACACTAGGCTGAGGGCCTCTCTGTCAATCTGGGCGTGGTTACGCTCGGCAAAAGTTAACGAGCGTCACGCAAAAGCTATCGGCCTCTCTAAACCATCAAGGAATTTATGTGACAGAACCGCCCCAATGCCGTAGGGAGACGCATCACACGCCAGTCTGATCGGCAGTGCTGGGTTGTAGTGAGCCAATACTTCCCTTGAAGTGATTAAGTCCTTACTCTTCTGAAAGGCCCGCTTACAATCATCGCTCCATTTCCATGCTACCCCCGTTCGTAGCAGGGCGTTCAGTGGGTGCAGAATTGCCGATAAATTCGGCAAAAACTTATGGTAGTAATTCACCAATCCGAGGAATGACCTCAGTTGCGACACATTTTCAGGTGCTGGGGCCTTAACAACTGCTTCAATTTTGTCAGGGGACTTATGTAACCCCTCTTCATCAATCACGTGGCCACAATACGATATCTGTTTCTTAAAAAACTCGCACTTGGGGCGGTTGGCTCGTAGCCCATGTTCCCGTAGTCTAGTGAGCACCTGTTCTAGGTTGTTAAGGTGTTCACTGTCATCTTCACCTGTCACAAGGATGTCATCCAAGCAACACTGAGTCCCCGGAATCCCTTGCAGGACTTGTTCCATCGCTCTTTGCCATATCGCCGGAGCCGATGCTACTCCGAATACCAATTGATGATACTGGTAAAGACCTTTGTGAGTATTTATCGTGAGATACTTCCTAGAGGACTCTTCAACTTCCATCTGCAAATATGCTTGTGCTAGGTCAATTTTTGTAAAACGCTTCCCTCCAGACAGTGAGGCGAAGATGTCTTCTATCCTTGGAAGAGGATATTGTACTGTGTGAAGGACTGGGTTCACCGTCACCTTGAAATCCCCACAGATGCGAATCTTCCTTGGCTCCCCGGACTTATTGCTTAACGTTTTCTTAATGACAGGAACGATGGGTGTCGCCCACTCGCTCCAGTCGACCTTAGACAACACACCTGCCTTCTCCAGATTCTCCAGCTCTGCCTCGACGGCTGGGCGAATTGCATATGGTACCGGTCTTGCTTTGAAAAACTGGGGAACTGCATTCCCTTCTATTTTTATCGAGGCGGTTACGCCTTTAAGCGTGCCCAGTTCTTGTTGAAATACCTCTTTGGCGTTAGCTAAGATTGTTGACAATCGTCCAGGAGTGACGTCTTCATCTTTTTTACCGTCCACCATCATTGCATGAATGGAGTGCCAATCTAAGTTTATCTTCCTGATCCATTCACGTCCCAATTACGGTGGTCCACCATTTGGCCAGTATGTAGAGATACAATTTCCGTATTTTCTTGCCGTTGTATTCGACAGGCACCCTTATTTTTCCTCTGGGGTATACTTTTTGCCCCGTATACGTCGTCAAGACGATGGATGTCTCTCTCAGGGGTATGTGTGAGAATAGCCGCTCGTAGTCTCGTCGATTCATGACGGTTAGCGCTGATCCTGTATCCAATTCCATTTTAACTTGGGACCCTGCTATCGTGAGGGTGACCTAAATGGTTCGGTGATCCTCTTTTGCGATTACATTGTGAAGTTTGAGACAGCTTAGTTTCCTGTTCCCGGATTCACTATCGCTCATCTGGTCTTCGGAACTACTGTCCGTCATCTTTTGTACTTTCTTGTACGGTCCCTTAGTAGCCTTTTTGTTGTCGCTGGTCTTCTTCCCAGACCTGCAAACTCATGCAATGTGTCCCATCTTTCCGCATTGCCTGCATATTTTGTCTTTGGACCAGCAGTCCTTCTGGTCATGGTTAGTTCTGCCGCAGCGATAACATTTGCAAATCCCCGTGTCATTTCGTGGGTGCCGTATTCCTGTGGCTTTTGTTGGATTTCTGCAGCTCCCCTGGCTGCTGCTTCATACGATACTGCCACGCTGAAAGCCTTATCTAGCGTCAGCTCTTTCTCTGATAGTAACTTCTTCTGTGTTCCTTCACTCAGGAGTCCACAGACAAATTTGTCCCGTAGGGTATCTGCCAGTCCTTCTCCGAACTGGCAGTGCTTTGATAGCTTGCGTAGTTCCGTAAGGTACTCAGCATTGCTCTCATCTTTATGTTGAGTTCTCCTGTGGAATTTAAATCTTTCTGCTATCAACAGCGGTGCAGGGTTTAGGTGTTCCTGTAGGACAGCAACAATTTCGTTAAAACTCTTTGCCTTCGGTTTGGCTGGAGTAATCAGGTCCTGCAATAGGCCGTACGTTCTAGCGCCCATTAAGTTTAGCAATACCAATGCCTTTTTCTCATCAGCTATTTCGTTTGCCTCGAAATATACCTCGAGTCTTTCCACATACGTGGTCCAGTCCTCTATTGTATTATCAAAAGCAGTGATACAGCCAGTCTTCGGCATCTTGCAAATCTAAAATGGCGCCTCCCGCGCTTTGCGTTCTTCCCCGCTGTTGCTAGCGCTGCTTTCCGCGGTTCCTTGCGCATTTAATATTTCTTTTTTTTATTATTTTCCCGTTGTGGAACAACCCTGTGGGACTCTTGCCTCCCTCTTCTCGGGTCTATATGCAGCCCGGCTTCGCAGCACCGGCTGCGCCCTGTGTGCTCCACCCTTTCTCTTCCCGACAACGCTGCTCGGCCCCGTTGCAAGCCACCCGCTCGAGTTCGCGACCGCCGCAGCCCAGGAAGGATCAGTGTACTACCTGCCACCAGCCCGATTAGCTGAAGCACCGTCGACAGGAACCAGGCCCCGCTTCCGACAGCTTCTCCAACAATCTTCAACTCCGCTAACACGGGGCGGATCCCCACGGTCGACGCCCGTTTCTACTGCCTCTTACTTTCTTTTCTTTCTGGCCTCGACCTCTGCTCACTTCGCTGTAGGAATGGATCCCAGGAGGTGGTGCAGACTGTAGGTAGGTTCGTATCTGCTCGTCGCCAGTATTATGTCTGTGAATGATTGAGACACGGACAGCAGGAGTTGAACAAAACAAGTATTTACTGGTGGAAGTCAATAGTGAAACTGAAAACAACAGAGGCTCACTAGCGCCTTTTATACAGGGGTGGTCACTGCCGGTACTGCAGTCTGAGACCAGTTATTCTCTTAAAGCTACATACATAACACCTTGCATTAAAATAAATGCCATCCAGCCTTGCCCTACTCCCTTGTGCCGTTACATATTTGCTCTGCCTTCCAAGCTGACTTGTTTTTTCCTCTATATTTGGCAGTACATCACCCCCTATTATAGCTCCACTCTGTATCCCATCCCCCTGCCAAGTTAGTTTAAACCCCCCCCCCCCCCAACAGTGCTAGCAAACCTCCCCGCAAGGATATTTGTCCCGTTCTGGTTCAGATGCAACCCGTCCGACTTGTACAAGTCTCACCTTCCCCTGAAGCAGACCCAGTGATCCAGGAAACTAAAGCCCTCCCTCCTGCACCAACTCTTTAGCCACGCATTCATCTGCTCTATCCTCCTATTCCTATACTCACTAGCACGTGGCACCGGGAGTAATCCAGAGATTACAACCTTTGAGGTCCTGCTCTTTAATCTGCTACCTAGCTCCCTAAATTCTTGCTGCAGGACCTCATCCCTCTTCCTACCCATGTCATTGGTCCCAATGTGAACCACGACCTCTGACTGTTCACCCTCCCCCTTCAGAATGCCCTGCAGCCGTTCAGTGACATCCTTGACCCTGGCACCAGGGAGGCAACAAACCATCCTGGAGTCACGTCTACGGCCACAGAAACGCCTATCTGTTCCCCTTACGATAGAATGCCCTACCACTATTGCTCTCCCACTCTTTTTCCTCCCTTCCTGAGCAGCAGAAGCACCCCCAGTGCCAGGAAGTTGGCTGCTGCTGCCTTCCCCTGGTAAGTCAGCCCCCTCAACAGTATCCAAATCGGTATACCTGTTTGAGAGGGGAATGGCCACAGGGGTCCCCTGCACTACCTGCCTGCTTCTGCTGCTCTGCCTGATGGTCACCCATTTCCCTTCTGCCTGTGCAGCCCTTACCTGCGGTGTGACCACCTCATCAAACGTGTTATCCATGACCTTCTCAGCATCGCGAATGCTCCAAAACTCATCCATCCGCAGCTCCAGCGCCTCAATGCGGTCTGCTAGTAGCTGCAGCTGGACACATTTCCGGCACACATGGTCGTCAGGGACACCAGCAGCGTCCCTGAATTCCCACATAGCGCAGGTGGAGCATAACACGGGGCTGGGCTGTCCTGACATGACTTACCCTTTAATTATTTTAAATTAATTCAATACCTCCAATTAAAGATATACTCTAGGGCGCTTGTATGGCAGAAGTCCCCGCTACACCACAGAGACCCTAGAAAAAATAAACCGCAGAATTGAAGTTACCTTACAGCTAAATTATATATTTAAGGGCCCTGGTTTATAAACAGTCCCCGCTACACCAGAGACTTTAGAAACTATAAACCACAGAGTTAAGGTTTAAAAAGAGAAATACTCTTCTGGTGAGGGGGCCGAATGAGCATGCGTGGCCCTGCCCCTCCACATTTAAAGGGACACCCACCCCCTCCACATTTAAAGGGACACCCACCCCCCTCCACATTGAAAGGGACACCCACCCCCCTCCACATTGAAAGGGACACCCACCCCCTCCAGATTGAAAGGGACTCCCTCCCCCCTCTCGTGTGTTCTTCTGATTAAAGGGACGGTGAGAATTCCCTCAGCCACCGCACTTTAGCAAGGATGTGAAAGGCCTTGTGAGCCTCTCTCTTCTCTTAGGCAGTCCCTCGGAACCGAGGATGACTTGCTTCCACATTAAAAGTGAGTTCTCAGGTGACTGATGAGTCCAATGCGGGACCTACAGTCTCTGTCACAGGTGGGGCAGACAGTGGTTGAAGGGGCGGGTGGGTGGGGTGCTTGGGTTGACGTGCGCTCCTTGCGCTGCCTGTGCTTGGCTTCCGCTTGCTCCCGGCGAAGAGACTCGAGGTGTTCGGTGCCTTCCCGGATGCTTCTCCTCCACTTTGTGCAGTCTTGGGCCAGGGATTCCCAGGTGTCGGTGGGGATGTTACACTTTTTCAAGGAGGCTTTGAGGGTGTCCTTGAAGTGTTTCCTCTGCCCACCTGGGGCTCTCTTGCCGTGCCGGAGCTCTGAGTAGAGCGCTTGTTTTGGGAGTCTCATATCGGGCATGCGGACAATGTGACCCCTCCATCGGAGCCGATTGAGCGTGGTTAGAGCTTCGATGCTGGGGATGTTGGCCTGAGCAAGAACACTGACGTTGGTGCGTCTATCCTGCCAATGGATTTGCAGGATCTTGCGGAGGCTGCGTTGGTGGTACCTCTCCAGTGCTTTGAGGTACCTGCTGTACATGGTCCATGTCTCTGAGGCATACAGCAGGGCGGGTATTACTGCTGCTCTGTAGACCATGAGCTTAGAGCCGGGTTTGAGGTCCTGGTCTTCAAACACTCTCTTCCTCAGGCGACCGAAGGCAGCACTGGCACACTGAAGGCGGTGTTGGACTTCGTCGTCGACATCTGCCCTTGTTGACAGTAGGCTCCCGAGGTATGGAAAGTGGTCCACCTTGTCCAAGGCCTTGTCGTGGATTTTGATAATCGGGGGGGCAGCACTGTGGCGGGGGCAGGTTGGTAGAGGACCTTTGTCTTACGGATATTTAGTGTAAGGCCCATGCTCTCGTATGCTTCGGTGAAGGTGTTGACGATGGTTTGGAGTTCGACCTCCGAGTGAGCGCAGACGCAAGCATCGTCTGCATACTGTAATTCGACAACAGAGGATGGGACGATCTTGGCTCTGGACTGGAGGCGACGGAGGTTGAACAGTTTCCGTTTGTTCTGTAAATTAGCTCCACTCCAGTGGGGAGCTTACTGAGGGTGAGATGGAGCACTGCAGCAAGGAAGATTGAGAAGAGCGTTGGTGTGATGACACAGCCTTGCTTGACCCCGGTTCGTACGTGAATTGGGTCTGTGGTGGAACTGTTGGTCAGGATCACGGCTTGCATGTCGTCGTGAAGCAGGCGGAGGACAGTGACAAACTTTTGAGGGCAGCCGAATTTGAGGAGGACACTCCATAATCCCTCACAGTTGACAGTGTCGAAGGCCTTTGTGAGATCAAAGAAGGCCATGTACAGCGGTTGGTGCTGTTCCCTGCATTTCTCTTGTAATTGACGTGCGGTGAAGATCATGTCCATTGTGCCCCTTAGTGGGCGGAATCCGCATTGCGACTCTGGGAGGAGCTCTTCGGCCACTGGGAGAAGGCAATTGAGGAGGATTCTTGCGATGACTTTCCCTGTGGCAGATAGCAGGGAAACACCTCTGTAATTACTGCAATCAGACTTGTCACCCTACTTGAAGATGGTCACAATTACGGCGTCTCTGAGATCCCCTGGCATGCTCTCCTCCTTCCAGATAAGAGAAATGTGTTAATGAATTCGCACCAGTATTGCTTCTCCGCCATGCTTTAGTGCCTCGGTGGGGATTCCATCTGCTCCTGAGGCCCTGTTGTTCTTCGGTTGTCGGATGGCCTTTTCAACCTCATGCCGAGCTGGGGTTGTGCTGAGATGGTGGCGGGTAGCATGCTGTGAGATGGAGTTGAGGACACTCGTGTCGAAGACAGAGTCATGGTTAAGGAGATCTTCGAAGTGCTCCTTCCAGCGGGCACTGACTGCTTCCCTATCCTTGATGAGTACCTCTCCATTCTTGGCCCGCAGTGGGGTAGGGCCTTGGGTGCTTGGGCCGTAGATGGTCTTGACTGCGCTAAAGAATCCACGCACGTCGTGGTTGTCGGCTAGCTGCTGGATCTCCTGCGCTTTCTCCACCCACCATCTGTTCTTTAGGTCAGGAGTTTTTTGTTGGACCTCGGCCTTCAGGCTTCTGTACAGCTGCTTTCTTGCTCTCGAGTTCTGTTGCTGTTTCCAGCTCAGAAATGCCTTGTGCTTGCAGCCAGTTGGGAGCACCCTGAGTCAGAAAGTTGTGGGTTCAAAGTCCCCACTCCAGTGACTCGAGCACATAAATCTAGGCTGACGCTCCGGGGCAGTGCCGAAGGAGCACCGCACTGTCGGAGGGGCGGTGCTTAGGGGGCGCGGCCCTGTCGGAGGGGCGGTACTGAGGGAGGGCCGCACTGTCGGAGGGGCAGTACTGAGGGAGCGCCGCACTGTCGGAGGGGCAGTACTGAGTGAGCGCTGCACTGTCGGAGGGGCAGTACTGAGGGAGCGCCGCACTGTCGGAGGGGCAGTACTGAGGGAGCGCCGCACTGTCGGAGGGGTAGTACTGAGGGAGAGCCGCACTGTCGGAAGGGCAGTACTGAGGGAGTGCTGTACTGTCGGAGGGGCAGTAATGAGGGAGTGCTGTACTATCGGAGGGGCAGTACTGAGGGAATGCACCACTGTCGGAGGGAGCAGTACTGAGGGAGTGCTGCACTGTCGGAGGACCGTCTTTCGGATGAGACGTTCAGGTGGACATAAAAGATCCCCCTATTTCGAAGAAGGGCAGGAGAGTTATCCCCGGTGTCCTGGCCATTATTTATCATGCCAATTGGCTGCAGTGTTTCCCACATTACAACAGCGACTACACTTCAAAAAGTACTTCATTGGCTGTAAAACCGTTGGTCGTGAAAAGCGCTGTATAAAGGCCAGTCTTTCTTTACTTTCTCTCCTGTATTTACATTAATTACTTATATAAACCTCTTTTACCGTCTCTTGCAAGGGGAGGAATTGCAGACGGGCAGCTTAACGCAAACTTCGCACGAAGATCTGACAGAGTCACTCGATTCATCAGGACCTGAATATCATCGACATATGGAAGCGGAAAGCTGCAATCAGAATGCGGGCAAACTGCACACGTGTCTTGTGTGTGGACGTGGATTCAACCGAAGGTGCAGCCTGGGGAGGCACAAGTGTAACCAAAGCGAGGAGAATCCGTGCAAATGTCGGGAATGCGGGATAGGATTCAGTTGCCTCTCCGAGCTGGAGACTCATCAACGCAGTCACTCCATGCAATGGCCGTTCACCTGCTCCGAGTGCGGGAAAGGATTCACTCATCCCTCCTCTCTGCAGGAACACCAGCTGGTTCACACTGACGAGAGGCCGTTTAAATGTTCCGACTGCGACAAGAGTTTCAAATGCTCCAAGGGCCTGAAGAAGCATCGACGCATCCACACCGGGGAGAAGCCGTTCGCCTGCTCTCACTGTTTGAAGAGGTTTAACGAATCTTGCAACCTGTTGATACACGAGCGTGTTCACACCGGGGAGAGACCTTTTCAGTGCTCCGACTGCGAGAAGCGCTTCAGAAGATCCAGCCAACTGATACAGCACCAGCGAGTTCACACCGGCGAGAAGCCGTTCGCCTGTTCTCACTGTGAGAAGAGGTTTAACCAGTCTTGCCACCTGTTGATACACGAGCGAGTTCACACCGGGGAGAGGCCATTCACCTGCTCCGTGTGTGGGAAGGGATTCACTCTCTCCTCCACCCTACTGATACACCAGCTGGTTCACACCGGGGAGAGGCCGTTCTCCTGCTCCGAGTGCGGGAAAGGATTCACTCATTCCTCCTCTCTGCGGGAACACCAGCTGGTTCACACTGACGAGAGGCCGTTTAAATGTTCCGACTGCGACAAGAGTTTCAAATGCTCCAAGGGCCTGAAGAAGCATCGACGCATCCACACCAGGGAGAGGCCGTTCAGCTGCTCTCACTGCGGGAAGAGGTTTACGCACTCATCCAATCTTCGGAAACACCAGTTCACCCACACTGGGAAGAGGCCGTTCGCCTGCTCCGTGTGTGGGAAGGGATTCACTCATTCAGGCTCCCTGCGGGCACACCAGCGAGTTCACACCGGGGAGAGGTCGTTCACCTGCTCCGAGTGCGGGAAGGGATTCAGTCGTTCATCCAACATGCTGACACACCAGCAAGTTCACACCGGGGAGAGGCCATTCACCTGCTCCGTGTGTGGGAAAGGATTCACTCGTCCCTCCTCTCTGCGGGAGCACCAGCTGGTTCACACTGACGAGAGGCCGTTCACCTGCTCCGAGTGCGGGAAAGGATTCACTCGTCCCTCCTCTCTGCGGAAACACCAGCTGGTTCACACTGACGAGGGGCCGCTCACCTGCTCCGAGTGCGGGAAAGGATTCACTCGTCCCTCCTCTCTGCGGGAACACCAGCTGGTTCACACTGACAAGAGGCCGTTCTCGTGCTCCGAGTGCGGGAAAGGATTCACTCGTCCCTCATCTCTGCAGCTGCACCAGCGAGTTCACACTGATGAGAGGCCGTTCTACTGCTCCAGAGTGCGGGAAAGGATTCACACGTTCCGACTCTCTGCAGGAACACCAGCTGGTTCACACTGATGAAAGGCCGTTTAAATGTTCCGACTGCGACAAGAGTTTCAAATGCTCCAAGGACCTGAAGAAGCATCGACGCATCCACACCGGGAAGAGGCCGTTCAGCTGCTCAATGTGTGAAAAGCGATTCACCAGTTCATCTCACCTGCTGAGACACCAGCGAGTTCACACCTGAGCGCACTGGTCCCATTCTGCTGTTAATCACATGAAGGACTGTTCTGTGTTAATAATGGCAATTACGGGGTTGGGAGGGTGGGGGGCGGTTTGAAGATGCTGATAATAATCCCAGTAACTAGGCTGGAGTTTAAGAGGGGTCAGCCTCGGCTCAGTGGGTGACACTCTCACCTCTAGAGTCAGAAGGTCGTGGGTTTGAGTCCCACTCTGGAGACTTGAGCACGTAATCTAGGCTGACACTCCAGATAGTACTGAGGGAGAGCTGCTCCATCAGAGGTGCCATCTTTCGGATGCGACGTTAAACCAAGGCCCCATCTGCCATCTCGGGGGCGTAAAAGATCCCGTGGCCATCATTTTGAAAAACGGAAGCGAGAAAGGATCTTGACTCGGAAGATCAGGAAGTAGAATAAGGAGCGAAGGAATAACAAGGGGCAGAAAACACTGGTAGGAATAGTATATAGGCCCCCTAACCGTAGCTAAACCGTTAGACAGAATATTAATCAAGAAATAGCAGGAGCTTGCAACAAAAATAATGCAATAATCTTTGGGGACTAATCTTCATTTAGAATGGACAAATCAAATTGGCAAAGGCAGTCTGGAGGATGAGTTCATGGGATGCATTTGGGACAGTTTCCTAGAACAATATGTCATGGACCCAACCAGGGAACAGGCTATTTTAGATCATGTGTTGTGTAATGAGACAGGGTTAATTAGCAATCTCACAGTAAAGGATCCTCTGGGGCAGAGTGATCATAATATGATAGAATTTTACGTTAATTTTGAGAGTGACTTGCCTCAGTCCAAAACTAGAGTCTTAAACTTAAAGGAAGCCTATTGCATAGGTATGAGGGGCGAGTTGGCTAAGGGAGATTGGAAAAATAGATTAAAAGGTATAGCGGTAGATAAGCAGTGGCTAGCGTTAAAAGAAATATTTCATAATTCTCAACAAAAATACATTCCATTGAGAAACAAAAACTCCACGGGAAAAGGGATCCAACCGTGGCTAACTAAAGAAGTTAAGGATAGCATTAGATTGAAAGAAGAAGTTTATAATGTTGCAAAGAATAATATTAAGCCTGAGGATTGGGAGAGTTTCAGAAACCAGTAAAGGTTGACCAAAAAATTGATTAAAAGGGAAAAAATAGAATGAGAGAAAAATAGCAAGAAATATAAAAGCAGATTGTAAGAGTTTCGACAAGTATGTAAAAAGGAAAAGAGTAGCAAAAGTAAACGTTGGTCCCGTAGAGGCTGAGGCAGGAGAAATTATTATGGGGTATAAGAAAATAGCAGAAAAGTTAAAAAAAAATGTCTTCACAGTAGAAGACACAAAAAGCACAGCAACAATGGTGGGGAACCAAGGGTGTAATGAGGGTGAGGAACTTAACGTCATTAATAGAAGTAGAGAAAAGGTACGAGGAAAACTAATGGGACTAAAAGCCGACAAATCCCCTGGAGCTGACGGCCAACATCCGAGGGTTGTAAAAGAGGTGGCTGAAGAGATAGTGGATGCATTGGTTTTGATCTTCCAAAATTCCCTAGATTGTAGAACGGTCCCAACGGATTGGAAGGTCGCAAATGTAACACCGTTATTCAAGGAAGGCGGGAGAGGAAAAGCAGGGAACTACAGGCCAGTTAGCGTGACATCAGTGTAGGATAGGGTGTACCTGTAGGATTTAGTCAACATTATTAAGATTCGATAACCATTCTAATATAACTATAATATGTGAAATTGTATGTTAAGATCCTAAAAGCCTGTATAAAATGGAGAATGGCTGAGAGCAAAGCAGGATGGGATTATGCCAACCTGACCAAAAACCTCTGTTTAAAATTACTGAAGTAATGGAATGTTGTGCTAAGTTTATGGAGACGAGGAATTCAGCAATATTATGCTTAAAGAGATAAAAACTAGAGAGATAGATAAGAGTTGGAGACGTCCTTCATTGGTCCAGCTATCAGATGGACAGACTGTTTCGTCAACATGCTCTGTGTTCTGTGTTCTGTGAACACAATGTGTTCTGTGAAAAGTGAAGATCTGTGATAAGGGTACTTTGTTATGCATGGAGAAAAAGTCAGAAGGATCAAACAAGGTCATAAGATGGGTAACGAGGGAGCAAGACTTTTTACCAGGTGTTAGAGGGTTAATTACTGCCATGTAGGCAAAACGAGAGGGAAAAGGGTATAAAGGTACAGGTTTTGAACATCGAAAGCGCGCACCGTGTAACTAGAGATTGATAGGAGCTTCAGTCAACAGAACACAGCAAGATCCCAAGGAAGCGTGCATGGGTCAACAGAACACAGCAAGATACATCAGGAGACTTGCGCCGCGCTCACTCGGAAGGAACGCCGGGGTTTGAACGAACAGACTGTGACTATCTTCTTGTTAAGTACTACTTCTTTGTACCGGATGTTTAATGCTTAATAAACCTGTTTTACTGATACACAATATGCCTGTACCCAGAGTGGTTTGTGTAGTCACGGACTGTTTTACTGACACACAATATACCTGTACCCAGAGTGGTTTGTGTAGTCATGGACTGTTTTACTGATACACAATATACCTGTACCCAGAGTGGTTTGTGTAGTCACGGACTGTTTTACTGATACACAATATACCTGGACCCAGAGTGGTTTGTGTAGTCACGGACTGTTTTACTGATACACAATATACCTGGACCCAGAGTGGTTTGTGTAGTCACGGACTGTTTTACTGATACACAATATACCTGTACCCAGAGTGGTTTGTGTAGTCACGGACTGTTTTACTGATACACAATATACCTGTACCCAGAGTGGTTTGTGTAGTCACGGACTGTTTTACTGACACACAATATACCTGTACCCAGAGTGGTTTGTGTAGTCATGGACTGTTTTACTGATACACAATATACCTGTACCCAGAGTGGTTTGTGTAGTCACGGACTGTTTTACTGATACACAATATACCTGGACCCAGAGTGGTTTGTGTAGTCACGGACTGTTTTACTGCTACACAATATACCTGGACCCAGAGTGGTTTGTGTAGTCACGGACTGTTTTACTGCTACACAGTATACCTGGACCCAGAGTGGTTTGTGTAGTCACGGACTGTTTTACTGGTACACAATATACCTGTACCCAGAGTGGTTTGTGTCGTCACGGACTGTTTTACTGCTACACAGTATACCTGGACCCAGAGTGGTTTGTGTAGTCACGGACTGTTTTACTGGTACACAATATACCTGGGCCCAGAGTGGTTTGTGTAGTCACGGACTGTTTTACTGCTACACAGTATACCTGGACCCAGAGTGGTTTGTGTAGTCACGGACTGTTTTACTGGTACACAATATACCTGTACCCAGAGTGGTTTGTGTAGTCACGGACACATTATTATAAGAGCTTTTGAAAGCTACATCAGTCATCGGGAAAATGCTGGAATCCATTGTTAAGGAAGTGGTATCAAGTCACTTAGAAAATCATAACATGATTAGGCAGAGTCAACATGGTTTTATGAAAAGGAAATCGTGTTTGACAAATTTATTAGAGTTTTTTGAGGATGTAACTAGCAGGGTAGATAGAGGGGAACCAGTGGATGTAGTATATTTGGATTTCCAAAAGGCATTCGATAAGGTGCCACATAAAAGGTTATTACACAAGATTAGGGCTCATGGGGTTGGGGGTAATATAGTAGCATGGATAGAGGATTGGTTAACGGACATAAAACAGAGAGCAGGGATAAACAGATCTTTTTCAGGTTGGCAGGCTGTAACTAGTGGGGTGCCGCATGGATCAGTGGTGGGACCTCAGCTATTTACAATCTATATTAATGACCCAGATGAAGGGACCGAGTGTAATGTATCCAAGTTTGCTGATGATACAAAGCTAGGTGGGACAGTAAGCTGTGAGGAGCCTTTGGACCTTCTGCCAATCACCTTAAATCTGTGTCCTCTGGTTCTCGAGCCTTTCGCCAATGGGAACAGTTTCCCTCTACTCTGTCCAGACCCCCTCATGATTTTGAACACCTCCATCAAATCTCCTCTCAACCTTCTCTGCTCTGGAGAACAACCCCAGCTTCTCCAGTCTCTGCACATAACTGAAGTCCCTCATCCCTGGTACCATTCTGGTAAGTCTTTTCTGCAGCCTCTCTAAGGCCTTCACATCCTTCCTAAAGTGTGGAGCGCAGAATTGGACACAATAAGAAAGAAAGATAGACGTGTATTTATAAGAACACTAGCTGGAGTGCCCGGCGGTGCCGAGGCTTTTTTGAGGGCATGTTGTTTTTGGAAGAGAGAGAGCGAGCGACTGGGGGGAAGAGAGCGAGCGACTGGGGGGAAAGAGAGCGAGCGACTGGGGGGAAGAGAGCGAGCGACTGGGGGGAAGAGAGCGAGCGACTGGGGGGAAGAGAGGGAGCGACTGGGGGGAAGAGAGGGAGCGACTGGGGGGAAGAGAGGGAGCGACTGGGGGGAAGAGAGGGAGCGACTGGGGGGAAGAGAGCGAGCGACTGGGGGGAAGAGAGCGAGCGACTGGGGGAAAGAGAGGGAGCGACTGGGGGGAAGAGAGCGAGCGACTGGGGGAAGAGAGCGAGCGACTGGGGGGAAGAGAGCGAGCGACTGGGGGGAAGAGAGCGAGCGACTGGGGGGAAGAGAGCGAGCGACTGGGGGGAAGAGAGAGCGACTGGGCGGAAGAGAGAGAGCGACAGGGGAAGAGAGAGAGCGACTGGGGGGAAGAGAGAGAGCGACTGGGGGGAAGAGAGAGAGCAACTGGGGGGAAGAGAGAGCGATGGGGGGAAGAGAGATAGCGACGGGGGGAAGAGAGATAGCGACGGGGGGAAGAGAGAGAGCGACTGGGGGGAAGAGAGGGAGCGACTGGGGGGAAGAGAGGGAGCGACTTGGGGGAAGAGAGCGAGCGACTGGGGGGAAGAGAGCGAGCGACTGGGGGGAAGAGAGGGAGCGACTGGGGGAAGAGAGCGAGCGACTGGGGGGAAGAGAGCGAGCGACTGGGGGGGAAGAGAGAGCGACTGGGCGGAAGAGAGAGAGCGACTGAGGGGAAGAGAGAGAGCGACTGAGGGGAAGAGAGAGAGCGACTGGCGGGAAGAGAGAGCGACTGGGGGGAAGAGAGAGAGCGACTGGGGGAAGAGAGATAGCGATGGGGGGAAGAGAGAGCGACTAGGGGGGAAGAGAGAGAACGACTGGGGGGAAGAGAGAGCGACTGGGGGGAAGAGAGCGACTGGGGGGAAGAGAGAGCGACTGGGGGGAAGAGAGAGAGCGACGGGGGGGAAGAGAGAGAGAGCGACTGGGGGGGAAGAGAGAGCGACTGGGGGGAAGAGAGAGAGCGACTGGGGGGAAGAGAGAGAGCGACTGGGGGGAAGAGAGAGAGCGACTGGGGGGAAGAGAGAGAGCGACTGGGGGGAAGAGAGAGAGCGACTGGGGGGAAGAGAGAGAGCGACTGGGGGGAAGAGAGAGAGCGATTGGGGGAAGAGAGAGAGCGACTGGGGGGAAGAGACAGAGCGACTGGGGGGAAGAGACAGAGCGACTGGGGGGAAGAGACAGAGCGACGGGGGGGAAGAGAGTGAGCGACTGGGGGGAAGAGAGAGAGTGACTGGGGGGAAGAGAGAGTGACTGGGGGGAAGAGAGAGCGACTGGGGGGAAGAGAGAGAGCGACTGGGGGGAAGAGAGAGAGCGACTGGGGGGAAGAGAGAGAGCGACTGGGGGGGAAGAGAGAGCGACTGGGGGGAAGAGAGAGCGACTGGGGGGGAAGAGAGAGCGACTGGGGGGGAAGAGAGAGCGACTGGGGGGGAAGAGAGCGACTGGGGGGAAGAGGGAGAGCGACTGGGGGAAGAGAGAGAGCGACTGGGGGAAGAGAGCGACTGGGGGGAAGAGAGAGAGCGACTGGGGGAAGAGTGAGAGCGACTGGGGGAAGAGTGAGCGTGACTGGGGGGAAGAGAGAGAGCGACTGGGGGGAAGAGAGAGCGACTGGGGGGGAAGAGAGAGCGACGGGGGGAAGAGAGAGCAACTGGGGGTAAGAGAGAGAGCGACTGGGGGGAAGAGAGAGAGCGACTGGGGGGAAGAGAGAGAGCGACTGGGGGGAAGAGAGAGAGCGACTGGGGGGAAGAGAGCGACGGGGGGAAGAGAGAGCGACTGGAGGGGAAGAGAGAGCAACTGGGGGTAAGAGAGAGAGCGACTG
The DNA here is from genome assembly GCF_052327205.1 of Somniosus microcephalus. Classification (NCBI taxonomy): domain Eukaryota; kingdom Metazoa; phylum Chordata; class Chondrichthyes; order Squaliformes; family Somniosidae; genus Somniosus; species Somniosus microcephalus. The sequence continues at coordinate 895,911 of NW_028225251.1, forward strand.
GGGGGAAGAGAGAGAGCGACTGGGGGGAAGAGAGAGAGCGACTGGGGGGAAGAGAGAGAGCAACTGGGGGTAAGAGACAGAGTGACTGGGGGGGAAGAGAGAGAGTGACTGGGGGGAAGAGAGAGCGACGGGGGGAAGTGAGAGAGCGACTGGGGGGAAGAGAGAGTGTTACTGGGGGGAAGAGAGAGAGAGAGACTGGGGGAAGAGAGAGACAGAGAGAGAGGCAGAGAGAGAGGGAGAGACAGAGAGGGAGAGAGAGAGACAGAGACAGAGGGAAGGAGAGAGACAGGGAAGGAGAGAAAGGGGAAAGGGGTGGGGGAAAGGGGGTGGGGGGAGAGGGGTGAGAGGGAGGGGGGAGGGGGGATGGAAGGGGGTGTGTGGGAGGGGGTGTGGGGGGGGAAGGAGGTGGAGGGGATGGGGGGAAGGGGAGGGAGAAAGGGAGGGGGAAGCCAGCAGACCCTCTCCACTCTGCCAGTGTTGAGAGTTGCGCTGCTGGCGGCGGTTGGAGAAGGCTAGGCCCCAGGGCCTCGGGCACCTGCACTGACATGGCCCAGCCGAGCGCAGCGCCCCGGTCAGCCCGAGCTCCGCAGCCGCCGTTTGGCCGCAGGCCACAAAGCACCCGAGCCCAGCGCTGGCGATGGCTCCGCGGAGCTCCGTGCCGCCCCACCAGCCGAGCGCAGCGCCCCGGGCAGCCCGAGCTCCGCAGCCAGCATTCGGACGCAGGCCACAAAGCACCCGAGCCCAGTGCCTGCGATGGCTCCGTGGAGCTCCGTGCCGCCCCACCAGCCTTTAGAAAGATGGTGGCGGTGGCTATGCTCGGCTCAGACCCGCCCGGCCAGCCTTTAGAAAGATGGCGGCGATCGCGGGCCACTTGTTGAGCGGGACGGGAGGTGCCTAGCTCGGGCGTGGCTGGGCAACAGAGGCCGAGGCTTCGAGGCCTGGAAAAACGGTGAAAGGTAGGAAAATTATAGAGGTTAGAGAAAAGATTTACAAATTATTTAACTTTTTTGAAAAAAAATTTGTGTTTTAAAAGCAACTTCTTTTTTGCTGGAAATCTAGATTTGAAAAGAAACATGCAGAAAGTGGGAAAAAGAAATGAAGAGTTTGGAATCAAGATGGCGGCCGCTCACCTCAGCTGAGAAGGATTAGGCCCGCCCACACACGCACCGATTGGTCAACCATCAGGTCACTGAAGTGTAGGATTGGTCAATCGTCACGTCACTCAACTCGAGGATGGCCCGCCTGCACACGCAATGAACCCGCCCCCGTGATGCAGCGATTGGTCGACCATTGCATCGGTCGACTGTACGATTGGTCAACCTTCACGTCACTCGATCATAATGAGCGGAATTTTGAACGTTTTTTGTATACCGTCTGAACAATTTTTGTCTGACCAAAAAGTAAATACGCTTATGACCATTTCGGAATACATAAGAACATAAGAAAAAGGAGCAGGAGTAGGCCAATCGGCCCCTCGAGCCTGCTCCACCATTCAATAAGATCATGGCTGATCTAATCCTAACCTCAAATCGTCTATCACTTTCGATCCACCCGAGACCATGTGATCTCCCGGGAGAGGCGAAAAGCCAGATAAAAGACCCAATGGCCAATTTGGGAGGAAAAAATCTGGGAAATTCCTTTCCGACCCATCTAGGTGATCAAAACTCGTCCAGGAGATCACTCTGTCCCTATATTTTCTACAGTACTTACCTTCTGTAAAGGCGATCTCCACCCCAGCCAGGAACAAGAATAAAACCATCTCCTGAAATCTAACACAGAATTAGAACACAGTAGGAGCAGAACCAGGCTACATGGCCCCTGGGCCCACTCCACTACCCACAGGGCCATGACCATTTCGAACCTAGACTCGTCCAATTTCCTGCCCGCTCCCCGTAACCCTTAATTCCCTTTACTTCTAGGAAACTATCTATTTCTGTTTTAAATTTATTTAATGATGTAGCTTCCACAGCTTTCTGGGGCAGCAAATTCCACAAACCTACCAGCCTCTGAGTGAAGAAGTTTCTCCTCATCTCAGTTTTGAAAGAGCAGCCCCTTATTCTAAGGTTATGCCCCCTAGTTCTAGTTTCACCCATCATTGGGAACATCCTCACCGCATCCACCCGATCAAGCCCCTTCACAATCTTATATGTTTCAATAAGATCGCCTCTCATTCTTCTGAACTCCAATGAGTAGAGTCCCAATCTACTCAACCTCTCCTCATATGACCACCCCCTCATCCCCGGGATTAACCGAGTGAACCTTCTTTGTACTGACTCAAGAGCAAGTATGTCTTTTCTTAAGTATGGACACCAAAACTGTGTGCAGTATTCCAGGTGCGGTCTCACCAATACCTTGTACAACTGCAGCAATACCTCCCTGTTTTTATATTCTATCCCCCTAGCAATAAAAGCCAACATTCCATTGGCCTTCTTGATCACTTGCTGCACCTGCATACTAACTTTTTGAGTTTCGTGCACCAGGACCCCCAGATCCCTTTGTACTTCAGTACTTTTCAGTTTCTTGCCATTAAGATAATAACTTGCTCTATGATTTTTCCTGCCAAAGTGCATAACCTCACACTTTCCAGTATTGTATTCCATCTGCCAAATCTCTGCCCACTTACTTAGTCTGTCTATGTCCCTTTGCAGGTTTTTTATGTCCTCCTCACTCACTACTTTCCGTCCCATCTTTGTATCATCTGCAAACTTTGGTATGTTACACTCGGTCCCCTCCTCCAAATCGTTAATATAGATTGTAAAGAGTTGGGGACCCAGCACTGACCCCTGCGGAACACCACTAGTTACTGGTTGCCAGTCTGAGAACGAACCATTTATCCCAACTCTCTGCTTTCTGTTAGAGAGCCAATCCTCCACCCACGCCAGAATATTACCCCCAATCCCGTGATTTTTTATCTTGAGCAATAATCTTTTGTGTGGCACCTTGTCAAATGCCTTTTGGAAGTCTAAATACACTACGTCCACTGGTTCCCCTTTATCCACCCTGCATGTTACTTCCTCAAAAAACTCAAGCAAATTTGTCAAACATGACTTCCCATTCATGAAACCATGCTGAGTTTGTCCTATTAAATTATGTTTATCCAAATGTCCCGTTACTGTCTCCTTAATAATGGACTCTAACATTTTACCAACCACAGATGTTAGGCTAACAGGTCTATAGTTTCCAGCCTTCTGCCTACTACCCTTTTTAAATAAGGGTGTTACATTAGCAGTTTTCCAATCTGCAGGGACCTTTGCTGAGTCCAGGGAGTTTTGGAAAATTATTACCAATGCATCCACAATCCCTACCGCCACTTCCCTCAAGACCCTAGGATGCAAGCCATCAGGTCCATGGGGTTTATCTGCCTTGAGTCCCATTATTATACCAAGTACCACTTCCTTAGTGATTTTAATCGTATTTAGCTTCTCCCCCCCTAGGGCTCCTGTTTGTCCAGTGTTGGGATATTCTTAGTGTCCTCTACCGTAAAGACTGATACAAAATAATTGTTCAGCGTTTTTGCCATCTCCATGTTTCCCACCATTAATTTCCCGGTCTCATCCTCTAAGGGACCAACATTTACTTTAGCCACCCTTTTTCTTTTTATATAACTATAGAAACTTTTACTGTCTGTTTTTATATTTTTTGCTAATTTACTTTCATAATCTATCTTCCCTTTCTTAATCAATCTTTTTGTTATTTTTTGCTGTCTTTTAAAGACTTCCCAATCTTCTATCCTCCCACTAGATTTGGCTACCTTATATGCCCTTGTTTTTAGTCGGATACTATCCTTAATTACTTTACTTAGCCACGGATGTCTATCTTTTCTTTTACACCCTTTTTTCCTCAGTAGAATATATATTTTTTGGAAGTTGTAAAATAACTCCTTAAATGTACACCACTTATCATGTACCGTCTTACCCTTTAATCTATTTTCCCAGTCCACTCTAATCAATTCCGCTCTCTTACCTTCATAGTCTCCTTTATTCAAGCTCAGCACGCTTGTTTGAGATCCAACCTTCTCACCCTCCAATTGAATATGAAATTCAACCATGTTATGGTCACTCATTCCAAGGGGATCCTTCACTAGGACATTTTTAATTCATCCTGTCTCATTACACAGGACCAAATCTAAGGTTGCTTGCCCCCTGATCGGTTCAGTTACATACTGCTCAAGAAACCCATCCCTAATACATTCAATGAACTCATCCTCAAGGCTGTACTGCCCAATTTGATTTGTCCAGTTAATATGATAATTAAAATCCCCCATAATTATAGCTGTTCCCTTATTACAAGCCTCAACTATTTCCTGATTAATACTCCGTCCAACAGAGTTGCAACTGTTCGGAGGCCTATAGACTACACCCACTAGTGTTTTTCCCCCTTATTATTCCTTATCTCCACCCAAACTGTTTCACTATCCTGCTCCTTTGACCCAATATCATTTCTCTGTATTATAGTGATTCCTTCCTTTATTAACATAGCCACCCCACCTCCCCTCCCTTCCTGCCTGTCCTTCCTGATTGTTAAATAACCTGGTATGTTTAATTCCCAGTCATGGTCACCCTGCAGCCATGTTTCTGTAATGGCCACAAGATCATACCCACATGTCGTTATTTGTGCCATTAACTCATGCATTTTGTTACGAATGCTACGTGCATTCAGATAAAGAACTTTCAAATTTTTTTGTAACACTTAGTTCCTGTTTTTTCCCCTTTTAGTACTTTATTTTTTACTCCATACCTTCTGTCCCTTCCTGACACATTCTGTTTTTTAATTCCCCCACTGCTACCTAAGTCTATGACCTTCTCCGTTGTCATTTCTATTATTTGCTCTCTAGAAACCTCCCCCCCCCAACTAATTAGTTTAAAGCCCTCTCTACAGCCCTAGTTATACGATTTGCCAGGACTCTAGTCCCAGCACTGGCCAAGTGGAGTCCGTCCCAATGGAACAGCTCCCTCCTGTCCCAGTACTGGTGCCAGTGTCCCAAGAAGCAAAACCCATTTCTCCCACACCAGTCTTTGAGCCACGCATTTAACTCTTTAATTTTATTTATCCTAGCCAAATTCGCTCGTGGCCCAGGTAATAACCCAGAGATTATTACCCTTGAGGTTCTGCTTTTTAATTTGACCCCTAGCTGCTCATACTCCTTTAACAGAACTGTCTTCCTTGTCCTATCTACATCGTTTGTACCAACATGGACCACGACAACTGGATCCTCCCCCTCCCACTCCAAATTTCTTTCCAGCCCAGAGGAGATGTCCTTAACGCTGGCACCGGGCAGGCAACACAGCCTTCGGGACTCCCGCTATTGACTGCAGAGAACCCTATCTATCCCCCTAATGATACTATCCCCTACCACTACAACATTTCTTTTTACTCCCTCCACTTGAATGGCCCCCTGTACCACGGTGCTGTGGCCAGGTTGCTCATCCTCCCTGCAGTCCCCGCTCCCGCCCTCACAGGGAGTAAGAACCTCGATCCTACTTGACAAGAGCAAGGGCTGCGTCTCCTTCAACACTACATCCTGGATCCCTGTACCTTCCTCACTCGTAGTCACACGTCCTGTCCCTGACCATGGACTACATCTGCAGTAATTAATTTAATAGGTGTGACCACCTCCTGCAACATAGAGTCCAGGAATTTCTCCCCCTCCCTGATGTGTCACAGTGACTGAAGCTCAGTCTCAAGCTCTTTAACATGGAGGTTCAGTTCCTCTAGCAGCAAACACTTATCGCAAATGTAATCACCGTGAGCCTCAATAGGGTCCACCAGCTCCCACATTTCACAACAGTGGCACATCACTTGTTCACCCATATCTATGTAATTAATTACATTTATTATTATTAGTTATGAAGACCCTCTGCCCCGATATAGATGATACTATTACACCACTATTCAATAGGACTTACCAACTTAAAGGAATAAACGAGAAGGAAGAAAACCAACCAACCAGCTGATCACCAACCTCCTCCTTGAATACTGTCTGCGGGGCCTGTTTGGTTGACTCGTCTCGCTGCTCCGCTTCCGCAGTGCTGTCTAAGCCTGGGAGTGGGGAACAAAACAGAGCAAAAACACACCCTCACCTCCCACTTGCCCGAACTCTCCCTCTTACGAAACTGTAGCAGCACTCAATGCACAGCACTCCGTGCACAAACATAGAAACATAGAAGATAGGAGCAGGAGTAGGCCATTCGGCCCTTCAAGCCTGCTCCGCCATTCAATGAGATCATGGCTGATCATCCAAATTCAGTACCCGGTCCCTGCCTTCTCCCCATATCCCTTGATCCCTTTAGCCTTAAGAAATATATCCAACTCTTTCTTGAATATACTTAATGAACTGGCCTCCACCGCCCTCTGTGGCAGAGAATTCCACAGGTTCACCACTCTCTGGGTGAAGAAATTCCTCCTCATTTCAGTGCTAAATGGCTTACCCCTTATCCTTAGACTATGACCCCTGGTTCTGGACTCCCCGGCCATCAGAAACATCCTTCCTGCATCTAGTCTGTCCAGGCCTGACAGAATTTTATAGGTTTCGATGAGATTCCCTCTCAATCTTCTAAACTCCAGTGAGTATAAGCCCAATCGACATAATCTCTCCTCATACGTCATTCCTGCCATCCCAGGTATCAGCCTGGTGAATCTTCGCTGCACTCCTTCCATGGCAAGAACGTCCTTCCTCAGGTAAGGCGACCAAAACTGCACACAATACTCAAGGTGTGGTCTCACCAAGGCCCTGTACAACTGCAGCAAGACATCCTTGTTCTTTTATTCAAACCCTCTTGCTACGAAGGCCAACATACCATTTGCCTTCTTAACTGCCTGCTGCACCTGCATGCTTACCTTCAGCGACTGATGTACAAGAACACCCAGGTCTCTTTGCACTTCCCCTTCTCCCAATCTATTACCATTCAAATAATAATCTGCCTTCCTGTTTTTGCCACCAAAGTGGATAACCTCACATTTATCCACATTATAGTGCATTTGCCATGTTTCTGCCCAATCACCCAACCTGTCCAAATCGTGCTGGAGTTTCACGACTTCCTCCTCACAGCATACCCTCCCACCCAGCTTTGTGTCGTCTGCAAATTTGGAGATATTACATCCAATTCCCTCGTCCAGATCATTAATATATATTGTGAACAGCTGGGGTCCTCGGACCGATCCTTGCGGTACCCCACTAGTCACTGCCTGCCACTCGGAAAACGACCCGTTTATTCCAACTCTTTGATTTCTGTCCGCCAACCAGTTCTCTATCCAAGTCAATACCTTGCCCCCAATCCCATGTGCCTTAATTTTGCACGCTAATCTCTTATGCGGGACCTTATCGAAAGCCTTCTGAAAGTCCAAATACACCACATCCACTGGTTCTCCCTTATCTATTTTACCATTTACATCCTCAAAAAATTCCAGTAGATTAGTCAAGCATGATTTACCTTTTGTAAATCCATGTTGACTTTGTCCGATCCAGTCACTGCTTTCCAAGTGCTCTGCTATTACATCTTTTATAATGGACTCTAGCATTTTCCCCACTACCGATGTCAAGCTTACCGGTCTATAATTCCCCGCCTTTTCTCTACCACCTTTTTTGAATAGTGGGGTAATATTAGCTACCCGCCAATCCATGGGTACCGTTCCAGAGTCTATCGAGTTCTGGAAGATGACCAGCAATGCATCTACTATTTCTAGGGCCACTTCCTTAAGTACCCTGGGATGTAGATTATCAGGCCCTGGCGATTTATTGGCCTTCAGTCCCATCAATTTTTCGAACACCATTTCCCTACAAATACTGATTCCTTTCAGTTCCACCCTTTCATCAGACCCTATGTTCCCTGGCATCTCTGGGAGGTTATTTGTGTCCTCCTTTGTGAAGACAGAACCAAAATATGTATTTAGTTGGTCAGCCATTTCTTTGTTCCCCATTATAAATTCCCCCGATTCTGACTGCAAGGGACCTACACTTGACTTCACCAATCTTTTTCTCTTCACATATCTATAAAAGCTTTTACAGTCAGTTTTTATGTTCTCTGCAAGCTTACTCTCATATTCTATTTTCCCTTTCTTAATTAATCCCTTTGTCCTACTTTGTTGAATCCTAAACTGCTCCCAATCCTCAGGATTATTGCTTTTTCTGGCCAATTTATATGCCCTCTCCTTGGACCTTATGCTATCCCTTATTTCCCTTGTTAGCCACGGTTTGGTCACCTTTTTTGTTTTATTTTTATGCCAAAATGGGATGAACAAATTCTGTAGTTCATCCATTCGGTCTTTGAATGTTTGCCATTGCCTATCCACCATCAACCCTTTGAGTGCCATTCCCCAATCAATCCTACCCAACTCGCTCCTCAGACCATCATAGTTTCCTTTATTTAAATTGAGGACCCTAGTCTCCGAGTCAACTACTTCATTCTCCATCTTAATGAAGAATTCGATCATATTATGATCGCTCCGACCCAAGGGGCCTCTTACAACAAGATTGCTAATTAATCCTTTCTCGTTACATAATACCCAGTCTAAGATGGCCTGATCTCTGGTTGGTTCAACATTAAAAACCAGTTTGTTGTTCTTCTGAGTTGAACTCCGTTATTGGTTAGGTATACGACAATATCTACATTGGTGACCCCATATCCGTGAACGTTTTTCGCGGAAGAAGCGCAGCCAACAACACCTACATTGGTGACCCCGTATCCGTGAATGGTTTTCGCGGAAGAAGCACAGCCAACAACACCTACATTGGTGACCCCGAAACCTCGCCTTCACAGAAGATGAACAACGTGCACAGCTGAATTCGTCCAACACCTACATTGGTGACCCCGTCTCCGTGAACGTTTTCCACGGAAACAGCGCACAGTCTGAAACCCGTCTCTGTGAACGATTTCACAGAAGAAGAGCATGGCGAACAACATCCGATGAACAACGACCAACGAACAACAGTCAACGACCACCAATACCTACATTGGTGACCAGACGACGTGAGTATGGGAGCTCATCAATTCCTACATTGATTGGTGACTCTGTTTTTCGTGCACGTTGTTCATGAAAGCAGCGCAGCCGGACCCCGAGTTTTGTGAACGATTTTCACAAAAGAAGCACGCATGGAAGCTAAAGCCGTTTTGCTCAGCTACCCTTGGAGCAACAATTGCCCTCGTGCTTTCTTCAGGTGGAAGCCCCGTTCACCTAGAACATTGATGTGGTGCAGACCAACGATGTCTCCATACTCGACTGCTCTGCCGACTCTGGGGTCGTCCGCCTCCTTGACACCCTTCAAGGAACAGCAAGTTTAAATCCCTTACAGCGCGGGTATGGCACGTTCGGGCCCACAAGATCAGTGCGCGCCCCTGCAGAGGTACCACGAGGACTCACCCCCGCAAACCACAAGGACGCACTCCTCACGAACCATGAGGACCCATCCCTCGCGAAGCACGAGGACCCATCCCTCGCGAACCATGAGGACCCATCCCTCGTGAGCCTCGACGACTCATCCCCCGCCGACACCGCACCAGCCCGTCAGCCTGCTGGTTTGTGTAAACTACCGCGTGCAGCTCGGCATGAAAGCGAGGCATTGCCGCACTCCCGGCAGTTTTCCCCATGAACGAAACAACAACCGACACTCCGAACAATGAGGTATGGGTCTACGGGCATCCTGTGGCCGTGACTGGCCATGCGGGACGATTGCTGTCCATCCCTGATCACTGGTCAACGCAGCAACTGTTAGCTCGTTTCAGAGTTACCGTGGTAACACTACGGCATGCACCGTTCCGTGGGTTCCCGACTGCCAATGAGTTTGCTCGCCTGCTCAGCAAGTTACCCGACTGACTAGACCCACATTCATTTCCTCCTGGATCCCCGTTACGGCGTTCCTGCAGATTTTGTTCGACGGGGACTTCCTAACAACACCGACAACGCCATGGTCCACGTCTGCCCAACCTGCCAGTCACTATGACGCGGCCAGCTGTTTCGCCCCGGCGCCCGCTTTGAGCCACTGGCTGCAGAGGTCGCACGTCTCTACGGTCCTTCGCATGACGGATACGTTTTATTCGCCATGATGACGCGCATAAGGATCCGCTCACAACCAGCATCTTTAGACCTCGCCCGCCAAGTTGAGACAGCACGACCGCCGAGACCACCGGACACCTTCGTCGTTACGGCAGATCATACAAGCGCCTGCCTGATCGCCAGCCGCCCAACAGCCTCCGCCTCGGCACTACAGGATTCCTTCAGACAAGCTAGTCGGACCACTTCACCATTTGACTTTGTACGTTGAAGGGAATTCTGGGGGGGCGTATGTAGTGGCACTACCGAATGTCACTTACCTGTTGTACAGAATTCCCTTCAACGTTGTATATAGTTTGCTTGCATGGGGCGTTGACCCTTTAAGAACACAGTGACGTCACGACGCATGTCACATGACTGCTCCCGCGACGGCCGCTGGCACAGCTCAGCCTCCCGCTCCCGCGACGGCCGCCGGCACAGCTCGGCCTCCCGCGCCCACGACTTCAGCCGCATCAGCCAGCTGCAGTGCCGGGTGCCTCCCGCTCCCGTGACTTTGGCTGCAACGGCCAGCTACAGTGCCGGGTGCTGGGTAAACGCGATGACGCGGACATACACGTGCTAACGTCATCACACAAGTCACGTGACGCCCCAAGTGTGGGAAATGCGAACAAAGCAATGATGTTACGACGCAAACGCGATGACGTCATCGCACAAACCTCCGGACTGCCTAGTCAGTCCTCGTGGCGTCCCCGCTGGGGAAAGACCTGTTTCACAGCTCTCCAACATCAATCTCCGTTGTCTGCTGTAAATAATCGAATTCAACATTAAAAACCAGTTTGTTGTTCTTCTGAGTTGAATCCGTTATTGGTTAGGTATACGACAATACCTACACTATTCTACTACTCACTCTGCTTTAAGCTTATATTGTGTTTAATAACAGACACACCCTGTTCTTTCCCCTGATCTGATTACAGATTGCAACCAGTCGATTCAGTGAATGGAATGTCTTATCAGTGTTGCCATAGCGACCTGTCTGCAATGAAACAGCTGTTTGAGTTTCTAACTCAGACTAAACTTCTCTTTCCCATAATGCATATTACATAAGACATTTGATGTCAATGAATTTTAGCCTTGTTATGTTAATATCTCTAAAACCTACAAGAAAGAAAGACTTGCATTTATATAGCACCTTTCACCACCTCAGGACGTCGCAATGTGCTTCACAGCCAATGAAGTACTTTGGAAGTGTAGTCACTGACAGTGTTGTATTGTAGGAAACAAGCGGCTCAGGTACACAAACCTTTAAAAGTGGGAGGACAAGTTAAGGCTCACGGTATTTAAGGGAGTGGGGCAGTGTGGATAGGAAGTTTTGTAAAGGACAGAGAGTAGTGGTTAATGGATGTTCAGACTGGAGGGGTGTAAACAGTGGTGTCCCCCAGGGTCAGTGTTGGGACCATTGCTCTTCTGAATATAGACAAATGTCCGGGCTTGGGTTTATGGAGCACAAGATCAAAGTATCTAGATGAGACTACAATAGGGAGTGTAGGGAACTGTGAAGAGTGATTTCAATGTGATATATATGGGTTAGTAAATTGAACAGGTAGAGGTCAGATGAAATTTAGTGTAGAGATATGTGAAGTGATACATTTTGGGAGGAAAAATGAGGGGAAATGTACATTTTAAGTTGAAACATACAAGATTTTGAGGGGTATTGACAGGGTAGATGCTGAGAGGTTGTTTCCCCTGGCTGGAGTGTCTAGAACTAAGGGGCATAATCTCAGGATAAGGAGTCGGCCATTTAAGACTGAGATAAGGAGGAATTTCTTCACTCAGAGGGTTGTGAATCTTTGGAATTCTCTGCCCCAGAAGGCTGTGAATGCTGAGTCTTTGAGTATATTCAAGGCTGAGATAGATCGATTTTTGGATTCTATGGGAATCAAGGGATATGGGGATTGGGTGGGAAAGTGGAGTTGAGGTCGATGATCAGTCATGATCTTATTGAATGGCGGAGCAGGCTCGAGGGGCCGTGTGACCCACTCCTGCTCCTAATTCTTATGTTCTTATGTAAAACTTTAAAAGGAGTAGAGGAGCAGAGTAATTTAAGAGTTCAGGTACAGTGGTGTTCCACAGGGATCGGTGCTGGGATCACTGTTGTTCATAAACGATTTGGACTCGGGAATCAGAAGAACAATTTCAAAGTTTGTCGATAACACCAAAAAAGGTAGAGTTAATACTGAGGAAGACAAAATGCAAGAAGCCATTAATAAATTTCAGCATGGGGGTGTAATTGGCAAATGGATTTTATGAAAGATCAGTATGAGGTGGTGTGTTAATGAACTTCACTGTAGATCAGTGTGAGGTGGTGTGTTAATGAATTTCACTGTAGATCAGTGTGAGGTGGTGTGTTAATGAACTTCACTGTAGATCAGTGTGAGGTGGTGTGTTAATTAATGTCACTATAGATCAGTGTTAGGTGGTGGGTTAATGAATTTCACTATAGATCACTGTGAGGTGGTGTGTTAATGAATTTCACTGTAGATCAGTGTGAGGTGGTTTGTTAATGTATTTCACTGTAGATCAGTGTGAGGTGGTGCGTTAATGAATTTCACTGTAGATCAGTGTGAGGGGGTGTGTTAATGAATTTCACTATAGATCAGTGTGAGGTGGTGTGTTAACGAATTTCACTATAGATCAGTGTGAGGTGCTGTGTTAATGAATTTCACTGTAGATCAGTGTGAGGTGGTGTGTTAATGAATTTCACTATCGATCAGTGTGAGGGGGTGTAATTGGCAAATGAGTTTCACTATAGATCAGTGTGAGGTGGAGTGTTAATGAATTTCACTGTAGATCAGTGTGAGGTGGTGTGTCAAAGCCAGTGTTCCTGCCTCCCTTGACCAACACCAGTTTGCCTATCGGGCAAACAGATCAATGGAGGATGCAATCACAACTGCTCTACACTCGGCACTGAATCACCTAGATGGTAAGGAGACCTACATCAGAATGTTGTTTATAGACTACAGCTCAGCATTCAACACTATCGTCCCCAACAAGCTGGCCACCAAACTCCAAACTCTTGGCCTGAACACTTCCCTCTGCAACTGGACCCTGGACTTCCTAACAAACAGACCCCAGTCTGTCAAATTAGGTAACCACACCTCCCCCCCAACCCTGAACACGGGGGCCCCACAAGGATTGTACTGAGCCCCCTCCTCTACTCCCTCTTCACCCACGACTGTGTGGCTGTTAATGGTTCCAACACCATCATCAAGTTTGCAGATGACACCACGGTAGTAGGCCAGATCACCAACAACGACGAGTCAGCCTACAGGGAGGAGGTCCAGCATCTCGTGAAGTGGTGCGCCGACAACAACCTGGCCCTTAACACCAAGAAAACAAAGGAAATAATCGTGGACTTCAGGAATTCCAAAGGCAGAAGTCACACCCCCATCCACATCAATGGGGCGGAGGTGGAAAGGGTGGCCAGCCTTAAGTTCCTCGGAGTCCACATCACGGAAGACCTCTCCTGGTCCCTCAACACCTCCTCTCTGGTGAAGAAGGCCCAGCAGCGCCTATATTTCTTGAGGAGGCTGAAGGGATGTAATCTGTCACCCCCGATCCTCTCTAACTTCTACCGCTGCACTATAGAGAGCATCCTGACAAACTGTATCACGGTATGGTACGGCAGCTGTAGCTCCCATGACCGGAAAGCCCTGCAGCGGGTAGTCAAAACTGCCCAATGCATTACCGGCACCCGGCTACCGACCATAGAACATATATATCAGAAACGCTGCCTACGGAGGGCACGGTCCATCATCAAAGACCCTACCCACCCCAGCCACAGTCTGTTCGCCCTCCTACCATCTGGAAGACGCTACAAATGCATTTGCACCCGTACGACCAGATTTAGGAACAGCTTCTTTCCCAGGGCTGTCATCCTACTGAACTCCACAAATAAACACTAAAGCCTGCACATCTGCCGATGCACTTTATTATGGTCATATTTATGCTAATATATATGTACAAATGTATGTTGAAATGTTTAAGTGTCCTAATCAAAATTGTACACTCCCGGGAGCCGCAAGCCTACATTTCGTTGTACTGCACTTGTGCACTAACAATGACAATAAAAGTAGATTTGATTTGATTTGATTTTGATTTGATTTGTTAATGAATTTCACTGTAGATGAGTGTGAGGTGGTGTGTTAATGAATTTCACTGTAGATCAGTGTGAGGTGGTGTGTTAATGAACATAAGAACATAAGAACATAAGAAGTAGGAGCAGGAGTAGGCCATACGGCCCCTCGTGCCTGCTCCGCCATTCAATAGGATCATGGCTGATCCGATCTAGACTCACGTCCACTTCCCTGCCCTCTTCCCGTAACCCCTAATTCCCTTTTCTGCTAGGAAACTGTCTATCTCCATTTTAAATTTATTTAATGTTGCAGCTTCCACAGCTCTCTGGGGTAGCAAATTCCATAGATTTACTACCCTCTGAGTGAAGAAGTTTCTCCTCATGTCAGTTTTGAAAGGGCAGCCCCTTATTCTAAGATTATGCCCCCTAGTTCTAGTCTCACCCATCAGTGGAAACATCCTCACCGCATCCACCCGATCAAGCCCCCTCACAATCTTATATGTTTCAATAAGATCGCCTCTCATTCTTCTGAACTCCAATGAGTAGAGTCCCAACCTACTCAACCTTTCCTCATACGTCAACCCCCTCATCTCCGGAATCAACCGAGTGAACCTTCTCTGAACCGCCTCGAGAGCAAGTATATCTTTTCTTAAATATGGAAAACAAAACTGCACGCAGTATTCTAGGTGTGGCCTCACCAATACCTTGTATAACTGCAGCAAGACTTCCCTGTTTTTATACTCCATCCCCCTTGCAATAAAAGCCAAGATTCCATTGACCTTCCTGATCACCTGCTGCACCTGCATACTAACTTTTTGTGTTTCATGCACCAGGACGCCCAGGTCCCTTTGTACTGTAGCACTTTGCAGTTTCTCTCCATTTGGATAATAACTTGCTCTTTGATTTTTTCTGCCAAAGTGCATAACCTCACACTTTCCAACATTATATTGCATCTGCCAGATCTCTGCCCACTCACTTAGCCTGTCTATGTCCTTTTGCAGGTTTTTTATGTCCTCCTCACTCATTGCTTTCCCTCCCATCTTTGTATCGTCGGCAAACTTGGATATGTTGCACTCGGTCCCTTCCTCCAAATCGTTAATATAGATTGTAAAGAGTTGGGGTCCCAGCACTGACCCCTGCGGAACACCACTAGTTACTGATTGCCAGCCCGAGAATGAACCATTTATCCCAACTCTTTGTTTTCTGTTAGATAGCCAATCTTCCACCCATGCCAGTATATTACCCCCAATCCTGTGATTTTTTATCTTGATCAGTAATCTTTTGTGTGGAACCTTGTCAAATGCCTTTTGGAAGTCCAAATACACTACATCCACTGGTTCCCCTATATAGAAACATAGAAACTAGGAGCAGGAGTAGGCCATTCGGCCCTTCGAGCCTGCTCCGCCATTCAACGAGATCATGGCTGATCATCCAAACCCTAGCACCCGGTCCCTGCACCGACAGCCATCCCACCCAAGCCCTATCCCCGTAACCCCACATATTTAATCCCCCCTAACACTAAGGGCCAGTTTTAATTTTTTTTTTATCATGGCCAATCAACCTAACCTGCACATCTTTGGACTGTGGGAGGAAACCGGAGCACCCGGAGGAAACCTACGCAAACACGGGGAGAATGGGCAAATTCCACACAGACAGTCACCCGGGTCCCCGGTGCTGTGAGGCAACAGTGCTAACCACCCTGTATGTTACATCCTCAAAGAATTCGAGCAAATTTGTCAAACATGACCTCCCTTTTCGTAAAACCATGCTGACTCTGTCCTATTAAATTATATTTATCCAAATGCTCTGTTAATGTTTCCTTAATAATGGACTCCAAAATGTTGCCAACCACAGATGTTAGGCTAACTGGTCTATAGTTTCCAGCTTTTTGTCTACTTCCCTTCTTAAATAAGGGTGTTTCATTAGCAGTTTTCCAATCTGCCGGGACCTTTCCTGAGTCCAGGGAGTTCTGGAAAATAATCACCAATGCATCCACAATCCCTACCGCCACTTCTCTCAAGACCCTAGGATGTAGGCCATCAGGTCCAGGGGATTTATCCGCCTTAAGCCCCATTATTTTACTGAGTACCATCTCCTTAGTGATTTTAATCGTGTTTAGCTCCTCCCCCCCCCCATTGCCCCCTGTTTGTCCAGTGTTGGGATATTTTTAGTGTCCTCTACTGTAAAGACTGATACAAAATATTTGTTCAGCGTCTTTGCCATCTCCATGTTCCCCACCACTAGTTTCCCGGTCCCATCCTCTAAGGGGCCAACGTTCACTTTAGCCACCCTTTTTCTTTTTATATAGCTGTAGAAACTCTTGCTATCTGTTTTTATATGTTTTGCTAGTTTACTTTCATAATCTGTCTTCCCTTTCTTAATTAATCTTTTAGTTATTGTTTGCTGGCTTTTAAATGCTTCCCGATCTTCTATCCTCCCTCTAGATTTGGCTACTTTATATGCCCTTGTTTTCAGTCGGATACTATCCTTTATTACTTTACTAAGCCACAGATGGCTGTCTTTTCTTTTACTCCCCTTTTTCCTCAGTGGAATATATTTATCTTGAAAGATGTGAAATATCTCCTTGAATGTAGACCACTGCTCTTGTACCGTCTTACACTTTAATCTGTTTTCCCAGTCCACTTTAGTCAATTCTACTCTCATACCTTCATAGTCTCCTTTATTTAAGCTCAGTACGCTGGTTTGAGATCCAACTCTCTCACCCTCAAACTGAATTTGGAATTCAACCATATTATGGTCACTCATTCCAAGGGGATCCTTTACTAGGACATTTTTTATTAATCCTGTCTCATTACACAGGACCAGATCTAAGATTGCCTGCTCCCTGGTTGGTTCAGTTACATACTGCTCAAGGAACCCATCCCTAATACACTCTATGAACTCTTCCTGAGGGCTGCCATGCCCAATTTGATTAGTCCAGTCAATATGAAAGTTAAAATCCCCCATGATTATAGCTGTTCCCTTATTACAAGCCCCAACTATTTCCTGATTTATACTCCGACCAACAGAGTTGCAACTGTTAGGAGGCCTATAGACTACGCCCACTGGTGACTTTTTCCCCTTATTATTCCTTATCTCCACCCAAACTGTTTCACTATCCTGATCCTTTGACCCAATATCATTTCTGACTATTGCAGTGATTCCATCCTTGATTAACATAGCAACCCCACCTCCCTTTCCTTCATGTCTGTCCATCCTAATTGTCAAATACCCTTGTATGTTTAGTTCCCAGTCATGATTATCTTGCAGCCATGTTTCCATAATGGCCACCAGATCATACCCATGTGTAGTTATTTGTACTGTCAA
Source organism: Somniosus microcephalus (assembly GCF_052327205.1). Classification (NCBI taxonomy): domain Eukaryota; kingdom Metazoa; phylum Chordata; class Chondrichthyes; order Squaliformes; family Somniosidae; genus Somniosus; species Somniosus microcephalus. The sequence continues at coordinate 913,357 of NW_028225251.1, forward strand.
CTCGTCAATTTTGTTACGAATGCTGCGTGCATTCAGATAAAGAACTTTCAAATATGTTTTCTGACAATTTATTCCTGCTTTCACCTCTTTTACTACTTTACCTTTTTCATTATACATTCTGACCCTTCCTGACACGCTCTGGTTTTTAATTCCCCCACTGTTACCTTGCTCTATTGCCTTCTCCGCTGTCATTTTTATTTTTCGCCCTCTTAAAACCTCCCCCCCACTAATTAGTTTAAAGCCCTCTCTACAGCTCTAGTTATTCGATTCGCCAGGACTCTAGTCCAAGCACTGGCCAAGTGAAGTCCGTCCCAATGGAACAGCTCTCTCCTGTCCCAGTACTGATGCCAGTGTCCCAGGAAGCCAAACCCATTTCTCCCACACCAGTCTTTGAGCCACGCATTTAACTCTCTAATTTTATTTACCCTAGCCAAATTTGCACGTGGCTCAGGTAGTAATCCAGCGATTATTACCCTTGTGGTTCTGCTTTTTAATTTGTCCCCTAGCTGCTCAAACTCCCTCAGCAGAACCTCCTTCCTTGTCCTATCTATGTCGTTGGTACCAACATGGACCACGAAAACTGGGTCCTCGCCCTCCCACTCCAAGTTTCTCTCCAGCCCAGAGGAGATGTCCTTAACCCTGGCACCGGGCAGGCAACACAGCCTTCAGGACTCTCGCTCTCGGCTGCAAAGAATTCTATTTATCCCCCTAATGTCACCATAGGTCAATGTGAGGTGGTGTGTTAATGAATTTCACTATAGATCCGTGTGAGGTGGTGTGTTAATGAATTTCACTATAGATCAATGTGAGGTGGTGTGTTAATGAATTTCACTATAGATCAGTGTGAGGTGGTGTGTTAATGAATATCACTGTAGATCAGTGTGAGGTGGTGTGTTAATGAACTTCACTGTAGATCAGTTTGAGGTGGTGTGTTAATGAATTTCACTGTAGATCAGTGTGAGGTGGTGTGTCAATGAATTTCACTGTAGATCAACGTGAGGTGGTGTGTTAATGAATTTCACTATAGATCAGTGTGAGGTGGTGTGTTAATGAATATCACTGTAGGTCAGTGTGAGGTGGTGTGTTAATGAATGTCACTATAGATCAGTGTGAGGTGGAGTGTTAATGAATTTCACTATAGATCTGTGTGAGGTGGTGTGTTAATGAATTTCACTATAGATCAGTGTGAGGTGGTGTGTTAATGAATTTCACTATAGATCAGGGTGAGGTGGTGTGTTAATGAATTTCACTATAGATCTGTGTGAGGTGGTGTGTTAATGAATTTCACTGTAGATCAGTGTGAGGTGGTGTGTTAATGAATTTCACTATAGATCAGTGTGAGGTGGTGTGTTAATGAATTTTACTATAGATCAGTGTGAGGTGGTGTGTTAATGAATTTCACTATAGATCAGTGTGAGGTGGTATGTTAATGAATTTCATTACAGATCAGTGTGAGGTGGTGTGTTAATGAATTTCACTATAGATCAGTGTGAGGTGGTGTTTTAATGAATTCCACTATAGATCAGTGTGAGGTGGTGTGTTACATAGAAACATAGAAGATAGGAGCAGGAGTAGGCCATTCGGCCCTTCAAGCCTGCTCCACCATTCAATGTGATCATGGCTGATCATCCAAATTCAGTACCCTGTCCCTGCCTTTTCCCCATATCACTTGATCCCTTTAGCCTCAAGAAATATATCCAACTCTTTCTTGAATAAGTTTAATGAACTGGCCTCCACCGCTCTCGGTGGCAGATAATTCCACAGATTCACCACTCTCTGGGTGAAGAAATTCCTCCTCATTTCAGTCCTAAATGGCTTACCCCTTATTCTTAGACTATGACCCCTGGTTCTGGACTCCCCGGCCATCAGAAACATCCTTCCTGCATCTAGTCTGTCCAGACCTGACAGAATTTTATAGGTTTCGATGAGATCCCCTCTCAATCTTCTAAACTCCAGTGAGTATAAGCCCAATCGACCCAATCTCTCCTCATACATCATTCCTGCCATCCCAGGTATCAGCCTGGTGAATCTTCGCTGCACTCCCTCCATGGCAAGAACGTCTTTCCTCAGGTAAGGTGACCAAAACTGCACACAATACTCAAGGTGCTGTCTCACCAAGGCCCTGTACAACTGTAGCAAGACATCCTTGTTCCTGTACTCGAGCCCTCTTGCTACAAAGGCCAACATACCATTTGCCTTCTTAACCGCCTGCTGCACCTGCATGCTTACCTTCAGCGACTGGTGCACAAGGACACCCAGGTCTCTTTGCACTTCCCCTTCTCCCAATCTATTGCCATTCAAATAATAATCTGCCTTCCTGTTTTTGCCACCAAAGTGGATAACCTCACATTTATCCACATTTGCCATGTTTCTGCCCAATCACCCAACCTGTCCAAATCGTACTGGAGTTTCCCTACATCCTCCTCGCAGCTTACCCTCCCACCCAGCTTTGTGTCGTCTGCAAATTTGGAGATATTTCACTATAGATCAGTGTGAGGTGGTGTGTTGATGAATTTCACTGTAGATCAGTGTGAGTTGGTGTGTTAATGAATTTCACTATAGATCAGTGTGAGTTGGTGTGTTTTGGTGGGAAGAATAAGGAAGCCACACACTACTCGGACAAGGGGGTGAAATTGGGTTGCTTTGTGCCTCCCGCAATATTCAGTGGGAGGTTAGCCGCGGCGGTCGCTGGTAGCGCCCCGCAGCACTGCACCGCCGGCAATGACGTCATCACCATGCGCAGCACCCTGGCTGCAACCTTGGGTATGCGACCCCTGACTTATCGCCGGACGATATGTCCGACAGGGTCAGGGGTCATTCCTGCAGCCGTGGCGACGCCACTTAAAGGGCAGGTGTCGGGCGGCAACTTTTTATTTTGGCCGACTGCCAGCACCTGCCCCCTTCCCCTTTCTTCTTCGGGGTGTCGGCCGCGATCGCTCAGCCCGGCGCTCCTCTTGATCCGACACCCCACTCCCTGGTGTTCCAGCAGGGCTCCGGTGTGCGCAGTGCTAGGCCCCTCCCCTTTAATCAGGGAGGGAGGTCTGCTGTGACCCGGTGCTATGTGCCGACGGGCGTGGCGCTGTTACACGAAGCGCCGTAAAATTCACTGGTAGCGCCTCAAGGAGGGGAGCGCTTCCAGTAGCACCCCGCCTCCTGCCTGGGGTGCTACCACTGAATTTAATGTGCAGGGGCGCTAACATTTTTGGGGCGCTAAAATTAGCCCCAACGACGTTAGCGACCCAATGGGGGCATCACCGAATTTTCCCCCTAAGAGTCTAAAAGGGCTGGAGGAGCAGAGGGATCCAGGGATACAGATACACAAATCACTAAAAGTAGCGACACAGGTTAATAAGGCCATTAAACTAAAAGCACTGGGCTACATTCATAAAGGAGCCTCCTGTTCCGTGCCTAGGAACTCTGAACCATGGCAAAGAGTGGCTGGGACACATTTCTCACACGCCTCGAGATTAACCCTCATGGGGACTTTGCTGTCAGTGAAGAGAGATTAGAAAGACCAAAGTGCCGTTTGCCCCTCTCAGTGTGGCCCTGAAGGACTGTGTCCAGGCTGGAGTTCTGTTCCCACCGTACGATCCTCCCCCAGTTTGTCCTTTCTGAGCTCCAGCCAGGTGATGCTAAACACTCAGGTGGGAAAGACAAAAATCTACAGCAATATGTTTAAAGCAAAGCTGATTTATTTGACACCTATCCAGAATATTAAACTCCAGCCCAGTTACAGGAGTTATTAACATCAGCAGAAAGAAACCCCAACTGTCAGAATGAACATGGTTCAGTCCTGTATGTGATTAACAGCAGCAAAAACAATAGAATCCAACCCCTGCAGTCACACGTGAACTCGCTGGTGCCTCAGCAGGTGGGATGAGCGAGTGAATCCCTTCCCACACACGGAGCAGGTGAACGGCTTCTCCACAGTGTGAACACTTTGATGGTATGTCAGTTCCCCGGAACTTTTATAGCATTTCCCACAGTCCAAGCATTTAAAAGGTCTCTCATCAGAGTGAATTCGCTGGTGTCTTAGCAGGTGGGATGAGCGAGTGAATCCCTTCCCACACACGGAGCAGGTGAACGGCCTCTCCCCAGTGTGAACTCGCTGGTGTCTCAGCAGGTCGGATGATTGAGTGAATCCCTTCCCACACACGGAGCAGGTGAACGTCCTCTCCCCAGTGTGAGTGCGCTGGTGTACAGTGAGCTCAGATGACCGCCTGAACCCAGTCCCGCAGTGAGAGCACCTGAACGGCCTCTCCACAGTGTGAACATTTTGATGGTATGTCAGATCCCAGGAAGTTTTATAGCACTTCCCACAGTCCGAGCATTTAAATGGTCTCTCATCAGTGTGAACTCGCTGGTGATTCAGCAGGCTGGATGACTCGGTGAATCCCTTCCCACACACAGGGCAGGTGAATGGCCTCTCCCCAGTGTGAACTCGCTGGTGTGTCAGCAGTTTGGATGACAGAGTGAATCCCTTCCCACACACAGGGCAGGTGAACGGCCTCTCCCCAGTGTGAACTCGCTGGTGTGTCAGCAGGTGAGATGAATTAGTGAATCCCTTTTCACACTCAGAGCAGGTGAACGGCCTCTCCCCGGTGTGAACACGCTGGTGTCTCAGTAGGTGAGATGAATTAGTGTATCCCTTCCCACACTCAGAGCAAGTGAACGGCCTCTCCCCGGTGTGGACACGCTGGTGTGTCTGAAGGTCAGATGACTCAGTGAATCCCTTCCCACATTCAGAGCAGGTGAACGGCCTATCCCCAGTGTGAATACGCTTGTGTCTCGATAGGCCAGAAGATCGGCTGAAGCCTCGTCCACACACAGAACACGTGTACGGTTTCTCCCCGCTGTGAACGGTGCTTTTTGCTTCCATGTTCAGAGGCCGGTGATATTCAGATCCGATGAGTCGAGTGACTCTGTCAGATCTTGATGTGATGTTTGGTCTGAGCTTACCGTCTGTAAATCTTCCCCTTCCAGTGCCCTGTAAAATTAATTTAAAACAGGGAGCATGAGAGACAACCCACAAGAAAGCAAAGGCAGGTTGTGAAATTGAGCTCAATGAATCTGGTCAATTGTGGGGCCGGCACTAGAAAAAAGTGACCATGAAAGCTGCCGGATTGTCGTAAAAACCCAACTGGTTCACTGATGTCCTTCAGGGAAGGGAATCCACCACCTGGTCTGGGCCTACACAAGACTCTGGCCTCTATGGGAGGAGAGAGAGAGAGAGAGAGGTGGGAGTGGGAGGGGGAGGGGGCGAAGGAAAGGAACTTTATACATCTGCAACTCGACCAGAACTTTGATAGAACCTCCAAAACCCGCAACCTCCACCTAGAAGGACAAGGGCAGCTGTTGCATGGGAGCACCATCACATCCAAGTTCCCTCCAAGTCACACATCATCCTGACTCAGATATATTCATCGTTGCTGGGTCATAATCCTGGAACTCCTTACCGAACAACATTGTGGGAATACCTTCACCACACGGACTGCAGTAGTTAAAGAAGGTGACTCACCACCCCCTTCTCAATGGGAAACTGGGGATTGGCAATATTTGCTGCTCTTGCGAGCTACGCCCACATCCCAAGAATGAATTAAAACAAATCTGTAGATGTAAACTGGATTAAAAGCCTCTACAGAAATACTTGTTCCTAAAACAATACTCTTTTACATTGTACGGACAGTGTCTGTGTAACAACCTGATCTCCCCTAGAATCCACCTCCCTTGACAGTCTCACATTGGAAATTGTTGGGTCCTCCTGGGCTCAGAAGTACTGAGGGTTAAACCCAGCAGCTTCTCCTCCATCTCAAACTGAAGCATAGAAACATACAAACATAGAAGATAGGAGCAGGAGTAGGCCATTCGGCCCCTCTAGCCTGCTCCGTCATGCAATGCGATCATGGCTGATCATCAAAATTCAGTACCCAGTCCCTGCTTTCTCCCCATACCCCTTGATCCATTTAGCCTTAAGAAATATATCCAACTCCTTCTTGACTATATTTAATGTATTGGCCTCTACTGCCTTCTGTGGTAGAGAATTCCACAGGTTCATCACTCTTTGGGTGAAGAAATTCCTCCTCATTTCTGTCCTAAATGGCCTACCCCTTATCCTTAGACTGTGACCCCTGGTTCTGGACTCCCCGACCATCGGGAACATCCTTCCTGCATCTAGTCTGTCCAGTCCTGTCAGAATTTTATAAGTTTCAATGAGATCCCCTCTCATTCTTCTAAACTCCAGCGAGTACAAGCCCAATCGTCCCAATCTCTCCTCATACGTCATTCCTCCCATCCCAGGTATCAGCCTGGTGAATCTTCGCTGAACTCCTTCCACGGCAAGAACATCCTTCCTCAGATAAGGCGACCAAAACTGCACACAATACTCAAGATGTGGTCTTACCAAGGCCCTGTACAACTGCAGCAAGACATCCTTGTTCCTGTACTCGAACCCTCTCACTATGAAGGCCAAGATACCATTTGCCTTCTTAACCACCTACTGCACCTGCATGCTTACCTTCAGCGACAAGTGCACAAGGACACCCAGGTCTCGTTGCACTTCCCCTTCTCCCAATCTATTGCCATTCAGATAAGAACCTGCCTTCCTGTTTTGGCCACCAATGTGGATAACCTCACATTTATCCACGTTATATTGCATCTGCTATGCTTCTGCCCAATCACCCAACCTGTCCAAATCATCCTGTAGTTTCTCGGCATCCTCCTCACAGCACACACGCCCACCCAGCTTTGTGTCGTCTGCAAATTTGGAGATATTACATCTAGTTCACTTATCTAGATCATAAATATATATTGTGAATAGCTGGGGTCCAAGGACCAATCCCTGCGGTATCCCACGAGTCACTGCCTGCCACTCGGAAAAAGACCCATTTATTCCAACTCTTTGCTTTCTGTCTGCCAACCAGTTCTCTATCCAAGTCAATACCTTGCCCCCAATCCCATGTGCCTTAACTTTACATGCTAATCTCTTATGCGGGACCTTATCGAAAGCCTTCTGAAAGTCCAAATACACAACATCCACTGGTTCTCCCTTATCTATTTTACTAGTTACATCCTCAACAATGAAGCAACAAAAAGACCTACACATGCAGCCAGGGACCTACCTTCCGTCAGCCTGCAATAAAACTCTTCCCGACAGCCGCTGACTAATGGCGGCCGCAGCACCCACAATTCCCCGCGCCCCAGAAACCGCTCTATCCAACGTGCTGATTTCCCCACTGAGAGTGCGCATGCTCCCCGGGGCCGTGGGCCATTCTGGGAGCCTGGCTCCTGTCCTTTTCCTGATTCGGACTCGGTGGAACCGGCTGAAGAAACCAGGAAGCGGCGGCTCGGATGGGGGAAGCGCTGCACTCTGGGTTTCCTGGTGCCTGGGCCCTGGCCGCACGTCCGCCGGGCCCGGCCGCTCTGATTCTGATTGAGTTTTTGATGAGGTAACAGATGGGGTTGATGAGGGCAATGCGGTTAACGTGGTGTACATGGATTTCCAAAAGGCGTTCGACAAGTGCCACATAATTGGCTTCACACAACACCAGGTTATAGTCCAACAGCTTTATTTGAAATCACAAGCTTTCGGAGCACTGCTCCTTCGTCAGGTGAAGTGGAGAGATGCATAAAAACACAGCTTATATAGTCAGAGAATAACGTCAGATGTTTACAAGTAATCTTTCTAACTGCCATTTATCACACCTCGGCAGAGAGATAATCACAGCAATCAAAGGCGTAAATGGTGTCCAAACAGGTCAGTCAGGAAAACATTACATCAAAGAACAATGAGGTGGGGTCGCAAGGGGTCAAATGTTGCAGATGCTGGGATCTGTATGAAAAACAAAAAAACAGACAAAAAACATTTTTTTTGCTGGAAATCACAGCAGGTCCGGCCTCTCCACACAGATGCGGCCGGACCTGCTGTGATTTCCAGCAAAAAAAATGTTTTTTGTCTGTTTTTTTGTTTTTCATACAGACCCCAGCATCTGCAACATTTGACCCCTTGTGACCCCACCTCATTGCTCTTTGATGTAATGTTTTCCTGACTGACCTGTTTGGACACCATTTACACCTTTGATTGCTGTGATTATCTCTCTGCCGAGGTGTGATAAATGGCAGTTAGAAAGATTACCTGTAAACATCTGATATTATTCTCTGACTATATAAGCTGTGTTTTTATGCATCTCTCCACTTCACCTGACGAAGGAGCAGTGCTCCGAAAGCTTGTGATTTCAAATAAAGCTGTTGGACTATAATCTGGTGTTGTGTGATTTCTTACATTTGTCCACCCCAGTCCAACACCGGCATCTCCACAACATAATAGGCTTGCCAGCAAAGTTGAAGCCCATGGAATAAAAGGGACAGTGGCAACATGGATACAAAATTGGCAAAGTGACAGGAAACAGAGAGTAGTGGTGAACGGTTGTTTTTCAGACTGGAGGAAGGTATACAGTGGTGTTCCCCAGGGATCGGTACTAGGACCACTGCTTTACTTGATATACACTTAGACTTGGGTGTACAGGGCACAATTTCAAAATTTGCAGATGACAGAAAACTTGGAAGTAAATTGAACAGTGAGGAGGATAGTGATAGACTTCAATAAGACATAGACAGGCTGGTGGAATGGGCGGACATGTGGCAGATTAAATTTAACGCAGAAAAGTGCAAAGTGATACATTTTGGTAGGAAGAACAAGGAGAGGCAATATAAACTAAAGGGTACAATCCTAAAGTGGGTGCATGAACAGAGAGACCTGGGGGTATGTGTGCACCAATCATTGAAGGTGGCAGGGCAGGTTGAGAAAGTGGTTAAAAAAGCTTACGGGATCCTGGGCTTCATAAATAGAGGCATAGAGTACAAAAGCAAGGAAATTATGATGAACCTTTATAAAACACTGGTTCAGCCTCAACTGGTGAATTGTGTCCAATTCTGGGCTCCGCACTTTATGAAGGATGTGAAGGCCTCAGAGAGGGTGCAGAAAAGATTTACAAGAGTGGTTCCAGTGATAAGGGACGAGGGACTTCAGTTACGTGGATAGACTCGAGAAGCTGGGGTGGTTCTCCTTACAGCAGAGAAGGTAGAGAGGAGATTTGATAGAGGTGTTCAAAATCATGATGGGTCTGGACAGAGTAGAAACTGTTCCCATTGGCGAAAGGGTCGAGAACCAGAGGACACAGGTTTAAGGTGATTGGCAGAAGAACCAAAGGCGACATGAGGAAAAACTTTTTTATGCAGCGAGTGGTTAGGATCTGGAATGCACTGCCTGAAAGGGTGGTGGAGGCAGATTCAATCACAGCTTTCAAAAGGGAATTGGATAAGTGCCTGAAGTAAAGAAATGTGCAGGGTTACGGGGAAAGGGCAGGGAGTGGGACTAGCTGAAGTGGTCTTGCAGAGAGCTGGCACGGGCTCGACGGGCTGAATGGCCTCCTTCTGTGCTGTAACCATTTTATGATTCTATAAAATATTAGAAAGTTTGTTCCACAGAAGCACGAGGTTTATCTGCTTTTATTGATGAATTTAAAAAGTCTCTATTAAAACCTGAGCCAGTGTGTTGTGAGCCAAAGAGCCTTGTGTCCAATGAGGGGAATAAAGGCCCACAGCCTCCCCTGGCCCCGGGGCCCTGAACAAGGGACTGGAGAAACTCGCTGCCCTGCGGATCAGACAATCAGCTGGCGCTAGTCCCACCCCTCGGGCTCCCCGATTGGTTGGAGGACCCGCCGCCGGCTCGATCCGCCAGCCCCGCCCCGCTCGCTCCCTATTGGTCGGAAGCTCCCGTTAATCAGGCCCTGGGCTGGGTCACATGTCCCCGAGGAGATCACGTGCTCCGTCCAACTGACGCTGCTTGGTCCGGGGCCTCGCGGACTCTCAGGTTTTTCTATTTCTCTTTATTCTCTCCCGATCCACCCCTCCTCCCACCCCGCGCGATTCTCCAACCAATCGGAGTGGAGAAAACTCACTTTGCGTCACCGATCGTGACTCTGGACCCGACACCAAGGACTTTCCCCGGAATGTCCCGCGCCGACTCCGTCCGGCAGGATCCGACCGCGCAGGCGCAGCTCCGAGTGGGGGAGGGGGGTTGGTCTCCTCTGGGCATGCGCGGTTGTTGCCCTTGGTGACCGGGAGGGGTCGCTGTGCTGGACTCCGTCCAAACCGCCGCTCCCTGTGCGCATGCGCGGACTCTCGGCTGTCAATCAACCATCAGCCAGAAGAGGTCGCTGGTGAGACCAGTGAAGAAAGAAAGACTTGCATTTCTATAGCGCCTTTCACCACCACCGGACGTCCTAAAGTGCTTTACAGCCAATGAAGTACTTTTGAAGTGTAGTCACTGTTGTAATGTAGGAAATGTGGCAGTCAAATAGCGCACAGCAAGCTCCCACAAACAGCAATGTGATATTGACCAGATAATCTATCTTTTTGTTAACTCTGTTTCTCTCTCTACGGATGTTGCCTGGCCTGCTGAATGTTTCCAGCATTTCCTGTTGTTATTTCAGATTTCCAGCATCCGCAGTATTTTGCTATTATCCTTTTGTTACATTGATTGAGGGATAACCATTGGCTAGGACACTGGGGATATTTCCCCTGCTCTTTCCCACATTACAACAGTGACTACACCTCAAAAGTACTTCATTGGCTGTAAAGCACTTCAAGACGTCTGCTGGTCATGAAAGCACTGTATAAATGCAAGTCTTTCTTTCTCAAAATAGTGTCATGGGATCTTTTACATCCACCTGAGAGAGCAGACAGGGCCTCAGTTTAATGTCTCATCCGAAAGACGCCACCTCTGACAGTGCCTCAGTACTGCACTGGAGTGTCAGCCTGAATTTTTGTGCTCAAGTCTCTGGAGTGGGACTTGAACCCACAACCTTATGCCTCAGAGGCAAGAGTGCTACCATAGAGTGATAGATTTATACAGCACAGAAAGCGGCCCTTCGGCCCATCGTGTCCACGCCGGCCATCAAGCCCTGTCTATTCTAATCCCATTTTCCAGCACTTGGTCCGTAGCCTTGTATGCTTCTTGAATGTTGTGAGGGTTCCTGCCTCTACCACCCTTTCAGGCAGTGAGTTCCAGATTCCAACCGCCCTCTGGGTGAAAAAGTTTTTCCTCAAATCCCCTCTAAACCTCCTGCCCCTTACCTTGAAACTATGCCCCCTGGTTATTGACCCCTCTACTAAGGGGAAAAGTTCCTTACTATCTACCCTATCTATGCCCCTCATAATTTTGTACACCTCAATCAGGTCCCCCTCAGCCTTCTCTGCTCTAAGGAAAACAACCCCAGCCTGTCCAGTCTCTATTCATAGCTGAAGCGCTCCAGCCCAGGTAACACCCTGGTGAATCTCCTCTGCACCCTCTCCAATGCAATCACATCCTTCCTATAGTGTGGCAACCAGAACTGCAGACAGTATTCCAGCTGTGGCCTAACTAGCGTTTTGTACAGCTCCATCATAACCTCCCTGCTCTTGCCTTCATTAGCCGAGGCATAGAATATAAGTATCCCATATGCCTTCTTAACCACCTTATCTAGCTGTCCTGCTGCCCTCAGGGATCTATGTACATGTACACCAAGGTCCCTCTGATCCCCTGTCCTTCCTAGGGTCCAACCATTCATTGTGTATTCCCTTGTTAGTCCTCCCAAAATGCATCACCTCACACTTTTCAGGGTTAAATTCCATTGGCCACTGTGCTGCCCATCCAACCAACCCGTCTATATTCTCCTGTAGCCTGAGGCTTCCCTCCTCGCTATTTACCACTCCACCAATTTTCGTGTCATCTGCGAACTTACTGATCATACCTCCTACATTCATATCTAAATCATTAATGTACACTACAAACAGCAAAGGACCCAGACCCTGTGGTACACCACTGGACACAGGCTTCCAGTCACAAAAACAACCTTCGACCATCACCCTCTGCCTCCTGCCACTAAGCCAATTTTGGATACAATGTGCCAAATTGCCCTGGATCCCATGGGCTCTTACCTTCTTGACCAGTCTCCCATGTGGGACTTTGTCAAAAGCCTTACTGAAGTCCATGTAGACTACATCAACTGGACTGCCCTCATCCACATACCTAGTCACCCCCATCAAAATATTCAATCAAATTGGTTAGACATGATCTCCCCCTGACAAAGCCATGCTGACTATCCTTGATTAATCCTTGCCTCTCCAAGTGGAGACTAATTCTGTCCCTCAGAATTTTTTCCAATAATTTCCCTACCACTGATGTTAGGCTCACTGGCCTGTAATTCCCTGGTTTATCCCTACTATTACCCTTCTTGAATAATGGTACTACATTAGCTGTTCTCCAGTCCTCTGGCACCTCCCCTGTGGCCAGAGAGGTTCTGAAAATTTGTGTCAGAGCCCCTGCAATCTCCTCCCTTGCCTCACACAGCAGGCTGGGATACATCTCGTCTGGACCTGCTAAATCCACTAGTACCTCCTCCCTCTCAATACTAATTTGTTCAAGTATATCACAATCCCCCTGCCTGATTTCTGTGCCTGCATCGTCCTTCTCCATAGTGAACACAGATGCAAAATATTAATTTAAAACCTCACCTACATCTTCTGGCTCTACACACAGATTGCCACTTTGGTCCCTAATGGGCTCTACTCTTTCCCTGGTTTTCCTCTTGCCCTTAAAATACTAATAAAACACCTTGGGATTTTCCTTTACTTTGCCTGCCAGTGTTTTTCATGACCCCTCTTCGTTCTCTTAATTTCTTTTTTAAGTACCCCCCTGCACTTTCTATACTCCTCTAGGGCTTCCACTGTTTTTAGTCCTTTGTATCTGCCAAAAGCCTCCCTTTTTTTCCAAAACCATTCTTGTATGTCCCTTGACATCCAGGGTTCCCTGGGCTTGTTGGTCCCACCCTTGACCTTTACAGGAACATGTTGGCGTTGTACTCTCTCTATTTCCTTTCTGAAAGACTCCCACTGCTCTGATGTGGATTTTCCTACAAGTAACTGATCCCAGTCCACTTTGGCCAGATCCTGCCTTATCATATTAAAATCGGCCTTCCCCCAAGTTAGAACCTTTATTTCCGGTCCATCTTTGTCCTTTTCCATAACTACTTTAAATCTCACCGAATTATGGTCACTGTCACCGAATTATGGTCACTGTAACCAAAATGCTCTCCTACTAACCTTTCCACCACTTGCCCTGCTATATTCCCTCGAATTAGGTCCAGTACCACCCCCTCTCTTGTAGGACTTTCTACATGTTGGCTGAAAAAGCTCTCCTGGATGCACTTTAAGAATTCCACACCCTCTAAGCCTTTCACACACTGACTATCCCAGTTAATATTGGGGAAGTTGAAATCCCCAACAATTATTACCCTATTATTTCTACACTTCTCTGAGATTAGCCTACATATCTGTTCCTCTATCTCCCCCTGACTGTTTGGGGGCCTATAGTACACTCCCAGCAAAGTGCTTGCCCCCTTTTTGTTTTTAAGTTCTACCCATATGGCCTCATTAGAGGAACCTGCTAAGGTATCATCCCTCCTTACAGCAGAAATTGACTCCTTGATTAATATTACTAACCTGATTTTTGGTCAACTCTTGGAGTATTCACGCTTAATAAATCTCCGGGAGAAGGAGTCGCTTCACTTGTACTGGTTACATAAGAACATAAGAAATAGGAGCAGGAGTAGGCCAATCGGCCCCTCGAGCCTGCTCCGCCATTCAATAAGATCATGGCTGACCTGATCCTAACCTCAAATCTAGTTTCACTCTCCCTCCCACCCGAACCCATGTGATCTCCCGGGAGAGGCGAAAAACCAGATAAAAAACCCAATGGCCAATTTGGGAGAAAAAATCTGGGAAATTCCTCTCCGACCCCTCCAGCCGATCGAAACTCGTGCAGGAGATCACTCTGTCCCTGTATTTCCTGCAGTACTTACCTTCTGTAAGAGGTGATCTCCACCCCAGCCAGGAACAGGCCCAATTTACTCTTGAAGGACTCCTAGCTGGCAGCCTGTTCCCGAGGTCTCCACTAATCCCTGTGAATAGAACCATCTCCTGAAATCTAACACAGAATTAGAACACAAGAAGTAGGAGCAGGACCAGGCTACACGGCCCCTGGGCCCACTCCACCACCCACAGGGCCATGACCGATCCGAACCTAGACTCATGTCCAATTTCCTGCCCACTCCCCGTAACCCCTAATTCCCTTGGCTTCTAGGGAACTGTCTATTTCTGTTTTAAATTTATTTAATGATGTAGCTTCCACAGCTCTCTGGGGCAGCAAATTCCACAGACCTACCACCCTCTGAGTGAAGAAGTTTCTCCTCATCTCAGAGCTCCTGGGGCCTGATCACCTTCCCCAGGAGCAGGGCCTTGATTCTGGGGATGTATTATTGCACTGCTTGGTTTACTTGAGAAGAGCCCCATCAGGGCGAGCGTGGGAGGGCCGGGGGGCGAGCGCGGGAGGGCCGGGGGGTGAGCGCGGGGGGGGCAAGCGCGGGAGCGTCCATCTCCAGGACCAGTGTGTATCTGAGTCAATGGGACTCTCTCAGAATCACAGAAACCCCACAGTGCAGATAGAGGGCATTTCGGCCCATCGAGCCTGCACCGACACATATCCCACCCGATCCCCGTAACTCCTACACCAACACATATCCCACCCTATCCCCGTAACCCCACGTATTTAATCCCCCTAACACTAAGGGTCAATTTTTTTTATCATAGCCAATCAACCTAACCCGCACATCTTTGGACTGTGGGAGGAAACCGGAGCACCCGGAGAAAACCCACGCAAACACGGGGAGAATGTGCAAACTCCACACAGACAGTCACCCGAGGCCGGATTCGAACCCGGGTCCCTGGCGCTGTGAGGCAACAGTGCTAACCACTATGCCACCGTGCTGCCCACTCTCTGACCTTTCTCCCCAGTCCATCTCCAGGACCAGTGTGTATCTGAGTCAATGGGACTCTCTGACCTTTCTCCCCGGTCCATCTCCAGGACCAGTGTGTATCTGAGTCAATGGGACTCTCTGACCTTTCTCCCCAGTCCATCTCCAGGACCAGTGTGTATCTGAGTCAATGGGACTCTCTCTGACCTTTCTCCCCAGTCCATCTCCAGGACCAGTGTGTATCTGAGTCAATGGGACTCTGACCTTTCTCCCCAGTCCATCTCCAGGACCAGTGTGTATCTGAGTCAATGGGACTCTCTGACCTTTCTCCCCGGTCCATCTCCAGGACCAGTGTGTATCTGAGTCAATGGGACTCTCTCTGACCTTTCTCCCCAGTCCATCTCCAGGACCAGTGTGTATCTGAGTCAATGGGACTCTCTCTGACCTTTCTCCCCAGTCCATCTCCAGGACCAGTGTGTATCTGAGTCAATGGGACTCTCTCTGACCTTTCTCCCCGGTCCATCTCCAGGACCAGTGTGTATCTGAGTCAATGGGACTCTCTGACCTTTCTCCCCAGTCCATCTCCAGGACCAGTGTGTATCTGAGTCAATGGGACTCTCTCTGACCTTTCTCCCCAGTCCATCTCCAGGACCAGTGTGTATCTGAGTCAATGGGACTCTGACCTTTCTCCCCAGTCCATCTCCAGGACCAGTGTGTATCTGAGTCAATGGGACTCTCTGACCTTTCTCCCCGGTCCATCTCCAGGACCAGTGTGTATCTGAGTCAATGGGACTCTCTCTGACCTTTCTCCCCAGTCCATCTCCAGGACCAGTGTGTATCTGAGTCAATGGGACTCTCTCTGACCTTTCTCCCCAGTCCATCTCCAGGACCAGTGTGTATCTGAGTCAATGGGACTCTCTCTGACCTTTCTCCCCGGTCCATCTCCAGGACCAGTGTGTATCTGAGTCAATGGGACTCTCTGACCTTTCTCCCCAGTCCATCTCCAGGACCAGTGTGTATCTGAGTCAATGGGACTCTCTCTGACCTTTCTCCCCAGTCTATCTCCAGGACCAGTGTGTATCTGAGTCAATGGGACTCTCTCTGACCTTTCTCCCCAGTCCATCTCCAGGACCAGTGTGTATCTGAGTCAATGGGACTCTCTCTGACCTTTCTCCCCAGTCCATCTCCAGGACCAGTGTGTATCTGAGTCAATGGGACTCTCTCTGACCTTTCTCCCCAGTCCATCTCCAGGACCAGTGTGTATCTGAGTCAATGGGACTCTCTCTGACCTTTCTCCCCAGTCCATCACCAGGACCAGTGTGTATCTGAGTCAAACATAAGAACATAAGAAATAGGAGCAGGAGTAGGCCAATCTGCCCCTCGAGCCTGCTCCGCCATTCAATAAGATCATGGCTAATCTGATCCTAACCTCAAATCTACTTTCACTCTCCATCCCACCCGAACCCATGTGATCTCCCGGGAGTGTCGAAAAACCAGATAAAAAACCCAATGGCCAATTTGGGAGAAAAAATCTGGGAAATTCCTCTCCGACCCATCTAGGCGATCGAAACTCGTGCAGGAGATCACTCTGTCCCTGTATTTCCTGCAGTACTTACCTTCTGTAAAAGGTGATCTCCACCCCAGCCAGGAACAGGCCCAATTTACTCTTGAAGGACTCCTAGTTGGCAGCCTGTTCCCGAGGTCTCCACTAATCCCTGTGAATAGAACCATCTCCTGAAATCTAACACAGAATTAGAACACAAGAAGTAGGAGCAGGACCAGGCTACACGGCCCCTGGGCCCGCTCCGCCACCCACAGGGCCATGACCGATCCGAACCTAGCCTCATGTCTGATATCCTGCCCGCTCCCCGTAACCCCTAATTCCCTTTACTTCTAGGAAACTGTCTATTTCGGTTTTAAATTTATTTAATGATGTAGCTTCCACAGATTGGAAAACTGCTAATGTAACACCCTTATTTAAAAAGGGTAGTCGGCAGAAGGCTGGAAACTATAGACCTGTTAGCCTAACATCTGTGGTTGGTAAAATGTTACAGTCCATTATTAAGGAGACAGTAACGGGACATTTGGATAAACATAATTTAATAGGACAAACTCAGCATGGTTTCATGAAGGGGAAGTCATGTTTGACAAATTTGCTTGAGTTCTTTGAGGAAGTAACATACAGGGTGGATAAAGGAGAACCAGTGGACGTAGTGTATTTAGACTTCCAAAAGGCATTTGACAAGGTGCCACACAAAAGATTATTGCTCAAGGGAACATCCTCACCACATCCACCCGATCAAGCCCCTTCACAATCTTATATGTTTCGATAAGATCGCCTCTCATTCTTCTGAACTCCAATGAGTAGAGTCCCAATCTACTCAACCTCTCCTCATATGTCAACCCCCTCATCCCCGGGATTAACCGAGTGAACCTTCTTTGTACTGCCTCGAGAGCAAGTATGTCTTTTCTTAAGTATGGATACCAAAACTGTATGCAGTATTCCAGGTGTGGTCTCACCAATACCTTGTACAACTGCAGCAATACCTCCCTGTTTTTATATTCCATCCCCCTAGCAATAAAAGCCAAGATTCCATTGGCCTTCTTGATCACCTGCATACTCACTTTTTGTGTTTCGTGCACCAGGACCCCCAGATCCCTTTGTACTGCAGTACTTTCCAGTTTCTTGCCATTAAGATAATAACTTGCTCTATGATTTTTCCTGCCAAAGTGCATAACCTCACACTTTCCAGTATTATATTCCATCTGCCAAATCTCTGCCCACTTACTTAGCCTGTCTATGTCCCTTTGCAGGTTTATGTCCTCCTCACTCACTGCTTTCCCTCCCATCTTTGTATCATCTGCAAACTTGGATATGTTACACTCAGTCCCCTCCTCCAAATCGTTAATATAGATTGTAAAGAGTTGGGGTCCCAGCACTGACCCCTGCGGAACACCACTAGTTACTGATTGCCAGTCTGAGAATGAACCATTTATCCCAATTCTCTGCTTTCTGTTAGATAGCCAATCCTCCACCCATGCCAGAATATTACCCCCAATCCCATGATTTTTTATCTTGAGCAATAATCTTTTGTGTGGCACCTTGTCAAATGCCTTTTGGAAGTCTAAATACACTACATCCACTGGTTCCCATATACCCACCCTGTATGTTACGTCCTCAAAGAACTCAAGCAAATTTGTCAAACATGACTTTCCCTTCGTAAAACCATGTTGACTTTGTCCTATTAAATGATGTTTATCCAACTGTCCCGTTACTGTCTCCTTAATAATGGACTCCAACATTTTACCAACCACAGATGTTAGGCTAACAGGTCTATAGTTTCCAGCCTTCTGCCGACTACCCTTTTTAAATAAGGTTTTACATTAGCAGTTTTCCAATCTGCCGGGACCTTTGCTGAGTCCAGGGAGTTTTGGAAAATTACCAATGCATCCACAATCCCTACCGCCACTTCCCTCAAGACCCTAGGATATACGCCATCAGCTCCAGGGGAGGGGCAATACTGCGGGAGCACCGCATTGTCGGAGGGGCAGTAATGAAGAAGCGCTGCAGTGTCAGAGGTGCCGTCTTACGGATGAGACGTTAAACCGAGGCCCCCGTCTGCCCCCTCAGGTGGACGTAAAAGATCCCGTGGTGCTATTTCGAAGAAGTTATCCCCGGAATTTTGATCCCAATATTTATCCCTCAATCAAAATGATGAAAAAACAGATTATCTGGCCATTTTCACATTGCTGTTTGTGGGAGCTTGCTGTGCGCAAATTGGCTGCTGCGTTTCCCACATTACAACAGTGACTACACTTCAAAAGTACTTCATTGGCTGTAAAGCACTTTGGGACGTCCGGTGGTCATGAAAGGCGGTTAAGAAGGCAAATGGTATGCTGGCCTTCATTACAAGAGGATTTGAGTACAGGAGTAAAGAAGTCTTACTCCAATTATATCTTCTTCTTAGGCAGGCCCTCGGAACCGAGGATAACTTGCTTACACATTAAAAATGAGTTCTCAGGTGACTGATGAGTTCACACAGGTGGGGCAGACGGTAGTTGAAGGGGCGGGTGGGTGGGGTGCTTGGGTTGACGTGTGCTCCTTGCGCTTGGCTTCCGCTTGCTCCCGGCAAAGAGACTCGAGGTGTTCGGCGCCTTCTCGGATGCTTCTTCTCCACTTTGTGCAGTCTTGGGCCAGGGATTCCCAGGTGTCAGTGGGGATATTGCACCTTTTCAAGGAGGCTTTGAGGGTGTCCTTGAAGCATTTCCTCTGTCCACCTGGGGCTCTCTTGCCTATCCTGAGCTCCAAGTAGAGCGCTTGTTTTGGGAGTCTCGTATCGGGCATGCGGACAACGTGACCCGTCCATCGGAGCTGACCGAGCGTGGTGAAAGCTTCGATGCTGGGAACATTGGTGCGTCTATCCTGCCAATGAATTTGCAGGATCTTGCGGAGGCAGCGTTGGTGGTACCTCTCCAGTGCACCTCAAAGCACTGGAGAGTTACTACCAACGCTGCCTCCAATTATATAGGGCCTTGGTGAGACCACACCTGGAGTACTGTGTACAATTTTGGTCTCCTTACCTAAGGAAGGATATACTTGTCATAGAGGGAGTGCAACAAAGGTTCACGAGATTGATTCCTGGGATAGCGGGACTGTCGTATGAGAATAGATTGAGTAAACTAGACCTGTATTCTCTTGATTCAGAAGAATGAGAGGGGATCTCATTGAAGCATACAAAATTATACATTAATTTGGGCTAACCAAATTAGTAACAATATTGTGGAGGAGTAATTCCTGGAGTGTTTACGGGATGGTTTCCTGGACCAATATGTCGAGGAACCAACCAGAGATCAGGCCATCTTAGACTGGGTATTATGTAACGAGAAAGGATTAATTCGCAATCTTGTCGTACAAGGCCCCTTGGGTCGGAGTGATCATAATATGATCAAATTCTTCATTAAGATGGAGAATGAAGTTGTTGACTCAGAGATTAGGGTCCTAAATTTAAATAAAGGAAACTACGATGGTCTGAGGAGCGAGTTGGATAAGATTGATTGGGCAATGTCACTCAAAGGGTTGACGGTGGATAGGCAATGGCAAACATTCAAAGACCGCATGGATGAACTACAGAATTTGTTCATCCAAGTTTGGCATAAAAATAAAACAAAAAAGGTGACTCAACCGTGGCTAACGAGGGTAATTATGGATAGCATAAGATCCAAGGAGAGGACATATAAATTGGCCAGAAAAAGCAGTAATCCAATGGATTGGGAGCAGTTTAGGATTCAACAAAGGAGGACAAAGCGATTAATTAAGAAAGGGAAAATAGAATACAAGAGTAAGCTTTCAGGGAACATAAAAACTGACTGTAAAAGCTTTTATAGATATGTGAAGAGAAAAAGATTGGTGAAGTCAAGCATAGGTCCCTTGCAGTCAGAATCAGGGGAATTTATAATGGGGAACAAAGAAATGGCAGACCAACTAAATACATATTTTGGTTCTGTCTTCACAAAGGAGGACACAAATAACCTCCCAGAGATGCTGGTGAACATAGGGTCTGATGAAAGGGAGGAACTGAAAGAAATCAGTATTTGTAGGGAAATGGTGTTAGGGAAATTGATGGGATTGAAGGCCGATTAATCCCCAGGGCCTGATAATCTACATCCTAGGGTACTTAAGGAAGTGGCCCTAGAAATAGTAGATGCATTGCTGATCATGTTCCAACATTCGATGGAATCTGGAACAGTACCCATGGATTGGAGGGTAGCTAATGTTACCCCACTATTCAAAAAAGGTGGTAGAGAGAAAACGGGGAATTATAGACCGGTAAGCCTGACATCGGTAGTGGGGAAAATGCCAGAGTCCATTATAAAAGATGTAATAGCAGAGCACTTGGAAACCAGTGACAGGATCGGACAAAGTCAACATAGATTCACAAAAGGTAAATCGTGCTTGACTAATCTACTGGAATTTTTTCAGGATGCAACTGGTAAAATAGATAAGGGAGAACCAGTGGATGCAGTGTATCTGGACTTTCAGAAGGCCCTCGATAAGGTCCCGCACAAGAGATTAGCGTGTAAAGTTAAGGCACATGGGATTAGGGGCATGGTATTGACTTGGATAGAGAACTGGTTGGCAGACAGAAAGCAAAGAGTTGGAATAAACGGGTCCTTTTCCGAGTGGCAGGCAGTGACTAGTGGGGTACCGCAGGGATCGGCCCTTGGACCCCAGCTATTCACAATATATATTAATGATCTAGACAAGGGAACTAGATGTAATATCTCCAAATTTGCAGACGACATGAAGCTGGGTGGGCGTGTGTGCTGTGAGGAGGATGTCGAGAAACTCCAGGATGATTTGGACAGGTTGGATGATTGGGCAGAAGCATGGCAGATGCAATATAATGTGGATAAATGTGAGGTTGTCCACTTTGGTGGCAAAAACAGGAAGGCAGATTATTATCTAAATGGCAATAGATTGGGAGAAGGGGAAGTGCAACGAGACCTGGGTGTCCTTGTGCACCAGTCGCTGAAGGTGAGCATGCAGGTGCAGCAGGCGGTTAAGAAGGCAAATGGTATGTTGGCCTTCGTAGCGAGAGGGTTTGAGTACAGGAACAAGGATGTCTTGCTGCAGTTGTACAGGCCTTGGTGAGACCACATCTTGAGTATTGTGTGCAATTTTGGTCGCCTTATCTGAGGAAGGATATTCTTGCCATGGAAGGAGTTCAGCAAAGATTCACCAGGCTGATACCTAGGATGGCAGGAATGACGTATGAGGAGAGATTGGGTTGATTGGGCTTGTACTCGCTGGAGTTTAGAAGAATGAGAGTGGATCTCATTGAAACTTATAAAATTCTGGCAGGACTGGACAGACTAGATGCAGGGAGGTTGTTCCCAGTGGTCGAGGAGTCCAGAACCAGGGGTCACAGTCTAAGGATAAGGGGTAGGCCTTTTAGGACAGAAATGAGAAGGCAGGGACAGGGTACTGAACTTGGATGATCAGCACTGATCGCATTGAATGGCAGAGCAGGCTCAAGGGGCCGAATGGCCTACTCCTGCTCCGATCTTCTATGTTTCTATCTCTTATGCGGGACCTTATCGAAAGCCTTTTGAAAGTCCAAATAAACCACATCCACTAGTTCTCCTTTATCTATTTTACCAGTTACATCCTCAAAAAATTGCAGTAGATTAGTCAAGCATGATTTACCTTTTGTAAATCCATGTTGACTTTGTCCGATCCGGTCACTGTTTTCCAAGTGCTCTGCTATTACATCTAGCATTTTCCCCACTACCGATGTCAGGCTTACCGGTATATAATTTCCCGTTTTCTCTCTACCACCTTTTTTGAACAGTGGGGTAACACTAGCTACCCGCCAATCCATGGGTACTGTTCCAGAGTCTATCAAATTTTGGAAGATGACCAGCAATGCATCTACTATTTCTAGGGCCACTTCCTTAAGTACCCTAGGATGTAGATTATCTTCTATGTTTCAATCTTTCCTTGCAGCTGAAATTCTCTAGTCCTGGCAACATCACTGGCATCTACCCGGCAATGTGGAAAATTGCCCAAGTATGTCCTGTCTACAAAAAGCAGGACAAATCCGACCCGGCCAATTACCGTCCCATCAGTCTACTCTCAATCATCAGCAAAGTGATGGAAGGTGTCGTCGACAGTGTTATCAAGCGGCACTTACTCAGCAATAACCTGCTAACTGACGCCCAGTTTGGGTTCCGCCAGGGCCACTCAGCTCCTGACCTCATTACAGCCTTGGTCCAAACATTCAAGCATAACCTCCCTGCTCTTACATGATACAGAGAAAGAGAGAGGCACTGACGTATGAGGAGAGATTAGGTCGATTGGGCTTATACTCGCTGGAGTTTAGAAGAATGAGAGGGGCTCTCATTGAAACTTATAAAATTCTAACAGGACTAGACAGACTAGATGCAGGAAGGATGTTCCCGATGGCGGGGGAGTCCAGAACCAGGGGTCACAGTCTAAGGATAAGGGGTAAGCCATTTAGGACAGAGATGAGGAGGAATTTCTTCCCCCAAGAGATTGGTGAACCTGTGGAATTCTCTACTACAGTAGAGGCCAATTCATTAAATATATTCAAGAAGGAGTTAGATATATTTCTTAATGCTAAAGGGATCAATGGATATGGGGAGAAAGCAGGGACCGGGTACTGAATTTGGATGATCAGCCATGATCTCATTGAATGGTGGAGCAGGCTCGAGGGGCCGAATGGCCTACTCCTGCTCCTAACTTCTATGTATTTAATCTTTCCTTGTAGCTGAAATTCTGTAGTCCTGGCAACATCCTCGTAAATCGCCCGTCTGGTGCACAGTCACATCTTTCCTGCAATGGGGATAACCAGAACTGCACGCAGCACTCTAGCCAGTGGCCTAACTGGTGTTTTTGTACAGTTCAAGCAGAACCTCCCTGCTCTTACATGATAGAGAGAGGCACTGCCCCTTTAAATACCTGGGGGGCACCCATTCCCCTTTAAATGGCCAACCAATTGGTTTTTGTTGAAAAGGGGCCGCAGTCCCGTTTGACTCACCACCACCCCCCCTCTCACCCACCACAAATACTCACAAGAGAGAGAGGAGGAAGAATGCTGGTCTTTGTCCCTTTAAAAGTGGTTGCCCACCAGAATGTTCACAGCACCAGGGCTCTTTGTTCTGGATCAAAGTCGAAAAGAGAAAAGGTTCACTTATCTATATATATAAAGCGGCTCTTCTGTCTGTCCCGATGTCTGTCCTGATGTCTGTCTGTCCGTTCTCTATACGTTTGAAAGTTACAGAGCGTACCGACACGCGCGTCGCCTCAAAAGAAAGCTTGCGATTCCGGACCGGTCATAGGCGTATTTACGTTTCGGCCGGACAAAAATCCCGCCCGCGGTATCCCAAAAACGTTCAGCGTTCCGCTCATTAGCATCTCATTAGTGACCGTGTGACGTCGAGGTCCATCAATCGGACGGCGGGTTCCTTCCTACAGTTGAGTGTCGAGTGACTCGACGATTGACCAATCCTACGCTTCGGTGACCTGACCGGTCGACCAATCGGTGCGTGTGTGGGCGGGCCTTATCCTTCTGAACCGAGGTGAGTGGCCGCCATCTTGATTTTTCACAATTTTTTCCCCCACACTTTGTGTGTGTTAGGGAACTAAGGTAAATATTTTAATGATGTGTTAGGGAATTAAATAACAATTTAATAGGGGGGGGGGAGAGCCTCGGGAAATCGCGGGGGGGGGGAGAGCCTCGGGAAATCGCGGGGGGGCGGGGGGGAGAGCCTCAGGAAATCGCGGGGGGGGGGAGAGCCTCGGGAAATCGCGGGGGGGGGGAAGAGCCTCGGGAAATCGCGGGGGGGCGAGCCTCGGGAAATCGCGGGGCGCTCGTGCCGCCCGCACATGCGCCGCCCGCACATGCGCCGCCCGCCCGCCCACAGCGGCCGTCCATCAGCCGCGCGATACGCGGGGGACCTCAGCTCCAGACCTCAGGCGCTAGGCAGGGGGAGGGGCCGGAGAGAGGGACAGAGGGGAGCGGGGGAGGGGAGGGGGTGGGCGAGGGGAGGGAGGGAGAGGAGGGGAGGGGTAGGACAGGGAGAGGACATGACAGGGAGAGGGGGGACACACAGGGGCAGGGAGACCAAGCGCCCCAAAATTTCCCACTGACCGCGCATGCGCCGCCCGCCCGCCCACAGCGGCCGTCCATCAGCCGCGCCATACGCGGGGGACCTCAGCTCCGGACCTCAGGCGCTAGGCAGGGGGAGGGGCCGGAGAGAGGGACAGAGGGGAGTGCGGGTGGGGGTGGGCGAGGGGAGGGAGGGAGGGAGGGAGACAGGGGAGGGGAGGGGAGGGAGGGATAGGACATGACAGGGAGAGGGGGGACACACAGGGGCAGGGAGACCAAGCGCCCCAAAATTGCCCTCGCAACGCGGGGCTCCCCAGCTAGTCTATATATATAAAGCGGCTCTTCTGTCTGTCTGTCCTGATGTCTGTCCCGATGTCTGTCTGTCCGTCCGTTCTCTATACGTTTGAAATTTACAGAGCGTACCGACACGCGCGTCGCCTCAAAAGAAAGCTTGCGATTCCGGACCGGTCATAGGCGTATTTACGTTTCGGCCGGACAAAAATCCCGCCCGCGGTATCCCAAAAACGTTCAGCGTTCCGCTCATTAGCGACCGTGTGATGTCGAGGTCCACCAATCGGACGGCGGGTTCCTTCCTACAGTTGAGTGTCGAGTGACTCGACGATTGACCAATCCTACGCTTCGGTGACCTGACCGGTCGACCAATCGGTGCGTGTGTGGGCGGGCCTTATCCTTCTGAACCGAGGTGAGTGGCCGCCATCTTGATTTTTCACAGTTTTTTCCCCCACACTTTCTGTGTGTTAGGGAACTAAGGTAAATATTTTAATGATGTGTTAGGGAATTAATTAACTATTTATTTGAGTTTTATATTGTGTTTAGCAACCCCCCCCCCCCTCCTCCTCACCCTCGCGCAGGGGGGACTCGGGGCCTGAAGCTCAAAAAATTTCTCTCTCTCTCTCTCTCTTTCTTCCCTCTCTCTCCTTCTCCTCTTCCCTGTCTCTCTCTACTTCCCCCTCTCAGGTTTCACGGTGTCGGGGCCGTAGCGCGGGCGGGCCGCCCGAAGTTTCCCGCTCGCTAACGGCCGCCAGGCCGCCTCGCGCCGCCCGCACTGGCCGCGCATGCGCCGCCCGCACTGGCCGCGCATGCGCCGCCCGCGAGAGCCCGCTCCCGGCGCCGGCCGCCGCTCAGCATTAGATCGGTGTCCTTGATGGAGACGGGGTCGTGGGGTGGGTGACAGTGATTACACAGGGGGAGACAGTGATTTCACGGGTCGGGGGGGGGGAGACAGCGATTACACGGGGGGGGAGACAGTGATTACACGGGGGGGTGGGAGACAGTGATTACACTGGGGAGGGACAGAGGGGGGTGGGGGAGGGGAGAGGAGGGGAGGGAGAGGAGGGGAAGGAGAGAGGAGAGGGGAGGGAGGGATAGGACAGGGAGAGGACATGACAGGGAGAGGGGGGACACACAGGGGTCGTGGGGGGGTGGGGGGAGACAGTGATTACACGGTGGGGGGAGACAGTGATTACACGGGGGGAGACAGTGATTTCACGGGGGGGGAGACAGTGATTACACTGGGGAGGGACAGAGGGGGGTGGGGGAGGGGAGGGAGGGAGGGAGACGGGAGGGGAGGGAGGGAGAGAAGGGGAGGGAGAGGAGGGGAGGGAGAGAGGGGAGGGGAGGGAGGGATAGGACAGGGAGAGGACATGACAGGGAGAGGGGGGACACAGGGGTCGTGGGGGGGGTGGGGGGAGACAGTGATTACACGGTGGGGGGGAGACAGTGATTACACGGGGGGAGACAGTGATTTCACGGGGGAGGAGACAGTGATTACACTGGGGAGGGACAGAGGGGGGTGGGGGAGGGGAGGGAGGGAGGGAGACAGGGGAGGGGAGGGAGGGAGAGGAGGGGAGGGAGAGGAGGGGAGGGAGAGAGGGGAGGGGAGGGAGGGATAGGACAGGGAGAGGACATGACAGGGAGAGGGGGGACACACAGGGGCAGGGAGACCAAGCGCCCCAAAATTGCCCTCGCAACGCGGGGCTCCCCAGCTAATCTATATATATAAAGCGGCTCTTCTGTCTGTCCCGATGTCTGTCTGTCTGTCCTGATGTCTGTCCGTGTTCTATACGTTTGAAAGTTACAGAGAGTACCGACGCGCGCGTCGCCTCAAAAGAAAGCTTGCGATTCCGGACCGGTCATAGGCGTATTTACGTTTCGGCCGGACAAAAATCCCGCCCGCGGTATCCCAAAAACGTTCAGCGTTCCGCTCATTAGCATCTCATTAGCGGCCGTGTGACGTCGGGTTCCTTCCTACAGTTGAGTGTCGAGTGACTCGACGATTGACCAATCCTACGCTTCGGTGACCTGACCGGTCGACCAATCGGAACCGAGGTGAGTGGCCGCCATCTTAATTTTTCACAATTTTTTCCCCCACACTTTCTGTGTGTTAGGGAACTAAGGTAAATATTTTAATGATGTGTTAGGGAATTAAATAACAATTTAATGGGGGGGGGGAGAGCCTCGGGAAATCGCGGGGGGGGCGGGGGGGGAGAGCCTCGGGAAATCGCGGGGGGCGGGCCTCGGGAAATCGCGGGGGGGGGGGGTGGGAGAGCCTCGGGAAATCGCGGCGGGAGGGCGGGGGGGGGTAGAGCCTCGGGAAATCGCGGGGGGGGGCGAGCCTCGGGAAATCGCGGGGGGCTCGCGCCGCCCGCACTGACTGCGCATGCGCCGCCCGCACTGACCGCGCATGCGCCGCCCGCCCGCCCACAGCCGCCGTCCATCAGCCGCGCGATACGCGGCGGACCTCAGCTCCGGACCTCAGGCGCTAGGCAGGGGGAGGGGCCGTAGAGAGGGACAGAGGGGAGTGGGGGAGCGGGGGAGGCGAGGGTAGGTGTGGGGGTGGGGGAGGGGAGGGAGGGAGACAGGGGAGGGAGAGGAGGGGAGGGGAGGGAGACGGGAGGGAGAGGAGGGGAGAGGAGGGAGGGAGGGGAGGGAGAGGAGGGGAGGGGGAGAGGGGAGGGAGGGAGAGAGAGAGGGGAGGGGAGGTGAGAGAGAGAGGGGAGGGGGGGGGGAGGGAGGGATAGGACAAGGAGAGGACATGACAGGGAGAGGGGGGACACACAGGGGCAGGGAGACCAAGCGCCCCAAAATTGCCCTCGCAACGCGGGGCTCCCCAGCTAGTTTTTAAATAAATGCAGTTGATGAATAGCCTTGCAATAAAGGTAATGCAAAGGAATAAACACTCACAAGCTGGGTTTTTTCCACCCCCTCCTCCCCTTCCCTTTAACAGCTCCTGCAGACAATGAAAGCAGGAAAAAGGCCAGCAGCCCCCCTCCCTCGCCGCCATTGGTTGGAGGACCGTCAGCCCGCCCGGTCCTCCCAGCGTTTTCCGCGCTCCTGATTGGCGGGCGCCTCGCGTCAATCACCCCCCTCCGATTACGCGCTGACGCCAGCACGCAACGCCCAGGGGTCGGTTGGATCGGCGCACGCCACCTCGAGGTAAAAAAAAGACACCCCACACAAATGAGGAAAAAACAAAAAATAATAATAATCGCACTTTAGAGGGGAGGAGGTTGGGGGAATTAATGAGTGTTTTCAATTTGTTTCGCAAAAAAAAATATTTGAAAATCTTCCCAACGGTGCGAAGCGGGCTGCGCATGCGCTCCAGCCAGCCTTTGACTCCCCCACGTGGGCCGGGGCCGGACACGCCCACTTGCCTTCCTCTGCACCAATCACAGCGCGGGCAGGCGCAACACGAGGCTGCCAGTGCGCCTGCGCGGGGCCTCCAGGGAGCAGTTGGAAGGCCGGGCCCGGGGAAGAGGCGGAATCAGCGAACGGGGTAAAGTCAAGTGTTGGGGAATCGATTTAAATCGAGGTGAGAGGGGAGCGGAGAGCGAGATTATAAAGTAAAATACGAGAAAAACCAAACCTGATAGTCGGGCGGGCGGGACCTCCGCGGACGCCGAACGGAGCGGATTGCCCCGCGCGGGGTGGCGGAGTGAGCCGGAGCAATGTGATTCTGACTGACGGGAGCGCTGACCAATAGGAAGAGGGCTGAGCTGGGAGGACTGAACTGGGCGGCCTGGTCCTTCAACCAATGGCGGCGCGGCAAGGGGGCGGGACCTTCCTCCCCGGCGCTGAGGCTGGTGCCCGATTGTAACGTCATCAGAGGAAGAGGCCATTCAGGGATGGAGGCCCGGCACCGGCCTGTGATTGACGGGACCTCTGACCAATAGGACGAGGGCTGCGCTGGGAGAACTGAACTGGGCGGCCTGGTCCTCCAACCATTAGCGGCGCGGCAAGTGGGCGGGGCCTCCTCTCCAGCTCAGGTGCGCTGGGGCCGATTGTGACGCGTTGTCCCCAGGTGAGAGCAGCTCAGTCAGCACAGAGCTGGGGCTGGAATCTGGGAGAGGGGCCGCAGGCAGCGGGCCTGGCAAAGGGGCACAAGCTTCAGAATACAAGCTGCTTTCAAATTCACAATTGTTTACTACAGACAACCTTGGTCACTCTGCAAAAAAAACTTTAACAATTCATCATAACTCCCCTGCTTCAGGAGAGGCGTAGAGTGCAAAAGCAAGGAAGTTATGATGAAATTGTGTAAAAGACTGGAGTCAGCTGTGGCTCAGTGGATAGCAGAGTCAGAAGGCTGTGGGTTCAAATCCCACTCCAGGGACTTGAGCACATAAAGCGAGCTGATGGAGCGCCGCACTGTCGGAGGGGCAGCACTGAGGGAGCGCCGCACTGTCAGGGGAAGCAATGCTGTGGGGGTGCCGTATTGTCGGAGGGGCAGTAATGAAGGAGCGCTGCAGTGTCGGAGGTGCCGTCCTACGGATGAGACGTTAAACCGAGGCCCCCGTCTGCCCCTTCAGGTGGATGTAAAAGATCCCGTGGTGCTATTTCCAAGAAGTTATCCCCGGTGTTTTGAGCCCAATATTTATCCCTCAATCAACATGACGAAAAAACAGATTATCTGGTCATTATCACATTGCTGTTTGTGGGAGCTTGCTGTGCGCAAATTGGCCGCTGCGTTTACCACATTACAACAGTGACTACACTTCAAAAGTACTTCATTGGCTGTAAAGCGCTTTGGGACGTCCGGTGGTCGTGAAAGGCAGTTAAGAAGGCAAATGGTATGCTGGCCTTCATTACAAGAGGATTTGAGTACAGGAGTAAAGAAGTCTTACTCCAATTATATCTTCTTCTTTCTTCTTAGGCAGCCCCTCGGAAACGAGGATGACTTGCTTCCACATTAAAAATGAGTTCTCGGGTGTAAGGGTAAACCGGGAGAGCTTCTTCTCCCCGAGACGGACCCTCTGATATAAAGGGTCGACTGGATCCATGTTTATCTGTAATTTAAACAGAGGTCTGGTCGTCTTCCGAGCTCTTTCCCCTAGAGGAGAGGGTAGAATGGGGGTCTTTAGTGTTAAATGGTTTCACCTGGGTCCATTGCTTCCATCGCATACCCATCGGTTCCTGTAGACAAACACACGTATCACTTGTCATTAATACAGTACATGGCCCCATCCAACGGGCCCCATTCCCTTTCTTCCGATAACTTGCGTCATTACTTGTTGACCTATTCTGGGCAACTCGTCTGGTTTAAGTCCAGCATTCTGCCTTTCTAGATCTTTAATCTGTTGTTGGTTCCTTACTTCTTTCTTTAGTGCTTGTACCTCCTGATTTAGTTGTACTAAGTATCGCCTTAATCTATCTTGTACTGGTCCTGGTTCTCCCACCCCTCCAGCCAAATCCTCTGGTAGTCTCATAGCTCGTCCTGTCATTAGTTGATGGGGGGTCCGGTCGTTCGTCCTGGGGTGGCTCACAGCCTCATTAGTATGCTGGGTAATAATTCCGACCATCCCTTCCCTGTTTCTTGGATGGCTTTTGTCAGCGCGTTTTTCAGTGTCCTATTTATTCCTTCTACCATCCCCGAGCTCTGGGGGTGATATGGTTTGTGATATTTTTGTGTCACATGTAGCAGCTTACAGATTTCTTTCATTATTTTGCTGGTGAAATGAGTGCCGTTGTCTGAGTCAATTTGCAGAGGCACTCCCCAACGGGGTATAACCTCGGTAGCCAATATTAGTGCACCTGTTTTTGCAGAGCAGTCTCGGGTGGCAAAGGCTTCCACCCACCTGGTAAATTGGTCAATTATTACCAGGCAATATTTCTTCCCCCGGTCCTGCGCTAAGGGGCCGGTAAAGTCAATTTGTAAGTTTTCCCAGGGTCCTTGGGGCCTGGGTTGGTTTGCTACTCTAACTCTACATCTCTGTCCTACATTATTCTTGCGCATATTATACAGCGGTGGCAATATTTCGCTACTTCCCGACACATCTTTGGCCACCACCAGTACTGTGTCAGTAGGTGCAACATGTTACTTCTGCCAGTATGTGTTACACCATGGTATAGCGCCATCAGTTGTTGTCTACAACATTCCGGTGCCACCACCTGGTTACGTGGGCCCCATTTCCAAATTCCATCTTGTAATTGCGCGCCAGCTTGTCTCCATTTCTCCTTTTGCTCCTTACTAGTATTTTCTTCTAGCTCCATTATATTCACTTCCTGTACCCCACTGACTATCATGACCATATTTATTTCGTTTTTGAACGCGTCCTCTGGTTGCATGTCTTCCGCAGCTAGTTTCGCGGCTAGATCTGCATACCTATTCCCCACAGGGGCCTGGTCCTGGGGTTCATAGAAACATAGAAGATAGGAGCAGGAGTAGGCCATTCGGCCCCTCGAGCCTGCTCCGCCATTCAATGAGACCATGGCTGTTCATCCAAATTCAGTACCCTGTTCCTGCCTTCTCCCCATATCCCTTGATCCCTTTAGCCTTAAGAAATATATCCAACTCCTTCTTGAATATATTTAATGAATTGGCCTCCACTGCCTTCTGTGGTAGAGAATTCCACAGGTTCACCACTCTCTGGGTGAAGACATTCCTCCTCATCTCTGTCCGAAATGGCTTACCCCTTATCCTTAGACTGTGATCCCTGGTTCTGGACTCCCCGACCATCGGGAACATCCTTCCTGCATCTAGTCTGTCTAGTCCTGTTAGAATTTTATAAGCTTCAATGAGATCCCCTCTCATTCTTCTAAACTCCAGCGAGTACAAGCCCAATCGACGCAATCTCTCCTCATACGTCATTCCTGCCATCCCAGGTATCAGCCTGGTGAATCTTCGCTGCACTCCCTCCATGGCAAGAACATCCTTCCTCAGATAAGGTGACCAAAACTGCACACAATACTCAAAGTGTGGTCTCACCGAGGCCCTGTACAACTGCAGCAAGACATCCTTGTTCCTGTACTCAAACCCTCTCACTGTGAAGGCCATCATACCATTTTCCTTCTTACATCTAGTTCCCTTGTCCAGATCATTTATATATATTGTGAATAGCTGGGGTCCAAGGACCGATCCTCGCGGTATCCCACTAGTCATTGCCTGCCACTCGGAAAAAGACCCGTTTATTCCAACTCTTTGCTTCCTGCCTGCCAACCAGTTCTCTATCCAAGTCAATACCTTGCCCCCAATCCCATGTGCCTTAACTTTACACGCTAATCTCTTATGCGGGACCTTATCGAAAGCCTTCTGAAAGTCCAAATACACCACATCCACTGGTTCTCCCTTATTTATTTTACCAGTTACATCCTCAAAAAATTCCAGTAGATTAGTCAAGCATGATTTACCTTTTGTAAATCCATGTTGACTTTGTCTGATCCGGTCACTGTTTTCCAAGTGTTCTGCTATTACATCTTTTATAATGGACTCTTGCATTTTCCCCACTACCGATGTCAGGCTTACCGGTCTGTAATTCCCCGTTTTCTCTCCACCACCTTTTTTGAACAGTGGGGTAACATTAGCTACCCTCCAATCCATGGTACTGTTCCAGAGTCTATTGAATTTTGGAAGATGACCAGCAATGCATCTACTACTTCTGGGGCCACTTCCTTAAGTACCCTAGGATGTAGATTATCAGGCCCTGGGGATTTATCGGCCTTCTATCCCATCAATTTCTCTAACACCATTTCCCTACAAATACTGATTTCTATCAGGGTTTAATGAAAGGGAGGAACTATGTTCCCCGACATCGCTGGGAGGTTATTTGTGTCCTCCTTTGTGAAGACAGAACCAAAGTATGTATTTAATTGGTCAGCCACTTCTTTGTTCCCCATTATAAATTCCCCTGATTCTGACTGCAAGGGACCTATGCTTGACTTCACCAATCTTTTTCTCTTCACATATCTATAAAAGCTTTTACAGTCAGTTTTTACGTTCCCTGAAAGCTTACTCTCATTCTCTCTTTCCCCTTCTTAATTAATCCCTTTGTCCTCCTTTGTTGAATCCTGAACTGCTCCCAATCCTCAGGTTTACTGCATTTTCTGGCCAATTTATATGTCCGCTCCTTGGATCTTATGCTATCTCTAATTTCCCTTGTTAGCCATGGTTGAGTCACCTTTTTTGTTTTAATTTTATGCCAAACTGGGATGAACAAATTCTGTAGTTCATCCATGCGATCTTTGAATGTTTGCCATTGCCCATCCACCGTCAACCCTTTGAGTGACATTCCCCAATCAATCCTACCCAACTCGTGAAGAAGGATCAAGAAGGAGTTAGATATATTTCTTAAGGCTAACGGGATCAAGGAATATGGGGAGAAGGCAGGGACAGAGTACTGAGTTTGGAAGATCAGCCATGATGTCATTGAATGGTGGAGCAGGCTCGAGGGGCCGAATGGCCTACTCCTGCTCCTATCTTCTATGTTTCTATGCTTCTAAAATTGTGCTAGTTGCCCATGCGCTGAGTGTATCCGAGTATTGCTCCAGTGGACGCCGCACGGCTCAATCCGGTGTCTGAAATCACAGGAATCAACTTTCATTGATTTTCTCATCCTCCTCCTATTGCTTGCTCTAAATATATCTCTGCGCTCCTCAGCCGGCCGAGACAATGGCGGTGGCTGTTACCCAGAACGCTCCGCGGGGTAGAATAGGCCCTATCAATGCTGCAGGGGCCTGGTTTGCAGGCGCGGTGTGGGGGCAGGGCGGGTCCCGCGCGTGCGCAGTCAGTGCCGCCAGTCGGGTGATGGCGGCAGAAGGCGGAGAGAAGATTCCGGAGCGGGGAGGTGCAGGGGAGCAATGGAACCAGCGGGGAGGCTTTATAAACACCCGGTGTAGGCCTCAAGCTCCTGAATAAGAACTTACGGGTCCCGCGTTTGCCCCGAGCGGGGCGGCGGCTGTGGGACTTTCTCCCAGTGACAGGCCCGGCTCAACGGCCGCCATCATGAGAGGCCGAGTGTGCAGCGGGGCGCATGCGCGGCCCCCTTGGGCCAGGGAGCAGGAGGAGAGAATGTTGTCAATTTCTGTCCTGGACTCTCACTGATGGCTTTTGGAAACTCCTTCCACAGGCTGTGAGAAGGGCAGGATTGACACAGGGAAACTGAAACCAAACTTCACATCAAGAGCTCAGAGAGTCACAGGACCTGAAATTCATCGGCCTTTTGAGTGCGGAAGGAGAAATGTTTGGGAGGTAAGTAGCACGGAGTCCAGTTCTACGGAGTACGGCTTCTACAGAGTGCTTAACTCGGGAATTGGGTGAGTGAGCGAATTCGATGAGGTGGGGGTAAGAGGAGCTGCTTGATACATTAAATAAATATATAAACAATTGAGTTTAATTAGGACTGTGGGCTAAGTTACAGTAAAGATCTAAAGCGTATAACTAAATGTAATAAATTAAACAAGGTTATTACCTAGATTAAAAACTATTAATAGACAATTGGGTATTTCAAAACTTGAAAACCTAATTAGTTAAATAAAATACAATAGAGATGGCCGGGCAGGTGATGTGTTGCAGCTGTAGCATGTGGGAGCTGGTGGACCCCAGTGTGATCCACAGCAACCACATAGAGTCATAGAGGCACAGAAGGAGGTCATTCGGCCCATCGAGTCCGTGCCAGCTCTCTGTAGAGCAATCCAGTCAGTCCCATTCCCCGCTCTATCCCCGTAGTCCTGCAAGTTTATTTCCCTCAAGTGCCTATCCAGTCTCCCCTTGAAAACATTGAGTGTCTCCGCTTCCACCACTTCCGTCGGCAGCGAGTTCCAGGTCATCACCACTCGCTGCATAAAAAGGTTTTCCCTCACATCCCCCCTGTATCTCTTGCCCAAAACCTTAAATCTGTGTCCCCTAGTCCTTGTACCATCAACTAGTGGGAACAGCCTTTCCCCATCCAGCCTATTCAAACCCGTCATAATCTTGTACACCTCTGTCAAATCACCCCTCAACCTCCTTTGCCCTAATGAAAACAAATCCAGCTTCTCCAACCTGTCCTTGGAGCTAAGATCCCCCATCCCCGGAACCATTCTGGTAAATCTCCTCTGCACCCTCTCAAGGGCCTTCACATCCTTCCTAAAGTGTGGCGACCAGAAGTGTCTGCAGCTCGAGGAACTTCGGCTCAGAGTTAGAGTCATAGCGTTATACAGCACAGAAAGAGGCCCTTCGGCCCATCGTGTCCGCGCCGGCCATCAAGCCCTGTCTATTCTTATCCCATATTCCAGCACTTGGTCCATAGCCTTGTATGCTATGGCGTTTCAAGTGCTCATCTAAATGCTTCTTGAATGTTGTGAGGGTTCCTGCCTCTACCACCCTTTCAGGCAGTGAGTTCCAGATTCCAACCACCCTTTGGGTGAAAAAGTTTTTCCTCAAATCCCCTCTAAACCTCCTGCCCCTTACCTTGAAACTATGCCCCTGGTTATTGACCCCTCTACTAAGGGGAAAAGTTCCTTTCTATCTACCCTATCTATGCCCCTCATAATTTTGTACACCTCAATCAGGTCCCCCCTCAGCCTTCTCTGCTCTAAGGAAAACAACCCCAGCCTGTCCAGTCTCTCTTCATAGCTGAAGCGATCCAGCCCTGGTGAATCTCCTGTGCACCCTCTCCAATGCAATCGCATCCTTCCTATAGTGTGGCGACCAGAACTGCACACAGTACTCCAGCTGTGGCCTAACTAGCGTTTTGTACAGCTCCATCATAACCTCCCTGCTCTTATATTCTATGCCTCGGCTAATGAAGGCAAGTATCCCATATGCCTTTTTAACCACCTTATCTACCTGTCCTGCTGCCTTCAGGGATCTATGTACATGCATACCAAGGTCCCGCTGATCCTCTGTCCTTCCTAGGGTCTTACCATTCATTGTGTATTCCCTTGTTAGTCCTTCCAAAATGCATCACCTCACACTTTTCAGGGTTAAATTCCATTTGCCACTGTTCTGCCCATCTAACCAACCCGTCTATATCGTCCTGTAGCCTGAGGCTTCCCTCCTCGCTATTTACCACTCCACCAATTTTCCTGTCATCTGCGAACTTACTGATCATACCTCCTACATTAATATCTAAATCATTAATGTACACGACGAACAGCAAAGGACCCAGCACCGATCCCTGCGGTACACCACTGGACACAGGCTTCCAGTCACAAAAACAACCTTCGACCATCACCCTCTGCCTCCTGCCACTAAGCCAATTTTGGATCCAATGTGCCAAATTGCCCTGGATCCCATGGGTTCTTACCTTCTTGACCAATGAGTCTAGGTCCGGATCAGTCATGGCCCTGTGGGTGGTGGAGCGGGCCCAGGGACCGTGTAGCCTGATCCTGCTCCTATTTCGTGTGTCTAATTCTGTTAGATTCAGGAGATGGTTCTGTGATAGTGGATTGGCGGTTAGGATCAGATCAGCCATGATCTTATTGAATGGCGGAGCAGGCTCGAGGGGCCGATTGGCCTACTCCTGCTCCTATTTCTTATGTTCTTATGTAATCTCCCATGTGGGACTTTGTCAAAAGCCTTACTGAAGTTGATGTAGACTACATCAACTGCACTACCCTCATCCACACACCGAGTCACCCCCTCTCAAAATTCAATCAAATTGGTTAGACATGATCTCTCCCTGACAAAGCCATGCTGACTATCCTTGATTAATCCTTGCCTCTCCAAGTGGAGACTAATTCTGTCCCTCAGAACTTTTTCCAATAATTTCCCGACCACTGATGTTCGGCTCACTGGCCTGTAATTCCCTGGTTTATCCCTACTACTACCCTTCTTGAATAATGGTACTATGTTAGCTGTTCTCCAGTCCACTGGCACCTCCCCTGTGGCCAGAGAGGTTCTGAAAATTTGTGTCAGAGCCCCTGCAATCTCCTCCCTTGCCTCACCCAGCAGGCTGGGATACATCTCGTCTGGGCCTGGGGGTTTATCCACTTTTAAGCCTGCTAAAACCGCTAGTACCTCCTCCCTCTCGATGCTAATATGTTCAAGTATATCACAGTCCCCCTGCCTGATTTCTATGCCTACATCGTCCTTCTCTATAGTGAACACAGATGCAAAATATTCATTTAAAACCTCACCCACATCTTCCGGCCCTACGCACAGATTGCCGCTTTGGTCCCTAATGGGCTCTACTCTTTCCCTGGTTATCCTCTTGCCCTTAATATACTTATAAAAAACCTTGGGATTTTCCTTTATTTTGCCTGCCAGTGTTTTTTCATGCCCTCTCTTCGCTCTCCTAATTTCTTTTTTAAGTACCCCCCTGCTCTTTCTATACTCCTCTAGGGCTTCCACTGTTTTTAGTCCTTTGTATCTGCCAAATGCCTCCCTTTTTTCCTAAACCATTCTTGTATATCCCTTGACATGCAGGGTTCCCTGGGTCTGTTGGTCCCACCCTTGACTTTTACGGGAACATGTTGGTGTTGTACTCTCACTATTTCCTTTCTGAAAGATTCCCACTGCTCCGATGTGGATTTTCCTACAAGTAGCTGATCCCAGTCCACTTTGGCCAGATCCTGCCTTATCATATTAAAATCAGCCTTCCTCCAATTTAGAACCTTTATTTCCAGTCCATCTCTGTCCTTTTCCATGACTACCTTAAATCTCACTGAATTATGGTCACTGTCACCAAAATGCTCTCCTGCTGACACTTCCACCACTTGCCCGGCTACATTCCCTAGAATTAGGTCCAGTACCGCCCCCTCTCTTGTAAGACTTTCTACATGCTGGCTCAAAGAGCTCTCCTGGATGCAGTTGATGAGCTGGAGTCCGAGAATCGGACACTGCGATACATCAGGGAGGGAGAAAGTTTCCTGGACTCCTTGTTCCAGGAGGCAGTCACACCCCTTAGGTTAAATCCTTCAGATTTGGTCCGTGGTCAGGGACAGGAGGGTGTGACTATGAGTGAGGCAGGAATGGGGATCCAGAAGGTAGCATTGGAGGAGCCTCAGCCCTTGCACTTGTCCAACAGGTACGAGGTTCTTGCAGCCTGGGTGGGCGAGAGCAGGGACTGCAGGGAGGATGAGCAATCTGACCACAGCACCATGGGACAGGGGGCCATTCAAGTTGGAGGAGTAAAAAGGAATGTAGTAGTGGTAGGGGACAGTATAGTTAGGGGGATAGATACTGTTCTCTGTAGCCGAGAGCGTGAGTCCCGAAGTCTGTGTTGCCTGCCCGGTGCCAGGGTTAAGGACATCTCCTCTGGGCTGGAGAGGAACTTGGAGTGGGAGGGGAAGGATCCAGTTGTCGTGGTCCACACAGGTACCAAGGACATAGGTAGGACTAAGAAAGAGGTTCTACTGAGGGAGTACGAGCAGCTAGGGGCTAAATTAAAAAGCAGAACCACAAAGTAATCTCTGGATTACTACGTGAGCCACGAGCAAACTGGCATAGGGTCAATAAGATCAAAGAGTGGCTCACAGATTGGTGTGGGAGAAATGGGTTTCAATTCATGGGGCACTGGCAGCAGTACTGGATTTGCTGATGACACAAAGATAGGTCGGAAAGTAAATTATGAAGAGGACATAAGGGGGCTACAAATGGATACAGATAGGTTATGTGAATGGGTAAAGATCTGGCAAATGGAGTATAATGTGGGAAAATGTGAAATTGTCCATTTTGGCAGGAAGAATAAAAAAGAAGCATATTATCTAAATGGTGAGAGATTGCAGAGCTCTGAGATGCAGAGGGATCTGGGTGTCCTAATGCATGAATCACAAAAGGTTAGTATTCAGGTACAACAAGTAATTAGGAAAGCTAATAGAATGTTATTGTTTATTGCGAGGGAAACTGAATACAAAAGTAGGGAGGTTATGCTTCAGTTATACAGGGCTTTGGTGAGACCACATCTGGAGCACTGTGTACAGTATTGGTCTCCTTATTTAAGGAAGGATGTAAATGCGTTGGAAGCAGTTCAGAGAAGGTTTACTGGACTAATACCTGGAATGGGCGGGTTGTCTTATGAGGAAAGGTTGGACAGGCTAGGCTTGTATCCGCTGGAGTTTAGAAGAGTAAGAGGTGACTTGATTGAAACATATAAGATCCTGAGGGGTCTGGACAGGGTGGATGTGGAGAGGATGTTTCCTCTTGTGGGAGAATCTAGAACTAGGGGTCACTGTTTAAAAATAAGGGGTCGCCCATTTAAGACAGAGATGAGGAGAATTTTTTTCTCAGAGGGTCGTGAGTATTTCGAACTCTTCCTCAGAGGGCGGTGGAAGCAGAGTCTTTAAATATTTTTAAGGCAGAGGTAGATAGATTCTTGATAAGCAAGGAGGTGAAACATTATCGGGGGTAGGCGGGAATGTGGAGTAATCAGATCAGCCATGATCTTATTGAATGGCGGAGCAGGCTTGAGGGGCCGAGTGGCCGACTCCTGCTCCTAATTCGTATGTTCATATGTAACCTGTGCAGCAGCTGTGGCCTGAAAATCAGCTTCACTGCCCCTGGGCTGGGAAAGGGGGACAGGAGGCAACATTCTCCCTCTTACCCCTTTCTACACTCCTTTCACAGGGTTTTAGAAGTGGAGCATTTACAGACAGGAAGCTCAGACCGATCATTACGTCAAGAACAGACAGAGTCGCTCGATTCATCAGGACCTGATTCAGTCGCTCCCCCAATCTGCTGGCACACCAGCGAGTTCACACTGATGAGAGACCTTTTAAATGTTCTGAATGTGGGAAGAGCTTCAAAATCTACAAGTACCTGAAGCGACACCAGTGGCTACACACTGGGGAGAGCCCATTCACCGGCCCCGTGTGTAGGAAGGGTTTCACTCAGCCATCCGCTCCGATGGCACATCAGCAAGATCACACTAGGGAGAGACCTTTAACCCGCTCCGTGTGTGGGCAGGGATTAATTGCACCCTCCGTGCTGCTGAGACACCAGCTTGGCCACACCGATGAGAGACCGTTGACCTGCTCCGTGTTTTTGAAGCGATTCTGTCATTCTGACACCCTCCTGAGACAACAGCTTGTTCATAGTGATGAGAGACCGATTAAATGTTCTGACTGGGAAGAGATTTAAAAGGTCCCAGGAGCTGAAGAGACACCAGCTGGAGAGAGCAGGAGAGATTCTGTGCACCTGCTCTGTGTGTGGGAAGAGATTCACTCGGTCCTCGAATCTGCTGGCACACCAGCGAGTTCACACTGGGGAGAGGCCGGTGAAACATTCCGACTGTGGGAAAAGCTTTCAAATGTCCCAGGAGCTGAAGGGACACCAGCTGGAGAGAGCAGGAAAGACACCGTTCACCTGCTCCGTGTGTGGGAAGGGATTCAGTCAGTCATTCAACCTGTTGAGACACCAGCGAGTTCACACTGGGGCGAGGCCGTTCACCTGCTCCGTGTGTGGGAAGGGATTCACTCAGTCAACCAACCTGTTGAGACACCAGCGAGTTCACACTGATGAGAGACTATTTAAATGTTCTGCCTGTGGGAAGAGCTTTAAAACCTCTGGGGATCTGAAGCAACACCAGCGAGTTCACTCCGATCAGAGACCATTTACATGTTCTGTCTGTGGGAAGAGCTTTAAAAGCTCCAGGAATCTGAACGGACACCAGCGAGTTCACACTGGGAAGAGGGCATTCACGTGCTCCGTGTGTGGGAAGGGATTCACTCAGTCATCCAACTTGTTGAAACACCAGCAAGTTCACACTGATGAGAGACCATTTAAATGTTCTGTCTGTGGGATGAGCTTTAAAAGCTCCAGGAATCTGAACGGACACCAGCGAGTTCACACTGGGAAGAGGGCATTCACGTGCTCCGTGTGTGGGGAGGGATTCACTCAGTCATCAAGCCTGGTGACACACCAGCGAGTTCACACTGATGAGAGACCATTTAAATGTTCTGTCTGTGGGATGAGCTTTAAAAGCTCTGGGAATCTGAAGGTACACCAGCGAGTTCACACTGGGGAGAGACCATTCACCTGCTCCGTGTGTGGGAAGGGATTCACTCAGTCAGCCCACCTGGTGACACACCAGCGAGTTCACACTGATGAGAGACCATTTAAATGTTCTGACTGTGGGAAGAGCTTTAAAACCTCTGCGGATCTGAAGCAACACCAGCAAGTTCACTCCGATGAGAGATTGTTTACATGTTCTGACTGTGGGATGAACTTTAAAAGCTCCGGGAATCTGAAGGGACACCAGCGAGTTCACACTGGGGAGAGGCCGTTCATCTGCTCTGTGTGTGGGAAGGGATTCTCTCAGTCCTCGACTCTGCTGAAACACCAGCAAGTTCACACTGTTCTGTAGTGCAGGGCCCTGTAGAAAGCTGGGGTGACATGAACATGGAATGGATGAATGTTTTATAAATTCTTGGACTGCTGTTTAATCTTTAAGACTGTTGTGCTGATGATTCCCTTCGATTGACTGTTCATGGTGTTACATAGAATGTACAGCTCAGAAACAGGCCATTCGGCCCAACTGGTCCATGCCGGTGTTTATGCCCCACACCCACCCTACTTCAATTAACCCGATCAACACATCCTCCCATTCCTTTCTCC
Organism: Somniosus microcephalus; assembly: GCF_052327205.1. Taxonomy (NCBI): domain Eukaryota; kingdom Metazoa; phylum Chordata; class Chondrichthyes; order Squaliformes; family Somniosidae; genus Somniosus; species Somniosus microcephalus. The sequence continues at coordinate 954,606 of NW_028225251.1, forward strand.
CTTGTGTGGCTTCCTCATAAATGCATCTGTGCTGTTCACCTCAACAACTCCTTGTGTTAGCGAGTTCCCCATTCTATCACTCTTTGGGTAAAGATATTTCTCCTGAATTCACTACTGGATTTATTAGTGCCTTTTATATTTATAGCCCCATAAATATGATGAGATTCTGTTAAGCTGACCAGTATGTTGTTGTACTTTGTCTTTTTCTGATGAATGAAACATTACTGAGCCCCTGTACCCGTGTTATGGGATGAAGTGCCAGACAAGTGAAGGCACAACGTCTGGGTGTGAATCTAATAATAACCTCACGGACCGTATAGGTGTGATAACCAGACGGGCTTGTGGTTATAGTCTAGTCACAGATGGACTAAATTCCCTGAATTAGCTGGAGTTCAGGAGGCGGTCAACAGACGGGTCCAAACAATCCCATTTCCTGAGCGGTAACCAAGTTTGTGTATAAGAACAGGCCACTTAAGCCGTTGTCAGTTGGAACAGACTCAAGAAGATCGCGCGTGAATCCACTGTACTTCTATTCTCCAGATTGAGGGAATTATCACCCGATCTGTGTTATGCAGCGCTCTTAATAAAGTCTGGAGAGACAATTTGTGTTCTTGTGAGCTTGATTATCTGGTGTCCGAAACCCTAGGACTCCCGATCATTAGAATCAACCTCAGTGTGTGGAAAGGGATTCCCTGGTGTATCCCACCCGCTGACACACCAGAGTGTCCACAGTGTGACTGCGGTGGGTCGATTCCACTGTTTCCTGTAAACCTGTTTTTAAAATCTGAGCCTGTGTGTTCTGAGCCAAAGAGCCTTGTGTCCAATGAGGGGAATAAAGGCCCACAGCCTCCCCTGGCCCCGGGCCCTGAACAAGGGACTGGAGAAACTCGCTGCCCTGCGGATCAGACAATCATGCAGCACAAGTCCCACCCCTCAGGCTCCCCGATTGGTTGGAGGATCCTTTCAACCAACCTGTGCAGCAGCTGGGGCCTGAAAATCAGCTTCACTGACCCTGGGCTGGGAAAAGGGGGACATGAGTACGGGTACCGTACCATAGTGGTTATGTTACTGGACTAGTTATCCAGAGGCCTGGACTCGTGATCTGGAGAAGTGAATTCAAGTGAGAAATATATCTAACTCCTTGAATATATTTACCAATTAATTAAATATATTCAAGAAAGAGTTGGATATATTTCTTAAGGCTAAAGGGATCAAGGGATATGGGGAGAAGGCAGGGACAGGGTACTGAATTTGGATGATCAGCCATGATCGCATTGAATGGTGGAGCAGGCTCGAGGGGCCGAATGGCCTACTCCTGCTCCTATCTTCTATGTTTCTATGTTGTTGATTACATTGCTGAGTTCTGTGGCATATCCTCCCACTCCTTTCTCCCTCATGTGGCTTCCCCATAAATGCATCTGTGCTATTTACTCCTTGTGGTAGCAAGATCCACATTCTCACCATTCTCTGGGTAAAGAAATTTCTACTGAATTCCCTTCTAGATTTATTAGAGACTATTTTAAATTTGTGGCCTCATAAACATTATGAGATTCTGTTAAGCTGACCAGTATGTTGTTGTACTTTGTCTTTTTCTGATGAATTAAACATTACTGAGCCCCTGTACTGGTGATATGGGATGATATTTTTTATTCGTTCATGGGATGTGAGCTTGGAGGTGGTGTCCCCATGTGCCTGCTGCCCTTGTGCTTCGAGGTGGTAGAGGTCACAGATTTGGGAGGTGCTGCCGAAGAAGCCTTGGCGAGTTGCTGCAGTGCACCTTGTAGATGGTACACACTGCAGCCACGGTGCGCCGGTGGTGGAGGGAGTGAATGTTTAAGGTGGTGGATGGGCTGCCAATCAAGCTGCATTGTCTTGGATGGTCATAGAGTCATAGAGTTATACAGCACAGAAAGAGGCCCTTCAGCCCATCATGTCCGCACCGGCCATCAAGCCCTGTCCAGTCTAATCCCATTTTCCAGCACTTGGTCCATAGCCTTGTATGCTATGGCGTTTCAAGTGCTCATCCAAATGCTTCTTGAATGTTGTGAGGGTTCCTGCCTCTACCACCCTTTCAGGCAGTGAGTTCCAGATTCCAACCACCCTCTGGGTGAAAAAGTTTTTCCTCAAATCCCCTCTAAACCTCCTGCCCCTACCTTGGAACTATGCCCCTTGGTTATTGACCCCTCTACTAAGGGGAAAAGTTCCTTACTATCTACCCTATCTATGCCCCTCATTATTTTGTACACCTCAATCAGGTCCCCCCTCAGCCTTCTCTGCTCTAAGGAAAACAACCCCAGCCTGTCCAAGTCTCTCTTTATAGCTGAAGCGCTCCAGCCCAGGTAACATCCTGGTGAATCTCCTCTGCACCCTCTCCAATGCAATCACATCCCTCCTATAGTGTGGCAACCAGAACTGCACACAGTATTCCAGCTGTGGCCTAACCAGCGTTTTGTACAGCTCCATCATAACCTCCCTGCTCTTATATTCTATGCCTCAGCTAATGAAGGCAAGTATCCCATATGCCTTTTTAACCACCTTATCTACCTGTCCTGCTGCCGTCAGGGATCTATGTACATGCACACCAAGGTTCCTCTGATCCTCTGTCCTTCCTAGGATCCTACCATTCATTGTGTATTCCCTTGCCTTGTTTGTCCTCCCAAAATGCATCACCTCACACTTTTCAGGGTTAAATTCCATTTGCCACTGTTCTGCCCATCTGACCAACCCGTCTATATTGTCCTGTAGCCTGAGGCTTCCCTCCTCGCTATTTACCACTCCACCAATTTTCCTGTCATCTGCGAACTTACTGATCATACCTCCTACATTAATATCTAAATCATTAATGTACACGACGAACAGCAAAGGACCCAGCACCGATCCCTGCGGTACACCACTGGACACAGGCTTCCAGTCACAAAAACAACCTTCGACCATCACCCTCTGCCTCCTGCCACTAAGCCAATTTTGGATCCAATGTGCCAAATTGCCCTGGATCCCATGGGTTCTTACCTTCTTGACCAATGAGTCTAGGTCCGGATCAGTCATGGCCCTGTGGGTGGTGGAGCGGGCCCAGGGACCGTGTAGCCTGATCCTGCTCCTATTTCGTGTGTCTAATTCTGTTAGATTCAGGAGATGGTTCTGTGATAGTGGATTGGCGGTTAGGATCAGATCAGCCATGATCTTATTGAATGGCGGAGCAGGCTCGAGGGGCCGATTGGCCTACTCCTGCTCCTATTTCTTATGTTCTTATGTAATCTCCCATGTGGGACTTTGTCAAAAGCCTTACTGAAGTTGATGTAGACTACATCAACTGCACTACCCTCATCCACACACCGAGTCACCCCCTCTCAAAATTCAATCAAATTGGTTAGACATGATCTCTCCCTGACAAAGCCATGCTGACTATCCTTGATTAATCCTTGCCTCTCCAAGTGGAGACTAATTCTGTCCCTCAGAACTTTTTCCAATAATTTCCCGACCACTGATGTTCGGCTCACTGGCCTGTAATTCCCTGGTTTATCCCTACTACTACCCTTCTTGAATAATGGTACTATGTTAGCTGTTCTCCAGTCCACTGGCACCTCCCCTGTGGCCAGAGAGGTTCTGAAAATTTGTGTCAGAGCCCCTGCAATCTCCTCCCTTGCCTCACCCAGCAGGCTGGGATACATCTCGTCTGGGCCTGGGGGTTTATCCACTTTTAAGCCTGCTAAAACCGCTAGTACCTCCTCCCTCTCGATGCTAATATGTTCAAGTATATCACAGTCCCCCTGCCTGATTTCTATGCCTACATCGTCCTTCTCTATAGTGAACACAGATGCAAAATATTCATTTAAAACCTCACCCACATCTTCCGGCCCTACGCACAGATTGCCGCTTTGGTCCCTAATGGGCTCTACTCTTTCCCTGGTTATCCTCTTGCCCTTAATATACTTATAAAAAACCTTGGGATTTTCCTTTATTTTGCCTGCCAGTGTTTTTTCATGCCCTCTCTTCGCTCTCCTAATTTCTTTTTTAAGTACCCCCCTGCTCTTTCTATACTCCTCTAGGGCTTCCACTGTTTTTAGTCCTTTGTATCTGCCAAATGCCTCCCTTTTTTCCTAAACCATTCTTGTATATCCCTTGACATGCAGGGTTCCCTGGGTCTGTTGGTCCCACCCTTGACTTTTACGGGAACATGTTGGTGTTGTACTCTCACTATTTCCTTTCTGAAAGATTCCCACTGCTCCGATGTGGATTTTCCTACAAGTAGCTGATCCCAGTCCACTTTGGCCAGATCCTGCCTTATCATATTAAAATCAGCCTTCCTCCAATTTAGAACCTTTATTTCCAGTCCATCTCTGTCCTTTTCCATGACTACCTTAAATCTCACCGAATTATGGTCACTGTCACCAAAATGCTCTCCTGCTGACACTTCCACCACTTGCCCGGCTACATTCCCTAGAATTAGGTCCAGTACCGCCCCCTCTCTTGTAAGACTTTCTACATGCTGGCTCAAAGAGCTCTCCTGGATGCAGTTGATGAGCTGGAGTCCGAGAATCGGACACTGCGATACATCAGGGAGGGAGAAAGTTTCCTGGACTCCTTGTTCCAGGAGGCAGTCACACCCCTTAGGTTAAATCCTTCAGATTTGGTCCGTGGTCAGGGACAGGAGGGTGTGACTATGAGTGAGGCAGGAATGGGGATCCAGAAGGTAGCATTGGAGGAGCCTCAGCCCTTGCACTTGTCCAACAGGTACGAGGTTCTTGCAGCCTGGGTGGGCGAGAGCAGGGACTGCAGGGAGGATGAGCAATCTGACCACAGCACCATGGGACAGGGGGCCATTCAAGTTGGAGGAGTAAAAAGGAATGTAGTAGTGGTAGGGGACAGTATAGTTAGGGGGATAGATACTGTTCTCTGTAGCCGAGAGCGTGAGTCCCGAAGTCTGTGTTGCCTGCCCGGTGCCAGGGTTAAGGACATCTCCTCTGGGCTGGAGAGGAACTTGGAGTGGGAGGGGAAGGATCCAGTTGTCGTGGTCCACACAGGTACCAAGGACATAGGTAGGACTAAGAAAGAGGTTCTACTGAGGGAGTACGAGCAGCTAGGGGCTAAATTAAAAAGCAGAACCACAAAGTAATCTCTGGATTACTACGTGAGCCACGAGCAAACTGGCATAGGGTCAATAAGATCAAAGAGTGGCTCACAGATTGGTGTGGGAGAAATGGGTTTCAATTCATGGGGCACTGGCAGCAGTACTGGATTTGCTGATGACACAAAGATAGGTCGGAAAGTAAATTATGAAGAGGACATAAGGGGGCTACAAATGGATACAGATAGGTTATGTGAATGGGTAAAGATCTGGCAAATGGAGTATAATGTGGGAAAATGTGAAATTGTCCATTTTGGCAGGAAGAATAAAAAAGAAGCATATTATCTAAATGGTGAGAGATTGCAGAGCTCTGAGATGCAGAGGGATCTGGGTGTCCTAATGCATGAATCACAAAAGGTTAGTATTCAGGTACAACAAGTAATTAGGAAAGCTAATAGAATGTTATTGTTTATTGCGAGGGAAACTGAATACAAAAGTAGGGAGGTTATGCTTCAGTTATACAGGGCTTTGGTGAGACCACATCTGGAGCACTGTGTACAGTATTGGTCTCCTTATTTAAGGAAGGATGTAAATGCGTTGGAAGCAGTTCAGAGAAGGTTTACTGGACTAATACCTGGAATGGGCGGGTTGTCTTATGAGGAAAGGTTGGACAGGCTAGGCTTGTATCCGCTGGAGTTTAGAAGAGTAAGAGGTGACTTGATTGAAACATATAAGATCCTGAGGGGTCTGGACAGGGTGGATGTGGAGAGGATGTTTCCTCTTGTGGGAGAATCTAGAACTAGGGGTCACTGTTTAAAAATAAGGGGTCGCCCATTTAAGACAGAGATGAGGAGAATTTTTTTCTCAGAGGGTCGTGAGTATTTCGAACTCTTCCTCAGAGGGCGGTGGAAGCAGAGTCTTTAAATATTTTTAAGGCAGAGGTAGATAGATTCTTGATAAGCAAGGAGGTGAAACATTATCGGGGGTAGGCGGGAATGTGGAGTAATCAGATCAGCCATGATCTTATTGAATGGCGGAGCAGGCTTGAGGGGCCGAGTGGCCGACTCCTGCTCCTAATTCGTATGTTCATATGTAACCTGTGCAGCAGCTGTGGCCTGAAAATCAGCTTCACTGCCCCTGGGCTGGGAAAGGGGGACAGGAGGCAACATTCTCCCTCTTACCCCTTTCTACACTCCTTTCACAGGGTTTTAGAAGTGGAGCATTTACAGACAGGAAGCTCAGACCGAACATTACGTCAAGAACAGACAGAGTCGCTCGATTCATCAGGACCTGATTCAGTCGCTCCCCCAATCTGCTGGCACACCAGCGAGTTCACACTGATGAGAGACCTTTTAAATGTTCTGAGTGTGGGAAGAGCTTCAAAATCTACAAGTACCTGAAGCGACACCAGTGGCTACACACTGGGGAGAGCCCATTCACCGGCCCCGTGTGTAGGAAGGGATTCACTCAGCCATCCGCTCCGATGGCACATCAGCAAGATCACACTAGGGAGAGACCTTTAACCCGCTCCGTGTGTGGGCAGGGATTAATTGCACCCTCCGTGCTGCTGAGACACCAGCTTGGCCACACCGATGAGAGACCGTTGACCTGCTCCGTGTTTTTGAAGCGATTCTGTCATTCTGACACCCTCCTGAGACAACAGCTTGTTCATAGTGATGAGAGACCGATTAAATGTTCTGACTGTGGGAAGAGATTTAAAAGGTCCCAGGAGCTGAAGAGACACCAGCTGGAGAGAGCAGGAGAGATTCTGTGCACCTGCTCTGTGTGTGGGAAGAGATTCACTTGGTCCTCGAATCTGCTGGCACACCAGCGAGTTCACACTGGGGAGAGGCCGGTGAAACATTCCGACTGTGGGAAAAGCTTTCAAATGTCCCAGGAGCTGAAGGGACACCAGCTGGAGAGAGCAGGAAAGACACCGTTCACCTGCTCCGTGTGTGGGAAGGGATTCACTCAGTCATTCAACCTGTTGAGACACCAGCGAGTTCACACTGGGGCGAGGCCGTTCACCTGCTCCGTGTGTGGGAAGGGATTCACTCAGTCAACCAACCTGTTGAGACACCAGCGAGTTCACACTGATGAGAGACTATTTAAATGTTCTGCCTGTGGGAAGAGCTTTAAAACCTCTGGGGATCTGAAGCAACACCAGCGAGTTCACTCCGATCAGAGACCATTTACATGTTCTGTCTGTGGGAAGAGCTTTAAAAGCTCCAGGAATCTGAACGGACACCAGCGAGTTCACACTGGGAAGAGGGCATTCACGTGCTCCGTGTGTGGGAAGGGATTCACTCAGTCATCCAACTTGTTGAAACACCAGCAAGTTCACACTGATGAGAGACCATTCACCTGCTCCGTGTGTGGGAAGGGATTCACTCAGTCATCAAGCCTGGTGACACACCAGCGAGTTCACACTGAGAGACCATTTAAATGTTCTGTCTGTGGGATGAGCTTTAAAAGCTCTGGGAATCTGAAGGTACACCAGCGAGTTCACACTGGGGAGAGACCATTCACCTGCTCCGTGTGTGGGAAGGGATTCACTCAGTCAGCCCACCTGGTGACACACCAGCGAGTTCACACTGATGAGAGACCATTTAAATGTTCTGACTGTGGGAAGAGCTTTAAAACCTCTGCGGATCTGAAGCAACACCAGCAAGTTCACTCCGATGAGAGATTGTTTACATGTTCTGACTGTGGGATGAGCTTTAAAAGCTCCGGGAATCTGAAGGGACACCAGCGAGTTCACACTGGGGAGAGGCCGTTCATCTGCTCTGTGTGTGGGAAGGGATTCTCTCAGTCCTCGACTCTGCTGAAACACCAGCAAGTTCACACTGTTCTGTAGTGCAGGGCCCTGTAGAAAGCTGGGGTGACATGAACATGGAATGGATGAATGTTTTATAAATTCTTGGACTGCTGTTTAATCTTTAAGACTGTTGTGCTGATGATTCCCTTCTTTTGACTGTTCATGGTGTTACATAGAATGTACAGCTCAGAAACAGGCCATTCGGCCCAACTGGTCCATGCCGGTGTTTATGCCCCACACCCACCCTACTTCAATTAACCCGATCAACACATCCTCCCATTCCTTTCTCCCTTGTGTGGCTTCCTCATAAATGCATCTGTGCTGTTCACCTCAACAACTCCTTGTGTTAGCGAGTTCCCCATTCTATCACTCTTTGGGTAAAGATATTTCTCCTGAATTCACTACTGGATTTATTAGTGCCTTTTATATTTATAGCCCCATAAATATGATGAGATTCTGTTAAGCTGACCAGTATGTTGTTGTACTTTGTCTTTTTCTGATGAATGAAACATTACTGAGCCCCTGTACCCGTGTTATGGGATGAAGTGCCAGACAAGTGAAGGCACAACGTCTGGGTGTGAATCTAATAATAACCTCACGGACCGTATAGGTGTGATAACCAGACGGGCTTGTGGTTATAGTCTAGTCACAGATGGACTAAATTCCCTGAATTAGCTGGAGTTCAGGAGGCGGTCAACAGACGGGTCCAAACAATCCCATTTCCTGAGCGGTAACCAAGTTTGTGTATAAGAACAGGCCACTTAAGCCGTTGTCAGTTGGAACAGACTCAAGAAGATCGCGCGTGAATCCACTGTACTTCTATTCTCCAGATTGAGGGAATTATCACCCGATCTGTGTTATGCAGCGCTCTTAATAAAGTCTGGAGAGACAATTTGTGTTCTTGTGAGCTTGATTATCTGGTGTCCGAAACCCTAGGACTCCCGATCATTAGAGTCAACCTCAGTGTGTGGAAAGGGATTCCCTGGTGTATCCCACCCGCTGACACACCAGAGTGTCCACAGTGTGACTGCGGTGGGTCGATTCCACTGTTTCCTGTAAACCTGTTTTTAAAATCTGAGCCTGTGTGTTCTGAGCCAAAGAGCCTTGTGTCCAATGAGGGGAATAAAGGCCCACAGCCTCCCCTGGCCCCGGGCCCTGAACAAGGGACTGGAGAAACTCGCTGCCCTGCGGATCAGACAATCATGCAGCACAAGTCCCGCCCCTCAGGCTCCCCGATTGGTTGGAGGATCCTTTCAACCAACCTGTGCAGCAGCTGGGGCCTGAAAATCAGCTTCACTGACCCTGGGCTGGGAAAAGGGGGACATGAGTACGGGTACCGTACCATAGTGGTTATGTTACTGGACTAGTTATCCAGAGGCCTGGACTCGTGATCTGGAGAAGTGAATTCAAGTGAGAAATATATCGAACTCCTTGAATATATTTACCAATTAATTAAATATATTCAAGAAAGAGTTGGATATATTTCTTAAGGCTAAAGGGATCAAGGGATATGGGGAGAAGGCAGGGACAGGGTACTGAGTTTGGATGATCAGCCATGATCGCATTGAATGGTGGAGCAGGCTCGAGGGGCCGAATGGCCTACTCCTGCTCCTATCTTCTATGTTTCTATGTTGTTGATTACATTGCTGAGTTCTGTGGCATATCCTCCCACTCCTTTCTCCCTCATGTGGCTTCCCCATAAATGCATCTGTGCTATTTACTCCTTGTGGTAGCAAGATCCGCATTCTCACCTTTCTCTGGGTAAAGAAATTTCTACTGAATTCCCTTCTAGATTTATTAGAGACTATTTTAAATTTGTGGCCTCATAAACATTATGAGATTCTGTTAAGCTGACCAGTATGTTGTTGTACTTTGTCTTTTTCTGATGAATTAAACATTACTGAGCCCCTGTACTGGTGATATGGGATGATATTTTTTATTCGTTCATGGGATGTGAACTTGGAGGTGGTGTCCCCATGTGCCTGCTGCCCTTGTGCTTTGAGGTGGTAGAGGTCACAGGTTTGGGAGGTGCTGCCGAAGAAGCCTTGGCGAGTTGCTGCAATGCACCTTGTAGATGGTACACACTGCAGCCACGGTGCACCGGTGGTGGAGGGAGTGAATGTTTAAGGTGGTGGATTGGTGGATGGGCTGCCAATCAAGCTGCATTGTCTTGGATGGTCATAGAGTCATAGAGTTATACAGCACAGAAAGAGGCCCTTCGGCCCATCGTGTCCGCGCCGGCCATCAAGCCCTGTCTATTCTAATCCCATTTTCCAGCACTGGGTCCATAGCCTTGTATGCTATGGCGTTTCAAGTGCTCATCTAAATGCTTCTTGAATGTTGTGAGGGTTCCTGCCTCTACCACCCTTTCAGGCAGTGAGTTCCAGATTCCAACCACCCTCTGGGTGAAACAGTTTTTCCTCAAATCCCCTCTAAACCTCCTGCCCCTTACCTTGAAACTAATGGTTAATGACCCCTCTACGAAGGGGAAAAGTTCCTTACTATCTACCCTATCTATGCCCCTCATTATTTTGTACACCTCAATCAGGTCCCCCCTCAGCCTTCTCTGCTCTAAGGAAAACAACCCCAGCCTGTCCAGTCTCTCTTTATAGCTGAAACACTCCAGCCCAGGTAACATCCTGATGAATCTCCTCTGCACCCTCTCCAATGCAATCACATCCCTCCTATAGTGTGGCGACCAGAACTGCACACAGTATTCCAGCTGTGGCCTAACCAGCATTTTGTACAGCTCCATCATAACCTCCCTGCTCTTATATTCTATGCCTCAGCTAATGAAGGCAAGTATCCCATATGCCTTTTTAACCACCTTATCTACCTGTCCTGCCGTCAGGGATCTATGTACATGCACACCAAGGTCCCTCTGATCCTCTGATCCTACCATTCATTGTGTATTCCCTTGCCTTGTTTGGCCTCCCAAAATGCATCACCTCACACTTTTCAGGGTTAACTTCCATTTGCCACTGTTCTGCCCATCTGACCAATCTGTCTATATCGTCCTGTAGCCTGAGGCTTCCCTCCTCACTATTTACCACCCCACCAATTTTTGTGTCATCTGCGAACTTACTGATCATACCTCCTACATTCATATCTAAATCATGAATGTACACTAGAAACAGCAAAGGACCCAGCCCCGATCCCTGCGGTACACCACTGGACACAGGCTTCCAGTCACAAAAACAACCTTCGACCATCACCCTCTGCCTCCTGCCATTAAGCCAATTTTGGATCCAATGTGCCAAATTGCCCTGGATCCCATGGGCTCTTACCTTCTTGACCAGTGTCCCATGTGGGACTTTGTCAAAAGCCTTTATCCACATTATAATGCATTTGCCATGCATCTGCCCAATCACCCAACCTGTTCAAATCATACTGGAGTTTTTGGGCATCCTCACAGCACACACGCCCACCCAGCTTTGTGTCGTCTGCCAACTTGGAGATATTACATCTAGTTCCCTCATCTAGATCATTTATATATATTGTGAAAAGCTGGGGTCCTAGCACGGATCCCTGCGGTACCCCACTAGTCACTGCATGCCACTCGGAAAAAGACCTGTTTATTCCAACTCTTTGCTTCCTGTCTGCCAACCAGTTCTCTATCCAAGTCAGTACCTTGCCCCCAATCCCATGTGCTTCAACTTTACACGCTAATCTCTTATGCAGGACCTTATCGAAAGCCTTCTGAAAGTCCAAATACACCACATCCACTGGTTCTCCCTTATCTATTCTACCAGTTACATCCTCAAAAAATTCCAGATTAGTCAAGCACAATTTACCTTTTGTAAATCCATGTTGACTTTGTCCGATCCGGTCACTGTTTTCCAAGTGCTCTGCTATTACATCTTTTATAATGGACTCTAGCATTTTCCCCACTACTGATGTCAGGCTTACTGGTCTATAATTCCCCATTTTCTCTCTACCACCTTTTTTATACAGTGGGGTTACATTTGCTACCCTCCAATCCATGGGCACTGTTCCAGAGTCGATAGAATTTTGGAAGATGACCAGCAATGCTGATCCTTGGATCATATGCTATCCCTAATTTCCCTTGTTAGCCATGTTTAAGTCACCTCTTTTGTTTTATTTTTATGCCAAAGTGGGATGAACAAATTCTGTAGTTCATTTCTAGGGCCACTTCCTTAAATACCCTCGGATGGTTTCGAGCTGCTTGAGTGTTGTTGGAGCTGCACTCATCCAGGTAAGTGGAGAGCATCCCATCACACTCCTGCCTTGTGCCTTGTAGATGGTGGAAAGGCTTGGGGGAGTCTGGAGCTGAGACACTCGCTGCAGAATTCCCAGCCTCTGACCTGCCCTTGCTGCCACAGTATTTATGTGGGTGGTCCAGTTCAGGTTCTGGTCAATGGTGACCCCCCCCAGGATTGTAGAGATTAGGCCATTTAGTAGCTGGTCTCCAGTCTTTCAAATAATCAGGACCAACTGCAAACCAGTATGGTGGGCATATTGTGTTTAATCAGAGTTTAAGACGGAATATAACGTGCTGGTTATACAGCAAAAACATACGACCGTGACAAGCAGCTGGTACTGGTCCCCATTGGGCAGACGGCTGGTGTGCGTGAACAGTTCTCTGGTTTACGGCCTCTCTCTCTCGAACCTCCGATGGTGAGTGTGGGATCACTCTCAAAAGAACGTTTGACCAGCCCAACTTCTGCTCAGCTCTCCCCTCCACCGTCCGTGTGGGCAAGCACTCGGGGGGGTCACTTTTATTCACTTTTTAGGGGTGGGCCTGAGGCCAAGTTATTGACAAGACCATTTAACCTATCGAGGTTCCTCCAAAACCTCATCACCCAATGACAGCTCAAGTTCTTTGTCTCGCTTCTTGGATGAAAGCCCTCCCCAAAAGGGTCTCATTGCTTCACCCAATTTGTCTTGTTGTTTAATCTTTCTGAAGGTTATTCCTTTGGAACTTGGGTCTTATCTCTCTTGTCTCTGTCCTCCTTGACCCAGCAAGTACAAGGCCGGACCCAGTCCCTCTTAATCATGGCCCCAGCCAGAGCTGTCACACTTTAGCCAGTCGCTATCTCACTTCCATTTAGCAAATGGCCCATTCTAAGGTGGATACCTTAGCCTCCTCAAATTCCTTTCATTCTATCTCTTTTCCTAATTAACTTTTAATTATCTTCGCAAGCAGTTCTGCTAAACAAACTTCAAATTCCATCTGTGGAGATTATAATATGGTTATTAGTAACAATGGAAGAAACATAAGTTGGGCCTTCACTGGCCAAATTAAAAATACATTAACAAAGTCCAGACCCTAACTTACAAACAACAGATATAACAGGCAATGCCATCCGATGGGCCCCTGTGTGGAATGTTTGTGCTTCACCTAATCTAACAGATTAAAAAGACTGTCTCAAATTCTAATGCAAGTCATAGAGTCAGAGTCTAATGGCACAGAAGGAGGCCAATCAGCCCTTAGACTCCGTGCCGGCTCTCTGCAGAGTAATCCAGTCAGTCCCATTCCCCGCTCTATCCCCGTAGCCCTGCAAGTTTATTTCCCTCAAGTGCCTATCCAGTCTCCCCTTGAAAACATTGAGTGTCTCCGCTTTCACCACTTCCATCGGCAGCAAGGTCCAGGTCCTCACCAGTCGCTGCGTAAAAAGTTTTTCCTCACCTGTATCTCTTGCCCAAAACCTTAAGTCTGTGTCCCCTAGTCCTTCTCCCATCAACTAGTGGGAACAGCCATTCCCTGTCTAGCCTATTCAAACCCATCATAATCTTGTACACCTATCAAATCACCCCTCAACCTCCTTTGCTCTAATGAAAACAAATCCAGCTTCTTCAACCTGTCCTTCAGGATGAGTTCATTGAGTGTATTAGGGATGGGTTTCTTGAGCAGTATGTAACTGAACTGGCCAGGGGGCAAGCAACCTTAGATTTGGTCCTGTGTAATAGACAGCATTAATTAAAAATGTCCTAGCAAAGGATCCCCTTGGAATGAGTGACCATAATATGGTTGAATTCCATATTCAATTAGAGGGTGAGAAGGTTGGATCTCAAACAAGCGTGCTGAGCTTGAATAAAGGAGACTATGAAGGTATGAGAGCGGAATTGATTAGAGTGGACTGGGAAAATAGATTAAAGGGTAAGACGGTACATGATCAGTGGTGTACATTTATGGAGTTATTTTACAACTTCCAAAAAAAATATATTCCACTGAGGAAAAAAGGGTGTAAAAGAAAAGATAGCCATCCGTGGCTAAGTAAAGTAATTAAGGATAGTATCTGACTAAAAACAAGGGCATATAAGGTAGCCAAATCTAGTGGGAGGATAGAAGATTGGGAAGTCTTTAATAGACAGCAAAAAATAACTAAAAGATTGATTAAGAAAGGGAAGATAGATTATGAAAGTAAATTAGCAAAAAATATAAAAACAGATAGCAAAAGTTCTATAGTTATATAAAAAGAAAAAGGGTGGCTAAAGTAAATGTTGGTCCCTTAGAGGATGAGACCGGGAAATTAATGGAGGGAAACATGGAGATGGCAAAAACGCTGAACAATTATTTTGTATCAGTCTTTACGGTAGAGGACACTAAGAATATCCCAACACTGGACAAACAGGGGGCTCTAGGGGGGGAGGAGCTAAATACGATTAAAATCACTAAGGAAGTGGTACTTGGTAAAATAATGGGACTCGAGGCGGATAAATCCCCTGGACCTGATGGCTTGCATGCTAGGGTCTTGAGGGAAGTGGCGGTAGGGATTGTGGATGCATTGGTAATAATTTTCCTAAACACCCTGGACTCAGCAAAGGTCCCGGCAGATTGGAAAACTGCTAATGTAACACCCTTATTTAAAAAGGGTAGTAGTCAGAAGGCTGGAAACTATAGATCTGTTAGCCTAACATCTGTGGTTGGTAAAATGTTAGAGTCCATTATTAAGGAGACAGTAAGGGGACATTTGGATAAACATAATTTAATAGGACAAACTCAGCATGGTTTCATGAAGGGGAAGTCATGTTTGACAAATTTGCTTGAGTTCTTTGAGGAAGTAACATACAGGGTGGATAAAGGGGAACCAGTGGACGTAGTGTATTTAGACTTCCAAAAGGCATTTGACAAGGTGCCACACAAAAGATTATTGCTCAAGATAAAAAATCACGGGATTGGGGGTAATATTCTGGCGTGGGTGGAGGATTGGCTCTCTAACAGAAAGCAGAGAGTTGGGATGAATGGTTCATTCTCAGACTGGCAACCAGTAACTAGTGGTGTTCCGCAGGGGTCAGTGCTGGGTCCCCAATGCTTTACAATCTATATTAACGATTTGGAGGAGGGGACCGAGTGTAACATATCAAAGTTTGCAGATGATACAAAGGTGGGATGGAAAGTAGTGAGTGAGGAGGACATAAAAAACCTGCAAAGGGACATAGACAGGCTAAGTAAGTGGGCAGAGATTTGGCAGATGGAATACAATACTGGAAAGTGTGAGGTTATGCACTTTGGCAGGAAAAATCATAGAGCAAGTTATTATCTTAATGGCAAGAAACTGGAAAGTACTGTCGTACAAAGGGATCTGGGGGTCCTGGTGCACGAAACTCAAAAAGTTAGTATGCAGGTGCAGCAAGTGATCAAGAAGGCCAATGGAATGTTGGCTTTTATTGCTAGGGGGATAGAATATAAAAACAGGGAGGTATTGCTGCAGTTGTACAAGGTATTGGTGAGACCGCACCTGGATTACTGCATACAGTTTTGGTGTCCATACTTAAGAAAAGACATACTTGCTCTCGAGTCAGTACAAAGAAGGTTCACTCGGTTAATCCCGGGGATGAGGGGGTGGTCATATGAGGAGAGGTTGAGTCGATTGGGACTCTACTCATTGGAGTTCAGAAGAATGAGAATCGATCTTATCGAAACATATTAGATTGTGAAGGGGCTTGATCGGGTGGATGCGGTGAGGATGTTCCCAATGATGGGGGGATAATCTTAGAATAAGGGGCTGCTCTTTCAAAACTGAGATGAGGAGAAACTTCTTCACTCAGAGGGTGGTAGGTTTGTGGAATTTGCTGCCCCAGAAAGCTGTGGAAGCTACATCATTAAATAAATTTAAAACAGAAATAGATAGTTTCCTAGAAGTAAAGGGAATTAAGGGTTACGGGGAGCGGGCAGGAAATTGGACATGAGTCTAGGTTCAGAATGGTCATGGCCCTGTGGGTAGTGGAGTGGGCCCAGGGGCCGTGTAGCCTGGTTCTGCTCCTACTTCTTGTGTTCTAATTCTGTGTTAGATTTCAGGAGATGGTTTTATTCCTGTTCCTGGCTGGGGTGGAGATCGCCTTTACAGAAGGTAAGTACTGTAGAAAATATAGGGACAGAGTGACCTCCTGGATGAGTTTCGATCGCCTAGATGGGTCGGCGAGGATTTTCCCAGGTTGGCCATTGGGTTTTTTAGCTGGTTTTTTGCCTCTCCCGGGAGATCACATGGGTTCGGGTGGATGGAGAGTGATAGAAGATTTGAGGTTAGGATCAGATCAGCCGTGATCTTGTTGGGTGGTGGAGCAGGCTCGAGGGGCTGATTGGCCTACTCCTGCTCCTATTTCTTATGTTGTTCCTTGTAGCTAAGATCCCCCAACCCCGGAACCATTCTGGTAAATCTCCTCTGCACCCTCTCAAGGGCCTTCACATCCTTCCTAAAGTGTGGTGACAAGAACTGGACGCAATACTCCAGTTGTGGCCTAACCAGCGCTTTATAAAGGTTCAGCATAACTTCTCTACTTTTGTACTCAATACCCCTATTTATGAAGCCCAAGATCCCATATGCTTTGTGAAGTGGGGAAAGAGTTAAAGTTAAAAATTTGCTGACAGCTTGCAAAACATTATGGCCTAGAAATTCAGTATAGCCACTTTTGGGGCGGTAAAGTCGGGCGGCCGCTAAAGTTTGCGCCCGGCGCAAAGTCACGCCCCCTTCGCCGATAATCAGTCGCATCGCCCCAAGAGGTTGCTGCTGCGCTAAAACAGGCGATGCACGACTACCTTTAGGCGCTAAGCCGGCGGTGCTGAGCGATACCCCCGAGGCCGGGCGCAGCGCAGGTGCGGCGAGTTCTTGATTGACGGCAGACACTCTGGCGCCGGTCATCTCTTAAAGGGGGAGGGTGGATTTGTTTGCCTGCCACGCCCTGCACACTGCAGCCCTCAACCTAGGCCTGACCACTTCAGCTTCACCTGTACAACGCCCAGGACTATGGAGAAGGCGAGGGAGAGAGTGCAACACTTCAGCGACGGTGACCTGAGGGTGCTGGTTGGTGGAGTGGAGCGCAGGCTCCATGTTTTGTTCCCAGAAGGTGGCAAGAGGCCGCTGCCCAGCGCCTACCGGAAAGCCTGGAGGGAGGTCTCCAACAGGGTGTCTTCCAACAGCATGGTTGCCAGGACTCCTGTGCAATGCCAGAAGAAGTTCAACGACCTCACTCGGGTTGTCAGGGTGAGTACCCTTTCCAGTGTTCTCCTCATCCTTGCATGTGCACCTCACATTATGGGCAAAGGGACCTGAAAGCCCTAATGGCCAGCCCTCATCCAGCAGCTATGGGACTGGCATGAAAATCAATTGCACATTCAGCACTTTACACACTGTCCAAGCTATTCGACCATGGGAGGCATTGCAGACAAGATCAGGGCTACACACTGTACAAGCTATTCGACCATGGGAGGCAGTGCAGACAAGATCAGGGCTACACACTGTACTTAGAGGCCGTCCTTTCTCTTGCAGGCCAAGGTTGCGCACAACCGGCGCAACCGAACTGAGACCGGGGGAGGCCACCCTGACCTCAAAGAGCTCTCCGACCTCGACCAGCGTGTGGAGCGCATTATGGGAGGCCGGCTGATTGGCCCTGTCGCCAGTGGCGATGCCGACCCTGTTCTGGGCACCAATGGTAAGGGCATCACCTTTTGGACCTCTCTCGTTCCACTTGCGCATCAGATCAGCATCCTTTGCCACTGTCCGACCAATGCGGTGAATGGCACCACTCATGCCTCCCTCGCTGCCACCCTGTCCTCACTCTAAAGCTACTCTTGTGCCTTCCTGCTTTCAGATGGTGAATCGCCAGGTGAGGAGGCGGGCCCTCAAGCTGCCACTGTCAGCCCTTCGGAAGATGAGGAGGAGGAAGAGGAAGCCGGCCCATCAGTGCCACCCTCAGCCGCGCCAGCCCATGGCGATGTAGGGGACACGTCTTCCCTGGAGGGGAGCCGGGGGGAAGGGTCGGAGGAGAGTGAAGCTCCGGGGCCCAGCGGCCTGCAGCAACGCGGGAGGAGTGGGGAAGCTCGGCGGACTTCTCCCCAGAGGGCGAGTGCGGCCTCCAGTCCTGCGACGGTCAGCGCAGAGGAGGTGCGCCTCCTAGAGGAAATGGCCATCCAGGCTGAGCGCAGGCACACTGAGCTCATGGCTGCAGTGGCAAGGATGCCTGACTCCATAGAGTCACTGGCAAGGAGTGTGCAGGAATTCGGGGCAGCACAGGCCAGGAGTCTGCAACAATTCAGTGCAGCACAGGCCAGGAGTCTGGAACAATTCAATGCAGCACAGGCCAGGAGTCTGCAGGACATCGCGGCAGCACAGGCCAGGAGTCTGCAGGACATCGCGGCAGCACAGGCCAGGAGTCTGCAGGACTTCGCGGCAGCACAGTCGGCTTCTAGCCAAGTGCTCAGTCGTGCCGTGCATTCACTGGCTGGTGTCATGCGGACACAGACCAGGGCCACACGGGCACTAACTGCTGCCACCCTCGCTGGATCAGCCAGGCATCGCCAGGGCACTCGCCGCGCAGCAGCAGCCCAGCAGTCTGTCCTTCAGCTGTTTGCTGCGCATGCTGCAGTGCTGGCCCGTGCGAGTGCCAATGTGTCAGGCGACCAGCGAGCACCTGCGATCTGCCAGGTTGCCACCATTCCTGCAGCCGACACTGCCACTCCGCCATTGCAGCTGCCACGAGCTGCTGGACAGACTGCTGCCGCCCAGCCAGAGTTGGAGCAGTCAGCAGCCGGCCACTCCAAGGCCAGAGCTGGTGCAGGCCGACCCCCAAGGGCATCTGCCGTCTCGCCATCTGACCCTCAGCAGCCTTCCCCCAGCCTTGCTGCAGCCACTGGGCTCCCATTGAGGAGGAGCAGCAGGGCGGGCAGGGGCCAGGCAAGGATGCGCAAGGCATCGCCCTCGCAGGGCAAAAAGTAGAGGTATGCACAAATGCCTGGTGCTTGTTGTAAGGCTGACACTAGTGCAGTTGTTTTTGTGCAAGGCCGAGACTGATGTCTTTCTTTCTTTGTGTAAGGCCGAGACTGGTGTCTTTCTTTCTTTTCGTAAGGCCGAGACTGGTAGTTTTGTGTTTTTGGAGGGGGCTTCTCCACATGAGCATGTAATGTGGGAAGGGCAGAGGTTTTCAATAAATTATTGTTGTTAAATTGCAGTGTGCATGGTTTTTTGGTTAAGTCCTGGTTGCCCTGCTCGGCTGAGGGCTTGTGGAGCAGCTACATTCATCTGCTGACATTGGCACAAGCCAGTCCCTGAGAGGGAGCCTAGAACCGACGTTCAATAAGCCGGCGACGGGCGGCCCTTGCACTTTGTGCCTCCCTCCTGTGCTGGTCCTCCTCCTCCTCCTCCTGCTCCCCCTCCTCAGGTGGTCCTCCAATCGGTGGTGGCAGTGGCTGAGTCCTGCGGATAGCCAGGTTGTGCAGCATGCAGCAAACGACCACGAAATGGGAGACTCGCTCTGGCGAATACTGTAGGGCTCCACCGGAACGATCGAGACAGCGGAACTGTTGCTTCAGGACGCCGATTGTTTGTTCGATGATGTTCCTGGTCGCTTGATGGCTCTCGTTGTATCTCTCTTCAGCAGGGGTGCTGGGCGCACGGAGCGGGATCATCAGCCAGGTACACAAAGGATAGCCTTTGTCCCCGATAAGCCATCCGCGTGGGTGAGGCTGGGCCTGGAACATGTCTGCCACAGAAGTCTGTCGCAGGATGAAGGCATCGTGGCTGCTGCCTGGAAAGCGGGCATTGACAGCTAGGATGAGCTGCCTGTGGTCACACACCAGCTGTACGTTCAGCGAATGGTAGCCCTTCTGGTTGCGGTAATCCTCGGCATTCTCCAGAGGTGCCCGCAAAGCCACATGCGTGCAGTCAATGGCGCCCTGCACCACGGGGAAGCCCGCGAATGCTGCAAAGCCCATTGCACGCTGTTGCTGCTTGGCAAGGGCCATGGAGAAGGAGATGAACTGACGTCTCCTTTGGAAAAGGGCATTGGTGACCTGGCGGATGCAGCAATGCACGGCGAACTGGGAGATGTTGGCAATGTCCCCAGTAGCGGCTTGGAAGGAGCCGGTGGCATAGAAGTTGAGAGCCACCGTCACCTTGACTGCCACTGACAGAGACGTCCTGCTCCTCAGCTGTGGCTGCAGATCACCGCCAAGCAGGTGGCAGATCTCTGTGACCACGTCCCTTCTGAATCGCAGCCTCCAAACACACTGCTCCTCAGACATGTTGAGATAGGAGAACTGCTGGCGGAATACCCTGGGTGGGTAAGGCCTCCTTTGCCGATGCCTGTTGCCCCCTCTCCGTCTAGCCAGGGCTGCCACTCTCTCACGGCGTCTGTGAGCCCTTTGGATGTAATTGAGAAAGCCTGCGTTGACACCCATTGCAGCCCCTATAATATGCTGGCAAACAATGAGATGTCAATGAAGGAAAAGACTACTGGAAATCTGTGGCCTGAAGCCAGAAGTACCTGTCCGAGTGTTGGGCCAAAGCAGAAAGCTATCTACATTGGTCTCTCTCCAAAGATCCGTTTCGCAAGAGGGAGTGCTGCAAAATGGCAGCCTTTTATATTGCAGGAGGAGTGCCCTTTAATTTGCGCCCCCCGCGCCCCGCATCGGCTGAGCACCGTTCCACTTCACAGTCGCTAGGGACGTCAGGCGCACAATGGGGTGTTGCCACTGAAGTTCTGGTTTGGGGCGCACAAAGGGCGTTGCACGAGGAAATGACGTCATGATCTGCGCGCGCAGCTGAGCGCGCGCAAAGACTTTGCACCGGCGCTAAATCTCGAGTGAAGTTGGGGCGAGGCGCAGTTCTCGCTGCGCCCGGGCGCTACTCGCCTAGCGCCCGACATCTACTCCTCCTAAGGCGCTAACGGCTGGCGCAACCAACTGAATTTCTAGGCCTATGTGTTTTAAAAGCAACTTTTTTTTTTAAAGACGCAGAAAGCAGGAAAAAGAAAGGAAAAGTTTGGAATCAAGATGGCAGCGACTCACCTCGGTTCAGAACGATAAGGCCCGCCCACACACGCACTGATTGGTCGACCGTCAGGTGACCGAAGCGTAGGATTGGTCAATCGTCCCGTCACTCGCCCGTAGGAGGGCCCGGCCGCACGCGCCAGCAACCCGGCGTATGATTGGTCGACCTCGAGGTCACTCTATCGCTAATGAGCGGATAATGAGATGCTAATGAGCGGAATGTTGAACGTTTTTTGGATACCGCGGGCGCGATTTTTGTCCGGCCGAAACGTAATATGCTTACGACCGTTTCGGAACGGTAAGCTTTCTTTGGACGTAACGCACGCGTAGGTACGCTCTATAACTTTTGAGCGCATAGCCGGACAGACGCACACGTGAGGACAGACAGACAGACAGATAGACAGACAGACAGATAGACAGACAGACAGAACGATCCGTTTTATATATATATACTAGCTGAAGTGCCCGGCGGTGCTGAGGGTCTTTTGAGGGCATGTTGTTGTTGGAAGAGAGAGAGAGAGCGCGACTGGCGGGGGGGGGGGAGAAAGAGCGCGACTGGGGGGGGAAGAGAGAGAGCAACTGGGGGGGGGGGAAGAGAGAGTGCGACTGGGGGGGAACTTGGCCCGATGGACCCCTGCGAAGGAAGGAAGAAGGTAAGCTCTCCCTCCCTGTCCCAGCCCTTCACTCTTTCCCTCCCTGTCCAACCCCCTCACTCTTTCCCTCCCTCACCCTCTCCCTCCCTCACCCTCTCCCTCCCTCACCCTCTCCCTCCCTCCCCCGTCTCTCCCTGCTTTACTCTCTCTCCCCCTCTCCTCACGCTCTCCCTCCCTCGCCCTCTCTCTCTCTCCTCCTGTCTCTCCCTGCTTTACCTCTCTCTTGCTCCCTCCCCCCTCTCCCTCCCTCTCTCCCCCCACCCCCTCTCTCTCCCCTCCCCCCACCCTCTCTCTCTCCCCTCCCCCCACCCTCTCTCTCACACCCTCCCCCCCACCCTCTCTCTCTCCCCTCCCCCCCACCCTCTCTCTCTCTCCCCTCCCCCCACCCTCTCTCTCTCCCCTCCCCCCACCCTCTCCCTCTCCCTCCCTCACCCTCTCTCTCTCTCCTCCTGTCTCTCCCTGCTTTACTCTCTCTCCCTCACTTCCCCCCTCCCTCCCCTCCCCCCACCCCCCTCTCCCCTCCCCCACCCCCTCTCTCTCCACTCCCCCCACCCCCTCTCTCTCCCCTCCCCCCACCCCCTCTCTCTCCCCTCCCCCTCTCTCTCCCCTCCCCCCACCCCCTCTCTCCCCCCTCCCCCCACCCTCTCTCCCCTCCCCCACCCTCTCTCTCTCCCCTCCCCCCACCCTCTCTCTCCCCCACACTCTCTCTCCCCTCCCCCACCGTCTCTCTCCCCTCCCCCACCCTCTCTCTCCCCCACCCACTCTCTCTCTCCCCCACCCACTCTCTCTCCCCTCCCCCACCCCTCTCTCTCTCCCCTCCCCCACCCCCTCTCTCTCCCCTCCCCCACCCTCTCTCTCTCCCCCTCCCCCCACCCTCTCTCTCTCCCCTCCCCCACCCTCTCTCTCCCCTCCCCCCACCCCCTCTCTCTCCCCTCCCCCCACCCCCTCTCTCTCCCCTCCCCCCACCCCCTCTCTCTCCCCTCCCCCCACCCCCTCTCTCTCTCCCCTCCCCCCACTCTCTCTCTCTCTCTCCCCTCCCCCCACTCACTCTCTCTCTCTCCCCTCCCCCCACTCACTCTCTCTCTCTCCCCTCCCCCCGCTCTCTCTCTCTCTCTCTCCCCTCCCCCCTCTCTCTCTCCCCTCCCCCCGCCCTCTCTCTCTCCCCTCCCCCCACCCTCTCTCTCTTCCCCTCCCCCCACCCTCTCTCTCTTCCCTCCACCCACCCTCTCTCTCTTCCCTCTCCCTCCTTGCCCCTCTCCCTCCCTGCCCCTCTCCCTCTCTCCCTCCCTATTTCTCTGTCTCTCTGACGTCTGTTCCCCTCTGTCGCTCTCAGTTTTTCTTCTGCCGTGGTGCCCGATTGCTACTCCAGGCCCCGCCGTCCACCCGCTCTCCGGGGCAAGGTAAGAGCCGGGCTCCGGCCCCACACCACCAGGGATCAGCACCCGAGGAACCCGCCCGCCGCCCAACGTGAACGAAGACCCTCCTTACCTGTCACGGAGTTGAAGTCTCCAAATGCGGCGTGCGCCGGGCCTCTTCCCCACGCATTCAGGAGGCGCGGGAAGAGAGAGAGAGAGAGAGACAGACTGGGGGGGGGGGGCGAGTTAGACGCCGCTGTGCACCTGCTCCGCGGAGCTCCGTGCCGCCACCAGCCGCACCAGCCTTTACTAAGATGGCGGCGGTAGCGGCACTCGGCTGAGGCCCGCCCCCTCCAGCCTTTACAAAGATGGCGGCAATCGGGGGCCGCTTGTTGACTGGGGCCGGGAGGTGCCTAGCTCGGGCGTGGGTGCAGAGGAGAGGCCGAGGCTTCGAGGCCTACCTGGAAAAACGGGGATAGGTAGGAAAATTAATGAGATTAGATAAAAGATTTAGAAAGTAATTAACTTTTTTTTAAACAATATGTGTTTTAAAAGCAACATTTTTTTGAAAGACGCAGAAAGCGGGAAAAAGAAAGGAAAAGTTTGGAATCAAGATAGCGGCGACTCACCTCGGTTCAGAATGATAAGTCCCCGCCCACACACGCAC